>NC_137674.1:45370749-45410749 GCF_963989245.1 Nansenia antarctica | reverse complement strand
GAGTCACTTCAGCTTATGATCTTTTGATGATAGACACAGTTAAACTGAAATACAACATCTTGAAAATAAAAATGGCACGATGTTGAAAATGGCTGTGACTCCGTACAACTCATAATAGCTATCACTTGGCAATACAATGGATACACTCTGTGCACTCATAAGTGTGTCTTCTTTGTAAGTGATTGAGACTGCCTCAGAAAGGGGGAACAGTTGGTTATCGCTCATCTTATGTGATCTCATTTCAGTATAACGTAGCCTCAGTGGCACTGCTACCCCTCATATCAGTTGAGACCATTGGTTGCTTGGCAACCTTTTACAGCATTTCCAAGAGGGAAAGACATAGAGTAAATGCACCACGCAGTGTGACTCTATTCGGGCTTAGGTTAGGAAAAAGCCTTTTCCTTTCACAATCCAGTTTATCATTGCTATCGCCTGGCTGAAACTGCTGTCCTTCTTCCTGTTAGAAAATGTAATAATAATAATAATAACTTGGATTTGTATAGCTCCTTTCATAAAACCCAAGGACGCTTTACAATTCTGAGGACATGGTCAGACAGACAAAACAGAAAACAAACAAAGCAAAACAGAAACAGTGACTAGGGGCCAAAGGCGTTGGTGAACAGATGGGTTTTAAGGGCTGATTTGAAGGAGTCCAGGGTGGGGGCGTTGTGGATCACTATAGGGCTTACACACCGGCAGTTCCGAACGCCGGTTCGCGTTCGCGTACCGAAACCTCCGAACGTTGGCGCTGTCTGGCGAACGATACAGTGGTATGAACGCGGGCTCGTTCGCCAGACAGCGCCAACGTTCGGAGGTTTCGGTACGCGAACGCAAACCGGCGTTCGGAACTGCCGGTGTGAAAGCCCTATATGGGGAGAGAGTTCCAGACAAGTATGTAAGTATGCGTAGTCATCGGAAAACAGGATCTTGAGGCCTGAACCGTTTCACTTCCTGAATGGGAGCTGACAGCTGATTGGCTAGCCAGTTAACTTCTTTCAAAGAGGGTGAGAGTTGCTCAGCAGCATTGCTCCTGAGGGCAGAGAGTGGGGGAGGGGGGACTCTGGGATCCATATACTGTATGTCTCCACAATGGTAAATTTAAGGAGCGCTGTCCTGCTTTAAATACAAACAGGCAGGAAGAACTAATGAAACCAATTGCCTTGGCACTGTTGGGAAGGGTAGTAGGGCAGAGTAATTAAATCAGTAAATTTCCTGAACCTTCAGCAATCCAGGGTATTGTGGCGTGCCACTGGTGAGGTACGGCCCTGAAGACCCACAATATGTTCCAGGAATTACCACTTAGCTGCAGAGCAATGCTCACAAATAACATTACAGAACAGTGCATTTCTCACCTTGTCACTGACATTACAGAGCACTTCGCACATTGATGATAACAGCTGAAGAGTTGATCTGAATTCCCTGTCCTGGAATTCTCTCCTGACGCTCTTTCCTGTTAGAATCATGTTGGCAGACAGAGAGATGCGGTGGTGCGGTGATGCTGAGGCTAGTTCATGGAAATAGGAACAACAGCTCCTCCAAGACAGAAACCACCCGGGATGTGAGTTCAGCAGGGTTACTTTGTGCACATTCCAGGGCTGACCCCAACCATACTGTACTGACCACATTTACATTTACATTTTTACATTTTTGGAATTTAGCAAACACCTTTATCCAAAGTTACTTACTGAACAACAAATACGTTTGTCGAAAGCTACAACACCTCATCATCACATCTTATATTAATGGACCTATCGCTAAGCCACGCCATACCTGTCAATCCTCCCGTTTTTCCCGGGATTCTCACGTATTTTACCTTTCTTTACCGCTATGCTCCCGTTTAAATATTTTCCCGTAAATCTCCCCTATTTTTAACCTATTATATAATATCATTTAACACATTTTTGGAGTATGTTAAGATGTGAATGATAGGCACTTGTTAGACATGCGCACAATCGCAATATCCATGTCGGAGTTTACTTGTCTCCTCTCGTTTCTTGGGTCGCGTTCGTAATTTTGCTCTGAGAGCGCCGGAGCGCACACTAGGTGCAACGTCATAAAGGGACCAAGTAATTTGATTGGACAAGAGGCATTCCATGAGTGCTGATCAGATTTCAGTATTTACAAACGCAGCCTCGATTATCTCCATTTTGAAATGATCTCTGGTAGCATTGCGAATCTCTTTTCCCATTGACATCATGGTGTCAAGTAATGTAAAAATAAATGCCCTTTTGTGTTTTCATGTATATAATGCAGGGATGTTCAGAGTATTTTACTTTCAACCAGGTATCTGATTCTGACCACCTGTAGTCACTTACTTAATGTAGGAACTAGTTAACCCAATTTTTGTTGCACTGAAGCAGGTGGTTGATTGACTGTGTACGCTTGTCTAAATGTAAGGGGTATCCTATGGTTGTCTAGTGGTGATGTTAGGATTGACTGTATGTATCCTTGTCTAAATGTAAGGGGTATCCTATGGTTGTCTAGTGGTGATTTTAGGATTGACTGTGTGTACTGTCTAAATGTAAGGGGTACCCTATGGTTGTCTAGTGGTGATTTTAGGATTGACTGTGTGTACCCTTGTCTAAATGTAAGGGGTACCCTATGGTTGTCTAGTGGTGATGTTAGGATTGACTGTGTGTACAGTCTAAATGTAAGGGGTACCCTATGGGATGGTGGGGGGGAGAGGATGGCCCGGGGGCGCGCAGGGGGATATCCCTTATCTTTTGGAAAATATCCCTTATTTTCAAATCCCAATGTTGACAGGTATGAGCCACGCCCCAAAATAGAAATTGTCCAATCATATCACAGCATAAGTCACTACAGGCAGAAAACTGACAAACAACTTGCTATATCTGATGGTGAAAAGCTTCTAGACAAAATATTCTTGTCATTAAAAAACATGTCTATTACTTGCTGTGGTAAATCAGAAATCAGAAATTTGCCAACTCCCGCCATTGTAAGTGATTGAATGTCATTCAGTCACGGTCGGTCAGTCAGTCACTGTCAGTGAAGTATTGTTTGTTTGTCTGAGTTTTCAAAGGGGCCGTGGCTTAGCGATAGTTCCATTCTCTTCACTTGGACTTGACCTTTCCTATGTTTAATTCAAGGACAAATAAAGTATGAACAGTGCTTTAATTAGAGGACAAGATAGAAGCCCAGTACAGCTCAACTCGGTGACAGGCGCTGGAGTGAGTGCTTATTTGAGTCTACAGTATCACTTATGTTTGCTACTACCATACTGTTCTAACATGTCCATGAGAAAAGATTCTTGAGAGAGTGGGAGGACTGACAGAAATATTATGAAATATATGGAGTGAGTCTTTTTACTCCAAACACCAACCGTATCCAACTTCACAGCAGGCACACCAGTGGTCTGTAGCTCTGAAATTCTACCTATTGGGCTGAACGTGAGCAGTGCACCTTCAGAGAGGTGCTCTTTTACTCAGGTGCTGTACTTCGGGCGAGTTCTTTCTAAACTGCACCTTGGGCGTACACAAGGTCATAGGAGGATGAAGAGAGCAGGAGGGAGGAGGAAGAGTTTAAGAGTGCAGTTTAAAGGAGAGGTGGTGTGTTTATGTGTGTGTGTGTGTGTGTGTGTGTGTTGTGTGTTGTCTGTGTTGTCTGTGTGTGTGTGTGTGTGTGTGTGTGTGTATGTGTGTGTGTGTGTGCGTGCATGCATGTGTGTGTGTGTGCATATGTCTGTGTGTGTGTGTGTGTGTGTTTGTTTGTTTGTGACATTACCACAGCTGCTGCTGTGACACAGGATGCACAACGCAGCGGCTTTTTAATAAAAAAAACTCAGAGAAACAACAAGCGAGGTCAAGGTGGCTGTTTAATCAGACGACTAATTGATGGAATTAGAGCCATGGAAGTAGAGCCAGCGAGACCTCCTCTGGCCCTTGTAAACCGAGGGGTGCTTTCAGGCCACATCTCAGCTGTTTTATGGACCTCAAAGAAAATGTGGTGTACTATAAAACAAGGAGCAGAAGATGTATCTGGTAAAATCATTCTCATCATCATTCCTGCATGAGCTCATTATGCCAGGGTCTGACTCACGGAACAAATATGGATAATCTTGTTTGGTAAAGCTCTTTCAGAACACTTCACTACACTTCTTGAATGCTTATCCACTGTACGTTGAAGAGAGAGAGTGATAATCACTTTGATTAAAGATCTTGCCGTCAAACTGATTAATATTCAATTGTAAAGATAATGCAGTATCATTAGGGCTTATGTTTGCATGGGAATCATATGGTTTGTACGCAAGTGTATGTGTTAAATTACAATTTCACATGTTCGGTTCCTTACCCTGAAAGGAATCTACGGACAAGGACAGACTTCAATCCACACTTTCTTTTCATACTTTCTGTTTATCTGGCCGCTGTAACTAAGAGCTAAACCTGAATTGAAATTTGTCCTCACCCATAGACTCATTTTGGGAATGAGGAAATATGTGATTTTGTAATTTGGGTGAACTATCCCTTTAATGAAGTCCTCATAAGTCCTTTGTAAGGCCTACACTGACGCTCCGCTTCCTTAAAGGGACGCCTAATGGGAATGGAATGTAAAGGTGATTGATAGCGCGCAGAAGCAAATCGATTTTCATTCTCCATTTTTCTATTCTGAGATGAACCCTGCATTGTCTGTCCGTGGTTCTTCAAACTCAACACCTGAGGCAGTGATGAATTGAAGCGCTATGTTTTATAATTTGTGTGTTGCTTTCACATTCATTCATGTCTCTACAATGTTGCCATGTATGGGCTTTCATATCCTGCCGTATGTGTCATATTATGCATGGTTGCTGAGTTTTTTTATGATGCTGTACATATTGGATACCATCCCACAGGGACATTCATCCTTGTTTGTTTTTGTTGATGTTCGTTTTCTTGCTGTTTGCTTTTGTGGGGGGAGATATCGAGGTTACAACCACTTAGTCATTCCTAAATGTAGATATAGAATAATCAGTGTACAGTATGATTGATGTTTCAGTTCATGAACTGACCACTCTAAACAATACCATCTCTCTATTGTCTCACTATTGATCCTGACCATGGCGCTGTCTGCTGGTATTAATCTGTTCTGTTCTCTCTTGGTCTGTAGAATCACAGTGCACACTGTGTGGTGAGCCAGAAGGTGAGTGGGCCTCGCCGTTCCAAAATGTTTGTCATCTCCCGACAAGCTGGGGGCTTATAGGGGGATCAAAACTCGTGTTCTTCCATTCTGGTCCTGATTCAACGAGGTTCACCAAAATGACTGAATCGCCTTGATGAGTTGAATCAGAACTGGGCCTGATTCACAACCCTTTTGTGATTCAACCACCTGATCCAACCAAGTCAACACCGAGTTGATGAACCTGGTTGTGTATCAGTGTCTTAGTGATGGGCTGGAACCAAACCTCACTCACCCTGTGAGTTCCCAGGACCAGGAGTGAAGAACATGAGTTTGGAGAGAAGACGATCCGTTCTTTAACCTTGCTGCTTTCCATCACTAACATGGGGGGAGACGGGACGGGGACTGGGGGCTGTTGATGTGTGTGACGATGTTCTTAAGGGGATGTGATACTGCTGCTGATTGGCTGAAAGCGGCTTAATCTTATTCTCTCGCTTCATGGTCATTGGCTGACATGTGACATCTGACAATCTTCGCTTTTGAAGTGGAAAAAGCGTTTTTTAAAGGTCTGCATGTACTAGTGATGTACTTTTGGGTTGGGCCATTGCTTTCCTGTCTTCCATTGGTATGTTATGTGAGATCTGGGGCTGTTCAATGTCACGCCATTGCTTCATCTCAGCAGCTTGGTAGTACTGTATGTTGCTGTACTGTATTTTGTCTGTCTGTCTCTCTGCCTGTCTGCCTGTCTGTCTGTCTGCCTGTCTGTCTGCCTGCTTGCCTGTCTGTCTGTCTGTCTGTCTGTCTGTGTCTGTCTCTCTGCCTGTCTGTCTGTCTGTCTGGCTCTCTGCCTGTTTGTCTGTCTGTCTGTCTCTCTGTCTGTCTGTCTGTCTGTCTCTCTGCCTGTCTGCCTGTCTGTCCGTGTTTCCCTAACACTGTAAACAAAGACATTTAAGCATGATAAGAAACCAATTCAGAAAGTCACTGTAACCAATGATGTGTCACCCTGTCCCTCTATTGCTCCAGGGGGGGTATCGAGAAAGGTGAAATATGACATTTTCATTCTAACATGTTCCTAGGCTGATATGATATGGAGACCTGTGGAGAGCACCAGGGCTAACCTTCCCATGCTTCTGCTCCAAGCCTCTGGAGTCATTTGAGTATTCCTTCAGGTTCAAAATCAATAGAGCTCTCCCTGGATGCTGATTGGATTAAGACCTAATCAAATCGACTGCGATAACTGTGCCTGTGACCTTCCCACAGAGTCAGGGAGGAGGGAGAGCCATGGGGGGGGGGGGGGGGGGGGGGGTGTAGGAGAGGGCCGGGGGTGGTGAGGGGACCAGGCAGAAGGGACCGGCCGCTCCACAGTCTAGGCTGCTCTGGTCCCTGCTGACTGTCTCTCAGGGGGTACCAGGCCCACGGGAGACCCAGAGAGACCCAGAGGAACTGACCCAGAGACCCAGAGGAACCAAGACCCAGGATGACTTGACAGGCTGAGAGAGGGAAAGAGAAAGACAGAGGCAAGAGAGAGAGAGAGAAGGGGGGGGGGGCGGGAAAGAGAGCGGGAGGAGATTGTGTTATTCAGAGAAAGAGAGTGTGCGTGTGTGTGTATGTGTGTGTGTGTGTGTGTGTGTGCGTGCGTGCGTGTGAGTGAGTGAGTGGCACCATTTCAGAGAATGAGCTTGATTCCCTGCAGGTAATCCCTGCCCTGAGATACAGTGCAGAGAGACAGCTGCAAACATCTTATCTCCACGCCTATGTATGGAGGGCTGAGCCTGGAGCAACGGCCCCCGCTCAGGAGCACACACGCACGCACACACATACACACACACACACACACACACACACACCCACGCACATGCACACTCTCTCTCCCTTTCTCTGAATAACACTCACACAAACAAAAACACAAATACACACACACACACACAGTGTCATCATCCAAATATCGTCTAAGAGTGGTAAAATCCCTAAAGGATGTCCCCTGGCAGGACTTATCTGGTTTAAATAAACACATCCCATACTCTGCTACATACGTAGGCAGCCACACCGTGGGCGGGGGAACGTATCTCTTGTCATTTGTCCCTTGAGCCTGAGGGATTGTGGGGCCGTTATCGGCCATATCCCATCACGCCCGGCGTTGATCAGAGGGATTTGGAGCCCGAAGTGAGTCCCTCAGGAGTGTGCAGTCTGTCAGTCTATCTCTCCTCCTCAGAGCCTTAGGCCTAATGCCTGGGATTGACACACAGGGCCTTCTACTGGCATCCAAAAGTCTTCAACTTCAACACGGGGTACACACTGAGCAATGAGCAGGTCATGCTTGGTGGCTTTCATTGTTCAGAAAGAATGGAGGTTAGGCACAGGGACGTACATATACAGTATATATATATATATGTCTTATGGTGATATGAGTTCATTGTCAGTCACAATGATGCCATTACTATTATGTTGGTCAAATAGCATTTAGCTAGCATCTAATAGCATGGTAGTAGCATGTAACCTTGAGGAATAGCGTTTGTTAACACATTTACCCCGGGGCATCAGCAAGCCAACAAACAAGCAGCTCAAGCAGCGAGCCACCATTTCTTGGTATTCAGTACAGAAATGGTAAAAGCTATGCAGTATGACAAATATCCAAAATATACGGATGGTGAAGCTGTTAAGAAAAAAATATAGCAAGTAATTAACGATTGTTGTGTTTGTACTCAGATGGACATAGCCACCTGGGATATTCCCTTACATACGCGTAAGGCAATGTTATTGTTTTTCCATCCAAAGAAACTCCAATTACCTCTTATTCCTGGGTAGTTAGGCATATGAAATGTACCATGCCCTGAATTCATAATGAAGTCATGAGAGAAGGACCCAAACAAGATAGACCATTTCCTTCAAATAAAAATATAAAAGCCACCAAAACAAGGAAGTGATGTGACAAATAATAATGAACGCTTATGCAGTTCAATGAATAAATGGAAACACGTTTCTTCCTCAGCTGTCTGGGTATCATTTGTCTTGTGGGAAAGGAAAGTTGGTGCCTCCAAAAGGGCAGTTTCTCGAGCCGGTAACTAGAATGAGGAAGTAAACGTGTTTTTCTTCATATAACGCTTTTTTATTTTATTTAAACATTTATTTAAACATTATTATTTATTATAAACATTCATCAAAAGAGATACAGCCTTGGTCCTCTGTTGAGGTACAAGCAAGATTGAAGACCCAATCCCATTTGCTTTTCAAAGTGAAACCTTTGTCCACAAACTCAATGAGATGAATTTCAACTTTAAAACTATTTGATAGTGTGGAACTTTCAGATGTGTATAAGCATAGCTCCAGAGGTCTGTACAGTAATGTCCTCTGAAAAGGCCGCTACGCTTTTTTGCGACTGAGTCAAACAAAGTCTTGACTCATTTAGAGTCCTCTTACAGTTACTATCCATTCTTCTCCATAATTTGTTCATGAAAAGCCAGAAAGAAAGACTACATTGAATAGTTCTCTGGGATATTCAAGGGATATTGTTGGTAGTTGACAAGAGGAGGTGGAAGGAGGAGAGAGGAGGCGAATGTCCTTTCTTTCAACCCATTATTAATAATCTCTCAGATCTTTTAGTGATTGACTGGCTGACTGACTGACTGACTGACTCACTGGCTGACTGACTGACTGACTGACTGACTGACTGGATGGCTGGCTGGCTGGCTGGCTGGCTGGCTGGCTGGCTGGCTGGCTGGCTGGCTGGCTGGCTGACTGACTGACTGACTGACTGGATGGCTGGCTGGCTGGCTGGCTGGCTCGCTGACTGACTGACTGACTGATTGAGTGACAGGCTGGCTGGCCGGCTGGTGGCTGACTGACTGACTGACTGACTGACTAACTGACTGTAGTCGACTTATGACAGTGTCACAGGAGAAAGAGAGAGAGAGCGAGAGAGAGAGCGAGAGAGAGAGAGAGAGAGAGAGAGAGAGAGAGAGAGAGAAGAGAGAGAGAGAGAGAGAGAGAGAGAGAGAGAGAGAGAGAGAGAGAGAGAGAGAGAGAGAGAGAGAGAGAGAGAGAGAAAGAAGCCTCTGTCCAGACCTAAATTAGCATGATGTGACTGTGTGTAAATGCCAGAGGTGATGCAAGGTGGAGCTGGACTAGAGGGAGGACCTTATTTAATACAGCATACTGGATGACTGTCATTCATATTCCATTCCATGGATGGACAATATCTCATACTGAAGATTCATACTGAAAGAGCACTGATAGGTTAGAGGACACACTCTGGAAGTTGTCATAATGAATGTGTGCCTCTATGGAAGGGGGTGAAACGTTATTATTAAAGTCAATGTAGCCAGAGGAGGACGGAAAATAGCAATCCTCCGACTATACCAGAGTACTACCCTAGAGGGCGCTGTTGAGACTACTGTAGACCTTCATTGCAAAACAGTTGGTTTTAATCAGATGCTGTATGTGGTGGCATATTTAGTATAGTTTCAATTAAAAAGGATCATTTCCACTCACAACGGAGAGTCAGAGGATGGTCTTTTAGTTTTGATCAAAGATGACACGTTGAATTAACCGATACAAGCACAATTGGCACCATTGAGAGGGTGAGTTTCAGGCTGTTGTCTTTGGATCTCAGATGGCTGAGATGGATGATCAAAGACAGATTTGACATATTCTGAAGGGTAATTGGACTCAATGCGAAAAGCCTCCTTCACATTCAGATACTGTATTCTGAATGTTTTCATACGGTAGGCTAAAGTATGAACCTCATCTAAAGATGATTTTGAAGAATTCTGCACAATTCAATATTCAGTTTCAATATCAGCAAGAATAAACAAATTTTTTCATCCCTCAGATAATACAAAAAAATAACTGTATGTACTGGCTCTTTGGGTCCTTGAAGATGTCTAATTGCATTGTGGGAGACCCACGTAGTGCATTTCCTTTTGTCCCATGTGGCATTACACGGTCCCCGGAGCTATCTGTAATAGAATTAAGCCCTAATGCATATTCCCCCCGTGCCCAGAAAACATTGTTCAATATTGAATTGGGCAGCATGGATTTTTAATTTTCAGAAACCCATTTACATTGTTTAGAGGCTAGACTAGAAGGATAGGACACATGCCAGGCAGCAACCGAAGGTCAATGCCCGATATAGCCCAGGCTAAGATGTGACAGGACTGTAAATATCCCAACAACAGGGATAAACCATGCTCTTTACATGCTGTTTCCATTTGCTGGGTGTATAGAAGTGATGGCTAATAAATGGTCTGTGGTTCTTCACAGTAAGAATGATCAATAGGAGCAGAACGACCCCTATTCTCCTCAGGCCCAGACACTTCTAGACACTTCCATCTAAAAACATGGGATATAAAACCGTATGGTAGAAATTCTACCGAGTCTATCAGAGGTCAAGTAAGAGCTATGGGTATAATAATTATACATTATACAATTGTTGTTCAAACCTATCCAATCCCTTCAGATCTAGCAGGCAGGAGTGAGGGCTTGTTTTGGACTAGGCCTCTAATTAGGACACCTTCAAGGGATTTGGGGTGGTGAGGAAGTACAGACACGGTAACATCTGTCTTGTTGTGTATGCTTTTATCTCTCATAATGAACCATGTTACACCCACCAATACTGCCTAGGCCTGGTGTAGGCTGCAGTAGACAGAGGTACTAGTTGGAGGCTAAGATAATAGCCTAGGTAGGAACAGCATAGCAGACACGTGTTTGATACCATTCCTCATTCCATTCCACGCATCACAATGAGCCCGTACCTCTGATTTCTGCCTCCACCAGCCTCCGTAGATGCCACAGCAGACACTTAGGTGTGAAATGTACATAAGCAAACGCGGCTAGTGGATCTAGCAGTAGTGGATTTCAGTACTGTGAATTTCACAGCTCTGAGCAGAACACAGCATCTCAGGGGTTTAGTGTCCGTGAGTCTGGCAGGGTGGGGGCTTTGTGTCACCAACAGCCATCTCAGAGGAATAAGAAAAAATAAAACATAACATCTAAAGATTGCCCCTGGCAGCCCAGTGAAGTGGATTAAGCAAACCTGCCATTAAAACTGCTAGCGGTTTTTACCAGGCACAGCCAAACCCTCATTCTCACCCTCTCTCTCTCTCTCTCTCTCTCTCTCTCTCTCTCTCTCTCTCTCTCTCTCTCTCTCTCTCCATCTCCTCCTCTCTCCACCTCTCTCTCCATCTCCTCCTCTCTCTCTCCCTCTCTCTCTCTCTCCCCCTCTCTCTCCATCTCCTCCTCTCTCTCTCTCTCTCTCCACCTCTCTCTCTCTCTCCCTCCCTCCCTTTCTCTCTCTCTCCTTCACTGCTTATCACCAACTGAGCAAAGTAGCTCTCCCAATCCCAGCATGCTTCAACACAGCAATTCTTCCTGCACTTTCCATCTCATTTAAACGTAATTTCTTCTCATTTCGCCAATTCTTCTGAGATGTGTTATGAAACAACGCAAATGGCTAAGTTTGAACACATGCTTTTACTTTAAGATGACCCAGTAAAGGGTCCTAGGGCTGCACTTAAGCACCGCCGCAGTAGAGAGTGTACTCAAAGACGAGGTCATAGAGGTAGAGCTCCATAGCTGGAATTGGCCTGACATACTGTATCACATGCCATCAAAATCTGACTTCAATTTGTGCACATGACAAATGTGTGAGGATATCCAGTATCTGTCCCACAGCCCACTATGTGACAGAGGGGAGAGTATCACTCTCTCATTCTCTCTCTCTATCTCTCTCTCTCTCTCTCTGTCTCTCTCTCTCTCTCTCTCTCTCTCTCTCTCTCTCTTTCTCTCTCTGTCTGTCTCTCACACACACATACATACACACACAGCCTAGGGATTCCCATCATAATCATCAAGTTGCAGGAGAGAGGAGCCAGTGTGTCCCAGATGAGCAGTTGTCCAGGGTGGACAAGATAATCAGGGAACACATTCTCACATTTTCACATTCTCCTCAGGCCAGACTGCCTCGGATGGAGAGGACTGCCTTGACACGTGTCTAGACATCCTGTTATTGATGAATAGGATCACAATGAAAGAAAGAATGAACTTCGGTTTAGTTGAACGCTGATGGTCCCCCGACGGAGAGACAGGGACGGTTATCTGGTCATAGTGAGAGAGTTCTAGAATGTGTGAGGTGAGGTTATCTGGTCATAGTGAGAGAGTTCTAGAACGTGTGAGGTGAGGTTATCTGGTCATAGTGAGAGAGTTCTAGAACGTGTGAGGTGAGGTTATCTGGTCAAAGTGAGAGAGTTCTAGAACGTGTGAGGTGAGGTTATCTGGTCATAGTGAGAGAGTTCTAGAACGTGTGAGGTGAGGTTAACTGGTCATAGTGAGAGAGTTCTAGAACATGTGCACATTGGGTGAATAAGCCTTGTGACATACTTTAGCATTAAGTAGGTCTACCTTCTGCAGTAGAATATCTAGGTTCCGAGCATCAAAGCAAGAGTAGAAACACAAAGCGTGACTACATGTAACTTTATGATGACGACGCCCAAGGCTATTAACATTATCTTTCCATCTTACAATTTGACAGCAAAAAAAACTAAACATGTGGTTAACAGGTCAATTAAATGAGATGGAGCCCTCTAAAGCCCCTGCTGACTGTCACAGGCCTGTGGGCGATGAGTTCTTGGTGGGCATGAGGGCTTTTAACATGAAATAGCTCTATTAGCATGGCTGGAGCAGGGAGAGGCTCTTCCCACTGACGTGTCATCACTCTGCGCCCGCGGTGCGGGTGACATAACTCACCTGTCTGCTGCCACCCGCTGATAGGGGTCAGGGGGCGAGTCAGGGGGTGACCGTTCCATCTAAATGGTTTGGTTGAAAACGATTTCATAAAGAGGGAAGGCTGCTGCAGAGGGTGAAATAAACACAATTCTAGCCATCGCTCAAGTGCAAATGATTGAGGTACACATTGAGGTTTTTCTGGAATTGAACATCCACACCTTGTGGTTCATTTTGCTCTGTAAAGTGGCTTAAGCAATTAGTGAATTAAGATAGTTCCAGAATGATCCATAATGGTTAGAAATTATGTTCTCTCTCGCTCTCCCTCCTTTCCTCTCTCTCTCTCCCTGTCTTACTCCTTCTCTCTATCCTCATGCTACAGTGTGGGTATAGTGCTGTGGTCATCATCAGCGCTGCTCTACTGTATCCCTCTCTCTCTCTCTTTCACTCTATTAATCTCTCTCTTTCTATCTCTCTCTATCTCTCTCTCCCTCACGCTGGGTTCAGCAGTTCTGTTCAAAGGCCTTATTAAAATCCCAAACACAGCCTTTGGGAGTGGTCACGGAGCATTCTGGTTTGCTTCACATCCAGGCATGATCTCTGTACATATCTAGGCGACAAAAAGCAATTGCTATAGGCTCTCTCTCTGTCTCTCTCTCTCTCTCTCTCTCTCTCTCTCTCTCTCTCTCTCTCTCTCTCTCTCTCTCTCTCTCTCTCTCTCTCTCTCTCTCTCTCTCTCTCTCTCTCTCTCTCTCTCTCTCTCTCTCTCTCTCTCTCTCTCACTCACTCACTCACTCACTCTCTCTCTCTCTTCACTTCCAGTCGTTCCTCCCATTCTGTATCCAACTCTGGGCTTACAATAGCTAACATGTGAAAAGTTCCAAATGCATTCATCATAGCATTCTATAAGGATGCCCCAACCTGATTACAGAGGACTGCAAACCCCTCATCATCTCCAAGTTGTGTATTCGGCACGTTTGCGATAATGATCACACTTTATTGCAGCAGTTTTATTCATGAGTTCATGAGCATATTGCTACAGTATATGCTGGCTCCAGGTCATTGAGAGTGTCACCCTCCACCCCTCCAACACGCACACACTGTACCCCGGCTCCTCTTGTCCATGTGTCGAGGTGTCCTTGGGCAAGACATTGAACCCCCAATTGCTCCCAATGGGCTGGACAGGTGAGACATCATGATCTTTACCTTGTAGAAAGAAATACACGCTTATGGCAAGTAATAATGTATTGTACTTGTTGTAAAGTGTACACAATGACACATATAATGGAAATGTAGAAGATTTTAAGCGAACGTCCCTTGACAAATGTTGTTTTCTCAGTATCTATTAGAGCAGTGTGAGCCAGTGTTTTACCCACCGTTCATTTCGTATTCTATATTTCACAATGGTGTTTGGGATGCAGTAGCCTTAGATGCTTCAGATTGTATGGTGATCATAATCAAACAAGACACGATAGAAATGATTTTTTTTTTCTATGCAAAAGACACTTGAATTTTCCAGCTCACTCACTTCCAGTTCACACTCCAAAAGCACATTGATATGCACTGCAACCGTTCATTAAGCCAGAGATCCAGCTCAACAGCAGGGGAAAAAACTCATTGCATTCTGGAAAACATGTCAGCGTCAGTAATAAAGAGGGTTATTTTTCTCATCTGTTTTCTTTTCCTTTTCTTTCTGCCTCCCTTCCATACCAGCAGTAAGCAGGTCTCTCAGCTGATTTGAAAATCCATTAAAAATGAAATATTGGTTCTTATTTTTTGAAGTGTGTGTGCGTGTGTGCGTATGTGTGCTCATTTGTGTGTGTTTGTGTGTGTGTGCGTTTGTGTCTGTGTGTGTGCGTGCGCATGCGTATTTGTGTATGTATGAGTGTGTGTGTTTGTGTGTGTGAACATTTTTTGTTTTTTTAAAGATGATTGCCATACAATCAACTTGTCAGTCAAGTTGGAATTTTGTATTTTATGCTCTAGGCAAGGGGTCTGCCATAGACTGCGACCCTGGAGCAATTAGGGGTTCAGTGCCTTGCTCAAGGACACCTCAACACGTGGCCAGCCGGGGTTCAAACCACTGAGCTGCCGACCTTGCGATCATTAGACACCGGCTCTACCTCCTGAGCCACAGCCCCATTTATGTATGTTTGTGTGTGTGTGTGTGTGTGTGTGTGTGTGTGTGTAGTACAGCTCCTCTGGCTATTAACACTACTGCAATTTAGGTGAACACAAAATGAGTTGAGTGAGTCAGACATATTTCCCACTGGCTCACCAAACACTGCCTTTGGTCTGTAAAAGACTTTGAACGTACAAATGCTTGGGGGAATCAGAGTTGAACTTGTGTTGATAAGAAGGGGAAAGAACACCTGTTCTTCTTTGACCTCATCTGACCTCATCTAACATAAGCCAGCGTTTCTGACACCACCTCTATTTACGGTAATCTTATCAATGATTATACCTTACCTGTGATGCACTGTGCTTGTCTGGCCCCTGCTTACACACTCTCCATTCCATTGTTAAATAATACATGATCAATCCCGCTGGGTACTGGGTACTAACAAAAGCCTTTAATGTTCCAACTTATTCCTTTTCATGGGGGCAGGAAGGGAGATGCCTCTGAGGTATAACCCAGGAGACAAAGAACATTCTTTTCTTAGCTATAAATAGTCCTCACCTCCCACGCTCCGATCACGTTGGTTCAGGGGGAGACGCTGGCTTCAGGACCATCAACAAGGAAGGGATGAGGTTGCTGACAGGAAGCCCTTTGAAGGGGAGAGCGATTATTCTCAGCTTTCAGAATTACAAGTCGTCTTTGTGATCCAGTAGAGAATTTGAGTGGTGGTACTGTAGCTCCCCTGAATCGCCCTGGAGAAGAAGTGCCTCCATTTGCTTTGTGCCCCATAGTCTGTTCACTTATCACCCCATAGTCTGTTCACTTATCACCCCATAGTCTGTTCACTTATCACCCCATAGTCTGTTCACTTATCACCCCATAGTCTGTTCACTTTTCACCCCGTAGTCTGTTCACTTATCACCCCATAGTCTGTTCACTTTCCCCGCCCACAGGTTTGTCATATAAGTAGTTAATTTTCTCTAGTCTGTTGAAGTACCTAGGTCTACATTGTGTGGTTTTATTGTCTAGGCTTGTTTACTGTACAGTACATCTTTCCAAAGGTTATCTCTCTTCAAATTAATGCCTTAGAGCGGAACTGAATATGACAACCCTGTTTGTGCGTGTGTACGTGTGTGCGTGTGTGTGTGTGTGTGTGTGTGTGTATGTGTTACATTTACAACATGCCCTTCAGCAGTAGCCCATGAACGCAACACTCCGGCAGGATTTACCAGGCAGTCAGATATCCATTACCAAGTGCCCCCAGACTACTCAGAGACGTGTGAGCTGAGCGTGGCAGTAATCCTAGCTGCGAGGGTTAATAGCATACATCAACCAACCCACCCCCCATCTTCCGCCCCCCCCGGCCTGAAGGCCACACTACCCCTCAGGAGACTCACCGTGTCCTCCACCGGGACCCCAAGTACGCTGATCTCAGGCCCCCTCAGGCCAGGCCGCCGCGGCGGTTGAGATGGGGGTCACGGCAGAGTGACTGGCAGCAGTCCAGGGCATTGGTGCTCTGCATGATGTATGATTCCTGGCCTTGTATGGAGCTCTGTAGACTACTGTAATGTAATAGTCACTTTACCTGGGTGACCAGGGGCCTTATTTATGGCCTTGCAGTCAGACTAGCCTGGGGTGGGAGGTCAACACTAGCTAACGCTAAAGCGGGGATTTTCAAAATCTTAATCTTAGCCACATATGTGCCACATAAAACCAACTATTAGTGGTTTTTACAACAGCCCTTCACAGTCACATGTCTCATTCCGGCGATGCAAACAAAGGCGCTAAGTGTTCTCTGCAGGAGAAATGTACCGTACGTGAAGGGGCCATTGTTGAATGGAACCTTTCATAGCCTCTCAAGTGTGTTGAGGACCAACCCCATTTAGAAGCAGCGTGTTGTCTGTGTACACTACATTTTTACCGCAGTCCCTTCTCCACTTGCTTTTGATTCAGAAAAAAAAAACAACTTCTTGATCTTGACACTTTTGCACAGGTAATTTCTGTGATTTCCCAGAACGTTTGGCTCACCTACACCGTTGAAATTCCCTGGGTTGCTACTTATCTAGCACTCGCATTGACAAGGTCTCTAACCCCTGTCTTCTATCAGAGCTGCTGAACTGCAGAAAGAACCTCCTAATGAATGAAGAGGCAGTAAAGGCTCCCTTTAGTCTCCTTCTATGATGGAAGGGCTGTGTGTGTGTGCGTGTGTGTGTGTGTGTGTGTGTGTGTGCGTGTGTATGTGTGTGTGTGTGTGTGTGTGTGTGTGCGTGTGTGTGAGACGGGCGTTTGCCTTGTGTCCCCTAGCTCTGCCAGTGTCTGGCCCTGTGAGAGCTCTTGTGGGTTGGTGTGGGAGGCTGACAATGGAAAAGGAACACTGACTACAGCATCTCTGCTCTAAGTTAGTTTAGTATCAGTGCTGTAATATCAGAGGGAAGAGCAGAGAGAGGGAAATCTCTCCCTCCTACACCCTGTGTTTCTGTCTCATAGGGGTTGGGTTGTCGTCATCCTGTTTCACCATTTTATATAACCATGTCTAATATTAGGGATCTCTCCTTTATTTAAACCAGGAAAAGTCTCCTTGAGATTTATCTCTTTTACAAGAACGTCCTGGCCAAGACCGGCAGCAGCACAATTAACAGGGTTGCAGACATAAGAAAAACATATAACAATTTACTATGAAAATAAAGAATAAATTACAGAATCAAGAATATCACAAATATTCATCAATATTTGTCACAAGTCATCAACATCTGGGGTCAAACAGGGGCAATATGAATCAGCCTAAACATTTACAGCCAGATGTGCCTGTCTCCAAGTAATTTAGAATTAGCAGTTGAGTTTCAGAAAATTCAGTTGCATCCATGATTTTATATATACAGTATATATATAATTATATTTATATAGTATAAGACAGGGTATTACCACTGTATTATACTCTTAACTGTTTCCCATCTCCTTGTAATCTGTCCTAGAAATGAGCTCATCAGCGTGTGCGTGTGTGTTTATGTGTGTGTGTGTGTGTGTGTGTGTGTGTGTGTGTGTGTGTGTGTGTGTGTGTGTGTGTGTGTGTGTGTGTGTGTGTGTGCGTGTGCGCCTGTGCCTGTGCCTGTGCCTGTGCCAGTGCCAGTGCCAGTGCATGTGTGTCCTGTGTGTCTCAGTATGTGTTTATGCTTGTGCATACACCTGTGTGTGCATGCTAGTGTGTTTGTGTGGATTGGATGTAACACACACACACACTTGCGAGCACACGCACACCCACACCCACGCACGCACGCATGCACACACACACACACACACACACACACACACACACACACACACACATACACACACACACACAATCAACATTGCCCAGCTCACATTTACTGAGAACGGCAGGGGTGGAAGGTTTCTCCCTCTCCCCCGCCCCTCAGAGCTGTGATCGATGAATCCACTCTTTACAGTTTTCCTCCTGAAGGGAGACGCTGGGAGGCTGGAGATTACAGAGTGTCTTCTAGGATGCTCGGCCACTGGGGATAAGCCAAGACGCAGGTGTATCAAAGCAGGGTTCTAAAACTACTCTCTCTGTGCAGGGGTAGTCACAAGATTCAATGAACACGCTGGTTCTGTAAGACACTGGTCAGGTGACTACAAAGAACATGACATCACTCCCAAGGGAGAGAACCATAACATGTTTAACTGTAATTACATTTAAAACCATTAGAGTTTTATATCATCCTCGAGTATCGGTCTTTTTCATTTCCGCTCAACCACCGCCTGTAATGGAATAAGAGCACAATCAATGTTTACAGATTCCAGAGCTTGTTCTCCAGCCAGCGTGTGATCAATGAAAGATTTGCACTAAGCCTCTGTTATGATTCCGGGATGGGGACAGACTGGCCGATGCTGAGAGGGGACACACATTACTAACAAGACAAGCTAATGAGTTATTATCTGGTGCCCATCTCATACACGAAGGCAGGTATTAACATACTAAGAGCTGAGAGAGAGGGGCCTGCATCATTTAAATCCCTCCCTCTCATTGTTCACAGCCGAGTGGCATAAACTATGACAAGTGAAACATAATTAGGTATTAAATTGTATTAAATTGACCATCCAGCGAAACAGATTCGCCACGTGCTTCCTGTTAATTCGAGCAAAACAACGTTAATCCATCACAGCCGTGGCTCCGCACGTCTCCGCCCCCGATCTAATTCCGTGGTGACGACTTGTTGAAATGACGACGCGATCGGAGCCTGCGACGGCAGGGCCACCTGTTTTTCAATCAGGCCCCTCCACCGCACACAGAACTCAGACGTACAGATGTCTTTGCTCACGTCCAACATGCCAAGTTGTGTTGGCATTTAATTCCGCCCATGCTTTCAGATTCACACCGGCAGAGATTCACACCTGCACATGCAATGTATGAGAATTTTCACAATCTTGAATGTTATGCAATTGTCATTTGGAGGATTGGGGATGCAAAACGAGACAATTATCATCTTCTCCGCATGATCGAACTGTTATGTTTTTCAAATATAATCCCGTAAATTACAGAATAAAGTCTAAAGGGCTAAGTTATTGGCGGTGGTGATATAAGCTGCTATTTCAAATGTAGGGTCTCAACGAGGACAATTAGAGGGCAGTCAGGAAGAGCTGTGATGTAGCAAGGCAAGTCGTTACCCTCTGGGCCCCATACGGTCGCGTATGCAAATGAGGAGGCGAATGACATCACAAGCTCTTTAATTGACTTCAACAGAAGACCGGCAGATGTCACGCTATTAAGAGGAGTTTAAGAGCTGACGCTATTGCGATACAAACGACCATAACCAAAATGCACCGTAGGTACAGCATACGTCCGAGGTAATATCATCTGCTGTGGTTTGATGACTCAGACGGTGTTCATGTCTGTCTTTCTATCGCTATCTGTGTCTCTCTGTCTCTCTGTTTGTCTCCCTCTCTCTCTCTCTCACACACAAACACCTCCCTCCCCACCCCCCCGTCCCGTCCCGTCCCCCCCTACACACACGCACACACACACACACACATTCATGCACACACACACACACACACACACACACACACACACACACACACACACAGACCGACACAAACTGAGTGGTCTGACATGGAGTATTACTTCTACTCTAGTACAGTTCAAGCCGAGGCTGTTGAGAATGTATCTGATGGAAAAGGATTCTTGCAGTGTTAGAGGGGAGAGGCAGGACCGAGAAGGTAAAATGAAAAAAGGACACATCTGTGATGAGATAAGGAAAGAGAAGACTGTAGACTGTCTTTGTGGATTTACATAATGTTGCTGATAACAGAAATACATATACAGCTGTCACCGGACCAACTCACCTCAGAGAACACTATCTCCTCTCCCACTCCCTATGTAAATAGGGGTGTGGAATCTGCTGTCAGTCTTGCCTGAGTAACAATAACATTGCTAACCAGTGGAGGCTGGTGGAGGTAGAAATCGGAGGGCGCACGCACGTCCTCCAATGTTGGCCTCCGCCAGCCTCTCCTGTTTACATTTACATTTTAAATTTTTGGCATTTAGCAGACGCCTTATTCCAAAGCGACTTACAATCAATACATTTGAATACTAAGCATGTGAATCAGCAATCCACCATTCGTTGCAGGAAGAGTAATCTAGCTCGGGCCCGGGGCCACTGATAGAAGGAAAAACCTTCTCCCTATCACCTTCTTCTAAAACTTTTTTTTTAAATTATTTACTGGAGAAACTGAGAGACAGTACAAGGGGGGCAATAGAAGCCATCCAAGTTGAAATGTCAGCGAGACATGCTGAGATACGGGTTGCCACGTGTACATTCCTCAGGCAGAGTTTCTCTGAGAACCGGAGAACACACTGCCTGAAATCCCGTCCGGGAATTTTTTTTTCTTCAGGTTTTTCATCCCATTACCATTGCCTGACCTGGGGAGGGAAACTAAATCAGCTCACTCCATTGAATTATTAGTTGAATCATGAGGCTTGAGCAGTGGTGTAGTCTACGTGATACGCAGGACTACGCCGTATACCCACTAGGAAAGGCCAAGGATTTCCGTATACCCACTAGAAAATGCGCGAGGATACGTAACGGCGTTTTGTGACAGAACTTTCACACTTTTATTCATAAAATTCACCCCGTCTGTGTTACGAAGCACTTACTTCGAACTTTCTGACATGTTTGTTATCGCATAACCAGTCGTTCAGAATGCTGGTCTCAGTATTTCCCCTACAGAGCCTTGGGGTGGGCGGGCCAGACCTCCACACACAGCTTCAGAGCTGGAGAATGGTTTGGTTTTGTTTTGATTTTGCGCGAGTGTGCGCGCGACGCGAGAGAGTTTTTGCAGGGTGAAAGCTCTGCAGAAGAAAGTAAGCAAGTTGAAACGTTAGCAAATATAAATTACTGAGTGTTCTCACAGAGAAAGTTGATTCAAATTAGTCGTTATTATTGTGACTAGAAAGTGTCTGACTATAGTTCCATAGTGTAAATAGTGTCAAAGAACTAGCAAGCTAGCTAGCTCAGAGATGATGAGGTGGTCTGCTTGCACACTTGCCAGATAAAGAGCTAACTGGAGGCACTTTATTATTTTACTTAAAGTAGATATACAATCTTTCTTATTCTGCTAGAATTGGGCTTTATGGTAATACCATAATGGTATATTTACAGTACATGGACAGTTGATTGAAGCATTGGAACAAACCCTCACTCATTGGAAATGAGCTGTGTTTTTTGTAGTTGGACATACGATTTTCTTACAGGTGAGAGTAAGTAAAGACAGTATCTGACTGCATTGCCCACAGCAACCCAATATTCAATTAGAATGATGTTATGATCTGATATGAATTCAATGTATACCTCTTATTAAATTATAAATACTCTGGTTGTTATATTTTTCTTTTGGTTGACAGCAAAAGAGGGAGAGAGGAGGATAGAGAGGGAGAGAATGAGAGAGAGCAGGATGGTGTCGGCACACCAGAGAGAGAGAGAGCGCAAGAACCAGGTGAGAAAGTGGACATGTAGTCAAGACCACATAAGTAGCCTTGAGAACCGATGGTTCTCGAGCCTAACGGCCCTTAGGGGGCAGGAGCCTATCTCCTGTTTCTGTAGCGTGAGGCAGCTTGATGTACAAGTACAGTCCATGCCACCCCCCACCCCCCCCCAAGGCAGCAAACACTGGTGTAGATGCATACTGTATGCATAAGTGAGTGTGGTGGTGCTTATGGGGTGTCGCTACGGGACAGGTGTCGCTCTGACTGGGAGGGCAAAATCACAGTATACCCACTAGAAAAAACTAGACTACACCACTGGGCTTGAGTGAGTGAGTGAGTGAGTGAGTGAGTGAGTGAGTGAGTGGGTGAGTGAGAGAGAGAGAGAGAGAGAGAGAGAGCGAGCGAGCGAGTGAGTGAGTGAGTGAGAGAGTGAGCATAGAGGAAGCCTTGTGCTCCAATGGGAAGGTCCCCCTGGAAAGAGGCTGAGTGCCTGGGTCTGGGTGTGCCTGATTTATCCCCCTCCTTAAGTCTGCTGGTTAAGTCTTTTTCAAAGACCCTTTAAATCACAGTGTTGAGAAACCCTGCAATTTCACTATCCAAAACTTGAATCAGTTGTATTCAATTTGTATGATGTTGTGTCTGATCTCAACACGTCACTTTGTTGATGTGAGGTGATGCTTTGTGGCTCAACAATGTTATTGATGCAGTTTCATGAAGTCTCGTGGTTAGGTGGGTTTGGGCGCTCTAGCAGTGGTAAATAGTATTTTGTGGGATGTGTTTAGAGTGTTCTCAGGCCAGGGTCAATAGCAGTTCTTTCATTTCACTGCCTCTAAAACAGCCAGTAAAACACTCGGCTGTCCACTTAAACTAATTACATTTTACTGTGAGATGTGCCCGTGTCCATCTCCTCCCTCCCTGGAGCGAGTAGCAACCTTTTTATCTGTGGGTGCTTTGTGCGTCTGTCTGTACGTACGTACGTACACGTGTGCGTGTGTGTGTGTGTGTGTGTGTGTGTGTGTGTGTTTGTAATCAATGCTTAATTAGCCAGTGTGGAGCATAGCATATTATTAGCAGAACAATGAGACTCAATTCAGATTTTCAAGGGAATGGAAAGTTACGTTTTTAGTTTTTTCCCTGTGTTATGTCCTTTTCTCCAACATTACAGTCAGTGTTACTATACATACATAGACACATGAACGTGACGGCAGCTGGTGAAACCGGGAACAAGTCGGCAACCGACCATGTGTTCTGACTTATATTCTGAAAAATGTTAATACATTTCAACATTATTGAAATTCATGACACACTCGCTAGTCAAGACAAAATATTGCAATGCAATGGATTTGGTGAGTAATCCCCTCAACTACCTAGTTAAGGGATTACTCACCGAATCCATTGCATTGCATTATGGCTTGACAAGCGAGTGTGCCATTGATTTTCAACAACATTGACATGTATTTCCATTTTTCAAAATAAAAGTCTGAACATTTTGATTGGTTGCCGACTTGTTCCCGCTTTCACAATGTTCCTATACTACCTGCGAGGTATATCAACAAAAGAGCTGAGCTATGGAGGAGATAAACATCATTAAACATGCTGATTGACTTTGTGTCTCTCATGTTTGGGGCTACTGGGAAAAGGGAGACATGGATCTGAAGCTGCCTGTCGGTATCAGCCCCACCTCCATCATTACCGTCACCCTCCTCTGTGCCTCGGAGCCAGGGACCAACCTCTGTTCCAGGATTTTCAGTTGTGTTTTTTCAGGGGGAGGTGGTAGAGGTGAACATGGTGAGAGAGGTACAGGGCAATGCAGGCAGCGCCGTTGTGATGGAACCGTTGTTGACAGTTTGGACTGATGTGGAGATCTCGGTGTTGACTTTGAAAAGACATTGCACATAGCTGGCCTATGTTTACCTTGATCAAATATTTGGCGATGGATAGGGGATCGATATTCTAGATGTATGATATCACATAGCAATTATCTTCTGCTCGTATCCAAACAGTATCCAGTTCTGCTACTATCCAGTACTGTTACACCTAGAAACAGATGCTGTGTTTAAGTCAGGGTTTGTTATTATACTGTCTTATGTGTAGCCTTTTCTTTATTATCCCAGCTTAACTTGCTTCAATCCTTCCTGTATCCATTTTTTCTGAGTGAACAGACCAGTCGGATGACGCAGGGTGCAATAGGATAAGATAGGCCTGCATGTTGCTATGGAGACCGTGAGTGGTTTTGAGGCATCCGACTAGCTGGGGAATGCAGTCGTGAGCGGTTACATAACACACGTCTTACTCATACAGTACTGGGGTTTCCTGCCTCTTCATTCAGCATGATGTATGATTTATT
Source organism: Nansenia antarctica (assembly GCF_963989245.1). NCBI lineage: Eukaryota > Metazoa > Chordata > Actinopteri > Argentiniformes > Microstomatidae > Nansenia > Nansenia antarctica. The sequence continues at coordinate 45,386,479 of NC_137674.1, read as the reverse complement.
CATAGAGGGGAGGATTTATGTTATCCTTCATGTGATGTGGATGCAATCCTATGTAATCTCCTTGGCAGACTTTTGAGGGCTGCATTTTTCAGTTTTTCTGCCGCCAATTTACATCCTTTTGTGAATGAAAAATGCTGAGAGGAAAAAGAAAATAATTATACAGTTATTATAATTGTGATGACGAAGCTAATAGCAAGTATGTTCCTCTATTTGTTGCATATTGTATCACACACAGAGCATTCACATACTGTCACTAGATATTTGAAAAGCATTCAAATGTAGAGTACAGTATGCTAAAAGTATTCAACTGACTACACATTTATTCAGATGTTTTGGTTTTCAGTTCTAAACTATACAATAATTGAGACGCCTCTGAAACAAAATGGCGGCCCTATTGTCACTGCTAAAGGAGCGGTAGAAGAGGAGTGCTGATTCTAGTCATTTCGAAGATTGTGCCATCTTCCGTTCTGCTCCCTTTTTGACTGACAGCGGGGAGCGTACCTAAGCATGGTGAGCTGAGCGCAGCACAGATAACGTGCTTCATCATTACAGTGCTAATTCACCTCCTCACGATAAGTGTTCAAGCATTCGGCTGCCTCTGCTTATCAAGCTCACGTAATCTCTCCTGGTAAGAAAGTATAGGCGCCCTTGGCTCTTGACGGTGTGTTCTGCAAATGGAGTGAGATTGTTAGAAAAAGAAAATAGGGTCCTTTTACTTAGGGATTTAAAGCCCTAATCCTTTTTTGAGGGATAAGCCTTAAGGGGGAAAATGTTTGATACTGTAGGTTTGTGTGTGTCGGGCCAATGGGAGATAAGGTTATTGTGAGGAACATCCATATCCCCTTTGTCTATAACAGTTAACTAGAAAGGGTGGTTTTATCATCTTGGCTTGTTGAATTACCTCCTAGTGACACACGCACACACACACACACACACTCACACACACACACACACACACACACACGCCTTCTCTCCCGCAAGCCCTCACTCTACCACAGTCCCACTTATCACTGCTGTTGATGGTGCAGCTCCTTCAGCCTGACAACACGACACAACCACTGCAGTACCTCTGGTCTAATCCAGCACAGCTCCAGCTCTCCTCCACAGGCTCTCTAACCCCCCTCCACCCCCCCAGCCCCCCCTGCTGAGAGATGGTGGGGTGCAGCTCTGATTGCTCCGGCCCCCGCTGCTCAAGCTCCAGTAAGGCTGTGGATATCTGTCTCCTCTCAGATCCAGACAGCGCTGCCAGGTCTGTGTACCAACACTGAGCAGCGCAACAGGAGGGGTCTGGAGGCGATGTGGCACAGCCAACACATCCAACCAACACACCCCAAACACTACCAACGCTCCTCTGTCCTCTGGTGCTTCTGAACAACGGATATATATACTGTATGCCTGTAGGAGGGTGAGGAGATCGCATTGCATTTCGGAAAAACACTTGACTCAAGACCTCTCTGGAGTCCACGCTACATATTGAGTCTGAGAATACCGGAATAGCATTGTGAATCACTGCAGTCCCATTTTCTTTTTTATAGAGACATATCACATTCGAAATAGTCTAGTCATACTCATCCAGATGAATACTGTAGATAGTTTTTGATAAGAAGATGAACAATGAGGAGAATTTTATGTATGATCCGTCTTCAAAACTATCTGTAAATGATGACTGATCATTATGTTATGCCTTCTGACCTCAGGCGGTGTTAAATACTGAACCCTTTATGTCAGAGAAACATGGTCATGTCCTCAGCACCGGTTCATATCTTATCATCCCACTGATCCTCCAGTGAAATCCCATTACGATTTTAAAACCCCTCTTCACAGAGAGGGTCAGCAGCTTCAAGCTCCTCAGTGTCCACCTCACTAATGACTCCAAATGGACCCATCGCAACGCCACAGCGCCTGCATTTCCTCAGGCGGCTCAAGAAAATTGGTATGCCATCCTCAGGTCCTCACTCGCTTCTACAGACGCACCATGGAGTGCATTCTGTCCTGCTGCGTCACTGCTGGTACGGTAACTGCACCGCCCTCGGCCGAAAGGCTCTGCAGAGGGTGGTGGAGACGGCTCAGTGGATTACTGGGGGCAAGCTCCCAGACAATCAGGACAATTACATCAGGCAGTGTCTAAGGAAGGCCTGAAAGATCACCAAGGACCTCAACCATCTCAGCCACCTCAACCACCTGAACCACCTGAACCACCTCAGCCACCTCAGCCACCTCAGCCACGGTCTGTTCTCTCTGCTACCATCCATATGCTACCGGTACATCTGGTCCCAGCCTGCCAGGTTTCTCCAGGCTGTAATACGTCTTTGGAACAGCTAACCTTAACTGCCCACCTGCGCTGCCTGCTGCTCACCTGTACCGAAGACGGTTTGCGCTGTCTCTCTGCACATCAACCACACACACACCATTTATAAGACTTATTGTACTGCCCACGTAGCTTTATCGCATTTGTATTACTGTATTATTGTTATTATTAGTACTAATATTACTGTATTTTATACTAGTTTTTTTATTTTTGCACTGTCGAGAGAAAGCTTGCAAGTAAGCATTTCCTTGCACTGTTTACACGCTGCTGTATCCTGTGTATATGATGAATCAACTTTGATTTGATTCAGCGAAAGACCAGACCCGTCCCCTGTGTGATGAGTGCAGCGCTGACTCAGCACGCACAGTAGAATACATCTCCAGTATACATCTCCAGTATACATCTCCATGGTGGTGGTGATGGTAGTGGTGGTCGTGGTGGAGGTAGTGGTGGTGGTGCTGGTGGTGGTGGTGGTGGTGGTGCTGGTGGTGGTGCTGGTGTTGGTGGTGGTGTTGGTCATGGATGACAAGAGGTGTTAGTGACAGAGACTGTCTGTCCAAACCTCGATCTATCTCAGAGAGAGTGGTCTGAGCTGAGCTGCTGTGTTGTGTTCAGATGAGAGAGCATATAGCCACATCTCCACAGGCCTGACCTGCCACTGTGCAGTTGCTCACCATCTAAACTAACAGCCCTGACCATCGCTGATCCTCCCCTGGGGGTTAAGGACACCATTTCCCCCCTTTGATTTTTTGATGAAAGGACAGAATTCCGGGGAGACTGCATTTAACCTTTGGGAGATGGATAATCAAACTGTTCCATCGATTTGTTTTGCTTGGAAATGATGCACCTTTTCTCAATAGGTTTGGATGGACTGCTGCTTGGCTTTTAACCTAGCCATTTCTCCTTTTATTGTCAAGAGGTTTTTAGTGAGTCCCTTTGGAAGCCATTCTTGTGTGTGTTGGAGGGGATAATAGTCTGTTGTCGCTTGCATTGTGGGTGTATGGGGGGTTCATGTATGCTATATATTATGTAGGTACCTTTATACCTGTATATATATCTTCATCAAGCTATTTAGCCATGCGTGTCCTGTGCTGATATAGAATTGGAGTACGGGTGGAGTAGAGGTTTATGGTAGCTGAAAGGGCCAAAGCTAATATATTTAATGTTGTGTCTCTATTGTCACTGTCTGAAGTGATCTCTCACATAGGGCTTTCACACCGGCAAAGAACCGCTCTGGTTCACGTTCGCGTTCAGGAATCTCCAAACCTTGTTGCTGTCTGGCGAACCAGCCCGCGTTCATACCAGTGTAACTAGAACCATCCGCGTCATCAACGATGGGTGATGAAGGGGCAGGATAAACAAAAATGTCACAACTAGATGGCAGCTACTTCACTGGAAATGAGGATAATATCTTCCACTACAGTATCTGAAATAAACACTATTTTCTATGAAACAAAACAAACGACACTTTCTACACGCGTTCTCTTACTAACCAGCTGCTCCATTGCTGGAATAGAAATGGCTTACGAAATTTGCGTTCGCGTGTGTGCGCACTGCGCGCGTGTGTGTGTTTGCTGAGCATGTGAGGAAGATAGAGAGAATGATGAAACTTTTGATCATTGTTTTGATCACTAATGATTAGATTTAGATTAGATTACATTTTGTCGCCCCGCGGTGGCGTAGCGGTCTAAGCACTAGCCACTAGTGCAAGCTGCCCACCGGGAACTGGGATCGAATCCCGGTCTCGCCAGACCCGGATATGGCCGAGGCACACAGGGAGCGGCATATTGAGCGGCCGCTCCAGAGGGCGGTATAGGACTATTTCCGGACAAGGATCCGTCGCGCAACAGCGCCCCCGGGGTGCCGGAATAACGGTGCTGGGCTCGAGGAGCCAGTCAGCTAGTCTGCCTGGCGATCTCCTCTGGGGCTGCCGGCCACGGGGTCGTGCGGCGGATCCTACGCAATAGGCAGGGGATAATTGGATGCTAGGTTGGGTTCAATTGGATACCAAATTGGGTGAAAAAGGGATAAAATCTGAAAAACAAATAAAAAATGTTTTTGTCTCCTTCCTCCTTGCTGGTCTTTGCAGCCTAGAATATGACACACCCACTGACGACTTGACTGTTCTACGTTTTGGTTCCCGCTTGAGAACCACTATTTTTAGTCTCCAAACCAATTGAGTTTCGGTCTCAAAGCTCCAGCCGGTTCCAGACTTGGTTCGTGAACGCGAACCGGAACGGTTCTTTGCCGGTGTGAAAGCCCTAACTGTGGTCTCTGTGGCTCAGTTGCTAGAGTGCCACGCTAGAAATGCTAAGGTTGTAGGTTTGATAACTGTTGGGACCATACATACAACAAATGTATGCACTCACTGGTCTGTCAGCCACTTTGGATAAAACCCTCTGCTATATTATGATATAGACAATCCGGATGGGTTTATTGTCGTTTCAGACTGAGGAACAAAGCTACTGCTAACGCTGAAGGTCGTGCGTCTTTGCTCTTAAATGTGCTCCTGGCTTCATATTATCTTTTAACTTTGTTTTCCAGCCCTGTTCCAGGCTGAACCAGTGGAGGTGCGCGAGCCTGTCGAAGCTGCTCTAAGCAGATATAATGCTATTTAAATGCTAATAGGATAAGAGAGGCAAACGACCTTTATTCATACTCTGTGCACAGCGCACAGGGCTGCCATATAGGGGCCTGGAGTAGAGGAGCCCCCTTCCTTTGATTCTCACTACCCTCCTGCATGTCAGATATCCAGCATATTACTCAGATGGGTCTTGGAGCATTGACAATATTGGACCATTTGGCACCAGGCCATGTGTTAAGCTAGACGTTATGGGTACCGTGTGATGGTTTGGGAAATGCTGACCACACAATACTGCTGATGATGCTTCTCTTCACATCTTTAGACCTGGTTTTTAGCGGTCAACTAAAAGCTGTTGAGATGTGAAAGTGTTTTATTTTTTTTGTATTTTATCTCCATAGAAACAGCCCTACTCCTTATCGAAACCTCTGTGAATTATGATTCAAAGGCACACAACTATAGATGAAGTTTACATAGTAGTTGTTGCTACCGGTGCAAAAACAAACATGTCTTCTCTGTTATTAAAGATGTCCCAGATAGGCTGCATACTCGTCTACCTGTTCAAGGAGCACTTGCTGGAAGGCTGCTTGCTCGCAGATAGAAAGTGCTGTCTCCGACTCGCATAAATATTCAACACGCGTTGGAGGGCTCAATTTCGAAAATATTCTAACCCGTTTTTCTGTGAAACCAGGAATTCTCTACTGGCTGAGGGAGAGGTGAGGCAGAGAGAGAGAGAGAGAGAGAGATGGGATGAGTCTGTCACTGTCGGTAGTATAATCCAAGGAAATGCTATAACTCTGCCACCAGATGATGTTTTCAGCCCGTCTCTCAGAGATACTTCAAGGAATATTCAATCGTCAGGAAAGGCCATGGGAGTGGGACAGTGACACAACTTGACACAGCAGTGTATCATCACTTCAGACTCTACTGTAGCTCTGCTGCTGCTGCAGCCAGGGGAGCCCGGCTGGCTTCTTCAGTACAGTAGCAACGTCTCCTATCATTTCTGACGGCTTTTTACATTTCTCCTCGTTGTTTTCTTTGACAGCATTCACCCTGGGAATACTCTCCTGTCTGTTTTTCCTCAGTGGTCCTTAAACTAGATCAATTTTACATCAGGCAGCTACGTAGACGGCCTCACCCAAGGCTGCTGAACAAGCCCCTCATGATGTATGGTTCACATTTAGACTGATTGAAAGATCCCAGCCATGTTTTGCTCCAGGGGTCAATAGCAGAGAGCCTGCATGAGAAATAGGCCTTAAACTCAAAAATACGATGAGAATATGGAGCTAGCTATAAACTCTTGCCACTTTTAGAGGGAGATCACCAGGCTTACGGCCGGGTCAGCTCACTCATATAATACACATCAACTCATACACATCCTGGTAATTAAAAATGTGTACCCCGTCTCCGATGTTTGTTTACTTCTCCTTCTGTGTCGATGGTCTCTCGTAAAATCTCTCCTTGACTTTATGGGGTTACAGTTTGAGTGGAAGAGCAGAAGTTTATGAGGCGTGTAGTTGGCAGAGCGATTCGAGGAGAATGTTATTTTAGTTTCTCCTGTCTTTTTTTTTTTTTTTTTTTTTACAGAAATAGCCCAGACTGTACCAGGCAAGGTGCAGATACAGTAGACGAAATGAAATATGACCAGTGTTTCGTTCATGACCCAGCACAGCGTTTTGTTTATGGTGGGGAACCTTTTGTTCTATTGTCGTTTTTTTCTTGATTGTTGTATTTTCTGTGTGTTAAATTATTATGTTATGAAGTTATTGTGCACAATTATCTTTTTTTATAAATTTGTTTTTTCAGATTTTATCCCTTTTTTTCACCCAATTTGGTAGCCAATTGAACCCAACCTAGCATCCAATTATCCCCTGCCTATTGCGAGGGATCCGCCGCACGACCCCGTGGCCGGCAGTCCCAGAGGAGGCCGCCAGGCAGACTAGCTGACTGGCTCCTCGAGCCCAGCACCGTTATTCCGGCACCCCGGGGGCGCTGTTGCGCGACGGATCCTTGTCCGGAACTACTCCTATACCCCCCCTCGGGAGCGGCCGCCCAATATGCCGCTCCCCGTATGTGCCTCGGCCATATCCGGGTCTGGCGAGCCGGGATACGAACCCCGGCCCCGGTGGGCAGCATGCACTGGTGGCCAGTGCTTAGCCCGCTACACCACCGCGGGGCGTGCACAATTATCTTAACTGGGTATTTATTTATACATCACAATAAATTGTTGCAGGGTTTGCTGACTCATTGTGCGGAGGTGTTTACGTACAGTATTTCAGCAGGAATGCTTTATCAGCAATGTGAGCACACGCTGCATTTTATCAGAAAAACTGTCATTATATAAAGATAAATAAACTCAGATACTGACTCTCTTCAGACCAGATGAGGCTGGTGGAGGTAGAAATCGGAGGACGGGCTCATTGTAATTCATGGAATGAAATGAGGAATCCATTGTCCTCCAATGTCTACCTCCACCAGCCTCCATTGCTCTTAACCCCAGACTCAACACTGGATCCAAACGTCCACTACCACTGTCACAGTAGGGAGGGGGGTTGAGTGTATTTCATCATGACATTTGGAAGGTACAGTAGTTCAAGCGATCTATGAAAATTACCACTCTTTGGAACTCACCCTCTCTTCCCTACTTTATTCAAGGGGAGGGCATTGCAATCATGGTTTAAAATAACGGTGGTGTGCCTCCTAGATAAAGTAAAACTATCCTCTGATTAAGTTAAACGGCGGAGAGGAGAGCTTGGACGTCCGCCCTTGATAACAGATCACAGGGAGGGAACGCGGTGTTAATCCGGCGGTATAGCCAAATTGTGTGTGTGTGTGTGTGTGTGTACGTGTGTATGTTTACACCTTATGTACGCCTCCCAAGGACGCGGGTCCATCGATGCACCTCAAAAGCTCTCTCCTCAGGGCTTTGACGGATGACGATGCCGCTCCAGAATGATAGGCTATTATTTCACTTTGCATCGGATAAATGGCAATGCAAGCTGCTACCTGTACCGTTTCTCTAGGGCTGGCACCAACCATCAGACGGGGGCGCGAGGGTGGGGGATATGGGGGGGGGAGCCGGGGGGAGGGGGGGGGGAGCCTGTGTCTCTGCCATTTTATGATCTTACTTTCTTGTGTCATCCTACATTTTTCGGTTTGTGTTTTGGATGGTTGCTGTGTTGCCTGGTTCAGAATGGTGCTGCCATGGTTACAAGGGTTTTCTATTGATATAGCTGCTGAATGTTACTTGTTTTATTACAGTGACATCTGATGGAACTCTGTTTGTCTCTGTCTCTCTCTCTCTCTCGCCTTCCCCCCCCCCCCCCTCCCACTCTCTCTTCCACAGACCAGCAGTACTCATGGTCGCCCTCGCAGCATTTCGATGAAGACAGCTACTCCCCTCCACCCAGGAACATGAAGGGTCTCTCCGGCGGCCGCCCCGGCCAGCTCCAGCTCACCTCCGGACACACCTGCGGCCTGGCCGACTGCGACCACTCCCTGGACCACCTCCACCATGGCTCAGTGGGAGGAGAATCCCGCTCCCCCTCCTACCTCCTCAGTCCCACTGAGAGCTGCCCCATGGAACACCACCGCTGCTCTCCACGGAGCTCCATCCACTCAGAGTGCATGGTGATGCCCGTCTCTATGAACGCTACGGACCACTCCGTGGCCAGCAGCACCTTTCCCAGGATGCACTATGGCGGCGGAGGCGGGCGAGAAGGCAGAGGAGAAGGAGGAGGAGGGGGGGGCGGCTCGCGGGACGACTGTGGCTCCTCCTCCCACGGCGGTGGCGGTGGGAAGATGAACCGCATCCCCGCCAACCTGCTGGACCAGTTCGAGAAGCAGCTGCCGCTGCACCGCGACGGCTTCCACACGCTGCAGTACCAGAGGACGTCCACCACCACCACCACGGAGCAGCGCAACGAGAGCCCCGGGCGCATCCGCCACCTGGTCCACTCGGTCCAGAAGCTCTTCACCAAGTCCCACTCCCTGGAGGGCTCGTCCAAGATGAACGGCACCAAGGGCGACTCGCACCGGGACGGCGCCAACCACCACCACAACCACCACCACGGCCACCACAAACACAGCAAGCGCAGCAAGAGCAAAGAGCGCAAGTCGGTGGACAGCGGCGGCAGCGGCAAGCACCGCTCGGGCGTGGGCGGCTGGTGGAGCTCTGACGACAACCTGGACAGCGACAGCACGTACCGGACGCCCAGCGTCATGTCACGCCACCCGGTGGACCACATCAGCCACTGCTACCCCGACTCGGTGCACAGCCACTACGGGGACCTGTCGCTCAAGACGTCCAAGAGCAACAACGACGTCAAGTGTTCGGCGTGCGAGAGCATGGCCATGGCGCCCGAGGGCAAGTTCATGAAGAGGAGCTCCTGGTCCACGCTGACGGTGAGCCAGGCCAAGGAGGCCTACCGCAAGTCCTCCCTCAACCTGGAGAAACCCATGACACCCATCGACCTCAAGCCCAGCCTCAGGCCCTGTCACTTCCTACAGGTCAGTCACCCACCTGGCAACTCTGCCTGCTCTGGGTCAGCACATGTGTGATGGACGTTTAGACAGACTGATAAAGAGAGGTGGATCGTTGGATGGGTGGATGGATGGATGGGCGGGTGAGTGGATGGATGGATGGGCTGGTGGATGGATGGATGGATGGATGGATGGATGAATGGATGGATGGGTGGGTGGGTGGATGGATGGATGGATGGATGAATGGATGGGTGGGTGGGTGGATGGATAGGTGGATGGATGGATGGATGGATTATGGATAAAAAGATCAATAGAGGAATGGATGGATGGATGGGCAGAAGGAAGATGAATAGATTGAAAGACTGACAGACAGATAGTTCCATAAACACAGTTCCACTCTAGACATAGTTCTGCAGTTGGGATCTGGTTGTCATTGATCTCAGTATTTATATGGCTCTCCATAAACTCAAAACGCATACCCAACATGAAACCCAGTCAGTGGGGTTGATGTGCACATCAGCTTACAAGATAATCACTTGTATTTCCCCCATTCAGCATACTGGATGTACCTGCCAGGGGCACCACAGGGGTGGGTGAAGTGAAAGAGACTGCACAGTGGGAACAATCAATTACTGTATCAATGACTGACACTGGGGATGTGCTGGCAGGGGAGAGAAAGGACTGGTGGATCAATGCTGTTTCAGCTTGTTTCAACAAGTTTCAGCTTGTTGTTGTGCTGTGTTCCTGCTAGGTGTCTGTCGGTCTGTCTTGGTGTGCAAGAGCACTTGTCTCATACATGGCTAATGACTCCATTAGGATCCATTCAAAGGGATTCAGCATTTTATTTTTTCAGTTGGGAATGTCCAGGGTTTTTAATGTTGTTGTTGCTGTTGTTGGACAGAAACCGTTCCTATTTCTCAATATTGAGTCGAATTGTGAGGGTGTGATACACAGCAAGCAATAACAGTCAAATCTAATGGTCGTTTGAAACATGATCTGGTGGTATTAAAGAGATAGGGATAGTTACTTGAAAACCACATGCAGTATTTGGTTCCTTACCTTTAATTAAAGGAGAAAAATGCTAAGTGTTAAGAGTGGTTAGTGACAGTGCCCCAGATAAACAAAACCAAAGTGTACACTGAAGTCCTTGTCCATAGACCAAATACGTGATTTTGTAGTTTGGGGGAACTATCCCTTTAAGTACAGTCTTGTGTGTTTGCTACTATGTTGAAGTCATAATTGATCACTATATGCAACAGTTTCTGGCTCCCCCAGGGACGTTACTCTATGATAAACATGAGAATACTTGTCTATGATGATAATGTTACAGTGTTTCCTCCAGGAATTGTTACAATGGTGGCGGGTGGGCGTGACCGCGCGCGCGATTTTTTTCGCGTGCACGCGCATGAAACGCGCACGCGCGCTCAAAACAACGTTTTTTTTTTTTTTTTTTTTCTAATCACAGCCAAAACTAGAGGATGGCCAAAAAAAAGAAAAAATGAATATACAGAATATAAACTTGTGACTGACAGTCACATACACACACAAAGATCATCAGCTATAATATAATACGAAGTAGGCCTACATGAGCACAAAAGCGGCTAACGTTACTGATTAACTGTTTACTGTAGTGCAGAGAGATGGTAGTCGTAGGCGGCGTATCAAATGACAAAGCTAAACGTTTAATGAAGGACATGAACGATTGTCAACAACACACTCAAGCAGTAAATAGAACAGTCTAAACAACTTGGGTACTACGGACGGAACAATAGTCTCAACCTATAGTTCCGTGCGTGAATTATGTCAACCCACCACATTACAGAAGTAAAATCACAGTCAGATGGAGCATTCGGTAAACAGCTGAGTATCAGCTGAGTTAAAGAAAACAAACTCTTACCTTTGATGAGACCCACATGAGCCCTGTTTTCCCGTACTTCTCCCGTGTGTCTCTTATTGTCCAAATGTTCCCTGAATTTTAGCTGCATGTTTTTCCAGCATGTAATTCCGTTGTCAATAAAAAAATCGTCTCCCCTTCTTTTCCCTTGACAATACTGTGTCGTTGCTAAAGTGACGGCACATAAGAATCGTTTTTTGACTTGCAAATGTCTGCTAACGTAGCACTTGAAACTGGCGCCGTTCTCTGGACTGCAGCTGCTCCCGCGTTAGCATTAGCATCCATCTTTTCTTCTCCCTTCTCACCGTCACGAGCTCAAATGACACTTGTCGGCCGATCTAACTCTTAACACTCACTTACAGGACTTCTGACACCATGTCGTGTTATTCTATTAAACATACACGTGAGTCCTTCTGTATTTCAATGTAAGTGTCTTTATTTTAACTCGCTCTGTAAGCTCTACAATACCGGTCTCTTGTTGTCTCGTCGTAACCTGCCCACCTGACCTGGGGGGTATTCCATCAACGTCGCTAAAGGAAAATCCTGGCTTATTTTTGATAACTCTCGCGAGACCTATCAGAATATGCCTGGATATTTGTAAGAACTCTCGCGAGATTTATCAGACTAAACCTGGATTTTCCCTTTAGCGATGTTGATGGAATACCCCCCGGATGTCACTACGGTGGCCTGTACACAATAACAATAATACCACAGTTCACATTTAGACCAATCAGGAGCCCTTGTGTCACGTCGTCAACTGAATGTCATTAATCTGATTTTGGATCAGCGGTTAGAGAGAGATGGGCGTGGATTTAGGTGCACTTTTAGTCAACATCCATTATAGCGCTGATCTAGGATCAGATATATTTTAATCAGCTAAAATGTATTTTTTTTTTTTTTTAAATTTTGAGATTTTTTTTTTTTTTTTTTTTGTGACTGAATCAATTCGTGGCGGAGGAAATTCCATCGTGGCGGCCCGCCACCAATAAATGCATGTAGAGGAAACACTGTGTTATTAGTGTATTGAGCAGAGAAATGCCCCGGAGTAAAACCGGTATTTGTCAATAAATATTGACCATGAACATAAACGCAGGACGAAAAGGGGGGGGAAAAAGCATATGGCAAAGTTATGCAAGCTGGGGGCCAACAAGAAACAAGATGAATATAAATCTGTCGTGGATTGTATTGATCATGTTCACAAAAAAATAATAAGAGAAGCAAGAGTCTGTGATGTGTGCGATTCAGTAATGATTCAGTATTCGCTTTGGATAAAGGCGTCTGCTAAATGCCAAACATGTAATGTAATAAATGTATATATGCATTTCTGCAGCACAAACACAGAACAGCTCAAAGTTATGATCTCTGGTAGCATTGAGTACGGTAACTGCCCAGGGCCAAAACAACTCAGACTCAAACTACTCCTTAGACTTGTTGCCTTGGGTGGAATGTGATGTAGCAACCATAACCCAATACTACTCTATTAATTATTAAATAATATCAATATTACTCTACAGTACTCCCCACAAGGATTGAAAATGATTGCAGTATCCAACCCATAGTCGACCTGACATGTTTGGGACCACAGTTATTCTATGCAGCTGTATATAGCCTAAATAAAACACTTTGTTAAGAGTGATGAAAATGATTCATTAGAGATAACAGCCACTAATCTTTTAATTATGATAAGTGCACTTCTAAGCTCTCAGTCAGACGTTGATTATCCCAGACTTGAATGCGTTGGTGGTTTGGTCATTCAGGTGGGCTCCTAACCAGTGATAAACAGATGCTTCTATAAATAGAACCTTTCTGCCGCAGGGTTATTTTTAGCCGGTCGGCCTTATCAATCCCATCCGCGGAGGGTGACGCATTCTCTCCCTGGAGGGACTGATGCCCTCTCTCAGAGTTGAGGTATATCGGTGGAGAGGTCTGTGTGTGTGTGTGTGTGTCTGTGTGTGTGTGCGCGCGTGCGTGAGTGCGTGTGTGTGTGCGCGTGTGCGTGCATGCGTGCGTGAGTGTGTGTGCGTGCGCGCGTGCGTGTGTGTGTGCGTGTGTTTGTGTAGATCCACCATCCCAGACTCAGACACACAGGGGGAAATAAAAACAAGCTATTCTGGTCTCCCTGCTCCTCATCAACAGGAGCAGTCAGGCAGGCAGATTGACTTGTTAGTCAAGAAACATTGAGCGGGGTCACATTGAAAGTTCCCTCTTCCTGTTGCTGCTGTGCTGTTTTTAGTTTTTCCATTTTAATTTTAAAAGGTTACGTTGGTGAGGTGGGGATGGGGGGTGGGGAAGGGGTGTGTGATAGAATGTGTTTGTTCCATTCCAGATGGTTTGATGTGCGAGTCACCTTGTTTGCGTCCTTGGTTGGGACAACAAGGGAGACAGAAATAGGCGAGCTCGTTGTATTGTTGTCATAGAATTATGATGCTGTGTGTAATGTATGCAGAGTGCAGAGTACAGGGTGAGAGTTCTGCCTGATTGGAGTGTCTGTGTGTGTGTGTGTGTGTGTGTGTGTGTGTGTGTGTGTCTGTGCGCACGCACGTGCATGTTTGAGTGTGTGTGTGTGTGTGTGTGTCAATGCTCGCGTGTACGTGTGTGTGTGTGTGTGTCGCTTGATCAATTTGGCGGCTGGGCATAGGGAAGGACAAAGACGGAGTAACGTTGCTGTCGCCCCCCCAAGAAATGACAAATGTTGGGACACGTATGTGGCGTTGGCCATCGCTCTCTGTCTCTGGCAGACTGATTGCTCAAATTAGTCCCAATTACCCCGCCCTGAACACCCACCTTCTCTCAGCCTCTCGTTAGTCCCTGTTGGGCCGGGCCAGCGGGCTTGATTTAGATACAGGAAGGTGACACTGACAGCACAATAAAGGGCTGGACGTGACCACCTCACCTGGCCCACATTGAGATTCTTGGAAAAACGTCTACTTAAGACTTGATCCCCCCACTCTATCTGTCTCTGTCTTTCTGCCTCTCTCTCTCTCTTCATCATCATGTCTCTCTCTCGCTCATCTATCTTTCTCTTTCTCCCTCTCTCTCTCTCTCTCTCGCCCCCCCTCTTTCTCACTGTCGGTATGACTCTCATGTCCCACCTACCGTTAGACTCAGTGACTGCGGTTACATGCACACCATAAGCCGCTTAATACCGGTGTATGCTTAATAAGCCACTTGGGCAAGTGTCATGTAAACGCGTAACGAAGACGCTTATGGCCATAAGCGGCTTCGGCAATACGCCGCTCATGACCCCTGGCTTACGCCTGTTCGAAGCCGCTTATTGTGGCATGTAAACACCTTAAGCGGCTTATGACTCTTATCGGAGTATTCCGTCACGTCTGCGCATGCTCGATTCTCCTCGCTCACTTTACGATATGTAAACTTTGACGTGAAAACATGGCTTGCAGCAAATTCGTGGCTGAAATCGCTTAGTGTCTTCTGGCCTTTACAACAAATATTCATTCAAAGAGCTGAACTCTTTAAATCATAACCATTCCACGGCGGGGAAAAAAGAAAATCATATTTGCCTACCTTATCGGAGCTACACAAGGCGGAGTTGAATACATCGATAATGTTATTGTAATCCAAAGCGTCTGTTAGTTAGTTAGTTCAAAAGCCAAACGTGTCATGTTGTTGCTAAGGTTAGCATGCAGGCTAGCATGACAGGTTGTCGATGCTGTGGTCATTTCTCCTTCATTCATACGATATCCACACAGCCAATTAGTTGTGGGAGGAAGTGTGTCTGCTCAAATCGCTCTGCTGTCACGCATGCTTCTTCAACTCTGGGTACTTGAATGAGCTGTGTAACGGATCCCGTATATGAATGGCTTGAAAACGTACTGCTGGTATTTTACTTGTTTATTTCTTTCTTTTTGCATGTTGGTACAATCATTAAACTGAAGGTCCGCATGTAATACGTTCTATAAACTAATAAAGTAAGAACTATGGCCTCATATACGGGTCCATTAACCTTTTCTTTCTTTACGTTATCCCTTTTTGTGACAAGAGCTATTGCTAAACTTGACGAGAGCTTCATCATAACGGAAGCAGATAAACAAAACACGCACATTTGGCTTAAAGCTCTTCGCAATAAAAGTTAGAATGTATACTCACTAGTGGCACTTTTCCACTACAGGGCCAGTCCGGGTCAGCCTGGGCTGGCCCGGTTTATTATCCTTTCTCCATTGCCAACCGAGCTGGCCCGAAGCGAGCCGAACCGGGCCGTTTTAGCTACCCTTCACAAGCAGGAACTATAGGGCCGAAAGGTACTTTTTTGCCAGGCTGCGTGTGACGTGTGACGCTGCACACCGTTGATTGGTCAATGGAAATCGTCATCCCATGTTCATAGATTTCATCTCTAACCGCCATTTCTAAATACCACAACAGATTTCGCTCTAGGAAAATGTCACTTACTGTTTCTGTAATAACTTATTAATAAAGATTCGAAAAAATATTATAACCATCGTATTAT
>NC_137674.1:45193249-45365749 GCF_963989245.1 Nansenia antarctica | reverse complement strand
GCAATGTAATGGATTCGGTGAGTAATCCCCACTACTCTACACTAACTAGCTAGTAGTGGGGATTACTCACCGAAACCATTACATTGCAATATGTTGGCTTGACTAGCGGGTGTGTCATTCATTTTCAACAACGTTGAAATGTATTTACATTTTTCTGAATAAAAGTCTGAACATTTGGTCGGTTGCCAACTTGTTCCCTCTTTCACCAGCTGCTGTCAGTTTTAGATGAGACAGGCTGCTCTTTAAAGCTTTTACCCTCAGTCAGACGTTGTGCTTTTGAGATGGAGTTTGAAGATCAGTGTTTCATATCTTTTTGTATTTCATGTTCTCCCCACCCGCACCCCTACCACACACACACAGACACACAGACACTCGCAAACACATGTCACTACCCTTTCCTTGTGAAGTGGTGCTTTACTGTGAGCATGAGTGCAGAGAGCAGACCTATTTTTTGGCAGTGTGGAAGACCTTGGAGCTTTTGTGTGTGTGTGTGTGTGTGTGTGTGTGTGTGTGTGTGTGTGTGTATGTGTGAGTGTGTGTGTGGTTCTGTCACTGTGTGTGGAGCCAGAGGCTTAAAATCTGACTCTTGCTGTTGTTGTAGTAATTGAACTGAAAATGTACAGTTTGGAATAACGCAAAGCAGGGAGAGTACATAAAGTGAGAGAAAGAGAGAGAGAGAGAGAAACGTTTATGGTATGTTTAATGAGCTTGTGATATTCAAATAAGCTTGTGTTCACAAGCTCGCTCTCTGTCTCTCTCTCTCTCTGTCTCTCTCTCTTTCTCTCTGTCTTCATCAGTAGATTAAATTAGCTTTAAACAGGCTCTAACTCTAACCCCAGCCCTAACAACCATAACAGTAATTGCATGATACACTTGTTGATGTACCGTCCAAGACCAGGGCGAGATTATTTCTCAGAGACAGAAGTAATGTCCAGGTCATTCTATCAACATTTAAAGGGTGAACTGTTGGGTTGCATGGTTGTTACCTTCCTGCAGGAGAGAATGTCTTGCGTCAGTAAGCCATGTAGCAGTGGTGACAAACTGCATTACCTCTGCTGTGCTTTATGGGCCATGTGGTATCAGCGTGATACTCTCCATCCCTGGATGATACCTTCACATTCAATATTTAACATCCTTCTGATATTTACATCAGTCGTGAGTAAACACTCTGGTAATACTCTGGCATTTGCTGATTTAATATTTATTCGAGTCTGTGAGATAGGCTGTCTAGTGGGAATGTTTGTGAGAATCGCAACATTTAATGACCTCAAGTCATGCAAATCAGGAAAGCTTTTTACCCAGGACTGTAGATAAATGTACTCTAGTTGTATAATAGATGAGTCTCTCGTTATATTTGATCTTCTCTAATCTTACTTACTGCCCTCATATTACTAATAAACTTGACTGAGGACCTAATCCAGTTTACGACGACAGAACAGCTGAGTCAAGAGCCTCTGAGTATAAAAGCATTGTGGAAACCAGATACCAAACTGGAGTACTGACCTGTTATCACACCAATAAGCTCTGTGTAATACTGTGTAGTTACTCTGTTATTACACTCTACCTACCTATGTAATAAGGTAGGTAGACGACACTCAACTCTTCCTGTCCTTCCCCCCGTCTGATGTACACGTGGCAACCCGTATCTCAGCATGTCTCGCTGACATTTCAACTTGGATGGCTGACCACCATCTCAAGCTCAATCTTAACAAGACTGAGCTCCTCTTCATCCCCGGGAAAGCCTGCCCTCTCCAAGACTTCTCCATCACAGTGGAGAACTCTACTGTAACCCCCTCCCTGACAGCCAAGAACCTTGGAGTGATCCTGGATAACCGACTATCCTGTGCGGAGAACATTGCAGCAACGGCTCGCTCCTGCAGATTCCTCCTCTACAACATCAGAAGGATACGACCATTCCTTACCAAAGAGGCAGCGCAACTCTTGATCCAGGCACTGGTCATCTCCCGCCTGGATTACTGCAATGCACTCTGTGGTATTCTGTAGTAAGCAAGTAGTTAGTAAAAGAATGAGACCGGGAGACACGCTGCTGCTGTTCAATTCGCCATTTATTCAACTCCTCTTCTTCACCTCCGGAAGTGCATACATCACTTCCGTCACTGCATACATCACTTTCATACTAGCGCCCACTGGCGGTATAAACAGGACACAACATTTCCCCCTTTCTTAAAGGGATTACAGTCCTCAACGAATGCAATATTCTGTAGACTGGTGTCAGTACAATTGAAATAAAATGAAAACGAAGGAAATGAAAATGAATGAATCAGCATAATGAATAACAACAATAAACAGTTTATGACAGTGAAACATGAAATGAACATTCACTTTTGTCATTGCATTGTAGGACCTTTTTGTACTAAGTTAGAACCGTGTTCTATCCTACCCTTTTAGTACGTTCTCTACGGCACAAAGTCTACCAGCCACCTAGGTGGGTTTCTGACTCTCAGGTTCCTTCTTGGACCTGGTTCATTAAACACATTCTCTGTCTCGGGCACCGTGAACTCCTCTAGCTCAATCTCCTTTTCACCACTGGTGCCAGACAGAGCATCCTTGGGGAAGCGTGTAAGCTTGGATGCATTCCATTTTCGACCATCACTGAGCAGGTATGTATTCTGTCCTGCTTTACTAACTATTGTCAGCGGTTCTGTGAATCTTGATGATCCCTTTTTTACATGCTCCGGTCTGCGGACACGTACGGTGTCATTCACTTGGAACATGGGCACTTTCGCTCCCCTCATTCTGTCTGTGTACTCCTTACTCTCCTGTTGCTTGCGTCTCACTGTCTCCTGCACTTTCTCAGGTGACTTAGTTTGGTGTGAGACAGGGAGGACATTTAGTTTTGTACGCATCTTTCTGTTCCTCAGCAACTCAAAGGGAGTAGCTCCTGTAGTAGCATGCGGCGTAGCGCGATAGTTCAGTAAGAACTCTGTTACTACATGTTTCCATGGCTTGTGCATTCTCTCAGCCGTCTGAATACACTCTTTGAGAACTCGATTAAATCTCTCAATAGCCCCGTTGGCTCTTGGATAATAAACACTGGAACGCAGGTGCTTTATCTCTCTCTCTCCCAGAAAGCTTGCAAAAGCATGGGAGGTAAACTGACATCCGTTGTCAGAGACCAGGAAGGAAGGGTTACCTTCACGACTAAACACTGTAGTCAAGAAGCTAATAACCGCCTCTGTAGTTACAGTAGAGACAAACGCCACCTCTGGCCACTTACTGTAATAGTCTGTGAGTGTAATAGCATAACGGCAGTCCCATGTCGCACAGTCAAAGGGACCAACAATGTCAATGGCCACCTTCTCCCATGGTCCACCTGGCAGTTCCACTGGGGTAAGTGGTGCAGGCGCAGTTTTGGCTATTTTGTCATTGTATTGACAGGGTACACATGAGCCTACTAATGTCTGGACACATCTGTCCATTTGCGGCCACCAATATAGCTCTCGTAGTCTCTGTTTAGTACGCACTATTCCCTGATGCGCTTCATGAGCTAAGTTTACCACTTTAGACCGTAGTGTAATAGGAACAACCACACGGTCGGGGCCTCTCATGACAAGTAGTTCATCCACAGCCAGTTCATCTCTCACTCTAAAATATGGAGCAAGTTCCTTTGTCACATTCTTACTGCATTTTGGCCAACCTTTCTGTATCTGCTGTCTCAGTTGAGTCAGTTCAGGACAGGCCTCACAGGCAGCAGTGAACTCGGTCACAGATATGGCATGTGAGGAACCTGTGAACACAGTAGCCACCATGTCTGGCTCCTCCTCCACCTCTCCTGTCGAAGGCAGAGGGAGTCTGGACAAGCAGTCAGCAGTCACATTACGTTTCCCTGGATGGTAAGTGACATCATAAGTAAAGCATAGTAGACGTGCAGACCATCTCGCTATTCTCAGACCTGCGCGACCCGTACCCCTGGAAGTGAGTAGGGTTGTCAACGCTTGGTGGTCTGTGCGTAGGACAAAACGATGTCCCCACAGGTAGGTTCTCCACCTTTCCACCGCCCAAACGCATGCCAGCGCCTCACGCTCGACGGTAGAGTACTTTCTCTCTGCAGGAGAAAGTGTCCTGGACGCAAAAGCTATGGTTCTCTCTGTATTGTCTGGGTGAATCTGGCTCATTACAGCCCCCAATCCATAGTTAGAAGCATCGGTAGTGACATAAGTAGGTAACTCAGGATCATATAATGCTAAGGTAGGACTCTCAGTAATCAGTCTCTTAACCTCAGTAAAACTGGACTCTGCATCCGCTGTCCATTCAAACTTAGTGTCAGTAGATTCCCTGAGTGTAGCACGTAGCGGTTCCACCACAGTAGAGAAGTCAGGTATGAATTTACTATACCACGATGCAAGTCCTAGGAAGGACCGCAGGGAGGATGTGTCGTGCGGGGCAGGCGCGTTCGCCACAGCACTGACCCCGTCTTGGTCAGGATGAAGACCATCTTTGGACACAGTGTGGCCCAGGAAGCGCAGAGCTTTCTGGTTGAACTTACACTTGTGCATGTTCAGTTTAAGTCCCACTTCATTTAGAGCATGTAGCACTCTCCGTAGGCTGACATCGTGATCCTGCTGTGTGACGCCGTAGCAAATCACATCATCCAGGTAGGCCTGTACGCCTGGCAGGCCTGTCAGTACAGTCAACATCATTTTCTGAAAAGCTGAAGGAGCAGAAGCGAGGCCAAATGGCACTCGGCAGAAACGAAAGAGACCCTCATGCGTGATAAACGCAGTTAAATCACGGCTATCTGGATGCAATGGCAACTGGTGATAAGCAGAGGCTAAGTCTATAGTAGAAAAGACTGTGGCTCCACGGAGCTCAGCGAACAGTTCATCCATGTGCGGTAAGGGATGACAGTCACTGATGATTGCCTTATTAGGTTCTCTGAGGTCAACACACAGGCGAGGCTTTCCTCCCCCCTTTCTCTGGGTCACAACTATAGGGGAAACCCATGGAGATGCGTCTATACGTTCTATAACGCCTTTTTCCTGTAGATCTGCGAGCTCATCGGTCACAGCCTGCCTCACTGAGAACGGAAGCCTCCTCAGTTTCTGCTGTACTGGCACAGCATCTGGTTTAACCTGTATTTTGTGCATAAAACCTTTTGCACACCCTAACTCCTGTACTAGAACCTCTGGTTCGGTCTGTGGAGTGGTACTCTGTACAGTAGGTGCTCGGAGCACAGTAGGAGAGCTAGCAGGGCTAACAGTAATAATTTTGTTACCCTCAATGCACATCTGCAATGCTACAAATAAATCTAGTCCCAGCAATGCATTTCCTGATTCAACCACTATCAATGAACCTGTAACTGAATGTCCATTATGAACAACTGTAGCATGCATGCAACCTTTAACAGGAATTTTCTCTCTGGAGTAAGTAAGCAGATTCACTGTAGGCTCAGCAAGGACACATGTATGGAAAAGTGTCTGGTAAGTACTCTCTGGAATAATAGAAACAGATGAGCCTGTATCCACTATCAGCTCAACATCATGGGAATGATAATTTGCATCAACTCGTACAGTACACATAATTTTATCATTCACGACGGCCCCCTGCATGTAAAGCACAGTAACGTCATTCACCATTACCTCACGCACCTCTTTTTGAGCCGATCTACACACCTTGGAAAAATGTCCAACTTTTCCGCATGTATTGCAAGTGACCTTAACCGCCGGGCATGTAGGCTTGTTAGCTAAGTGTCCTGTGGATCCGCATCGGAAGCAGGCGCGCTGATTCCCAGTTGTAGCTGGCTGGCTGTAGACCGTGGCAGGTGCAGTCGTCGTCGGATCTTTCTTCTTGCCCTTGTCGAACCTCCTCCTCGTCGGCTGTTTCTCGATGGCTCTCACCGAAGCTGTAGCTCCAGAGAGAACGTTGGAGTTCCGTAGTCCAGCCTCGATTTGTAAGGCCATTGAAGTAGCTTTGTCCAGAGACAAGTCCGATTCAAGCAAAAGTCTGTCTCGTATGCGTGTGTTAGCAACACGCTCAATCAGTTGATCACGAATCATTTGTTCCTCCATGGCACCAAATTCACAAGCTGCAGCTAGCTCGCGTAATGAAGCAAGGAACTGATTAACCGTCTCGTCAGGACCCTGAGCTCTCTGTCGAAATTTGTGACGTTCAGCAATCACATTCACCTTAGGAACAAAGTACTTTTCCAGTCCATCCACGGCAGAAGTGTAGGTAACACCCGTATCCTTTAGCGTGTAGAACAGTCTTTGTCCTTCAGTCCCTAGTGCATGGAGAAGAACCGCGCGCTTTCTTTCCTCCGGCCATTTTTCTCCGGTAGCATCAATTACGAGCATGTAATTTTCAAACATTCTCAACCAAGTAGGAAAAGAAATAGCAGGTTCGCCTGGCACAGGCATGAACGGTGTAGGTAAGGGTACGGAAATAGCCATCCTCGTCGCCAAAAATGTGGTATTCTGTAGTAAGCAAGTAGTTAGTAAAAGAATGAGACCGGGAGACACGCTGCTGCTGTTCAATTCGCCATTTATTCAACTCCTCTTCTTCACCTCCGGAAGTGCATACATCACTTCCGTCACTGCATACATCACTTTCATACTAGCGCCCACTGGCGGTATAAACAGGACACAACACACTCCTGGCGGGGCTCCCCGCTTCAGCCATTAGACCTCTGCAGCTCATCCAGAATGCTGCTGCCCGGCTGGTATTCAACCTCCCCAAATACTCGCATGTCACCCCTCTCCTTCGCACCCTGCACTGGCTCCCGATAGCAGCCCGCATCAGATTCAAGACCCTGGTGCTTGCATACCAGGCAGCTAAAGGGACAGCCCCTGCCTACCTGAAGGAAATGGTAACCCCCCAAACCCCTGCCCGCTCACTCCGCTCCTCCACCTCGGCTGGCCGACTGGCCCCTCCTCCTCTACACAGCAGTCGGGCTGCCCGATCACGTCTCTTCACAACACTGGCTCCCCGCTGGTGGAATGAGCTCCCCACGGCTGTCAGAACGGCAGAGTCACTACCCATCTTTCGTCGTAGACTGAAGACCCATCTCTTCAGGTTACATCTTAACTGCTCCTCCTGAGACATCTTCCGACCCTCACCTCTACGTCTCCTAAAGACACCCGCTTTCCCCTCTACTGTGTCCCTAGAACTTCTATTGCCCCCCTTGTACTGTTTCTCAGTTTCTCCAGTAAAAAAAAAAAAAAAAAAAAAAAAGTTTTAGTAGAAGGCGATAATAGGGAGAAGGTTTTTCCTTCTATCAGTGGCCCCCGGCCCGAGCTAGAGTACTCTTCCTGCAACGAATGGTGGACTGCTGATTCACATGCTTAGTATTCAAATGTATTGATTGTAAGTCGCTTTGGAATAAGGCGTCTGCTAAATGCCAAAAATGTAAATGTAAATGTAATAACTGTTTAACTACTACTATTTAATGACTTGGTTTTAGCAAAAACAAACCGGCCACAAAACCCCACCGAAACATTCAAAATCACTTTTGTCCCAATAGCATTTTACATTATACATAAAGGTCCGGTTTTCCAAACACAGTTTACAATTACATATTGTCCTAGGTTAAATAGCATTTTAAATCGCAATTCTCCATTGAAGGCGTTTCAGTCTAGGACTAGGCATAATCTAGGTCTGGGAGACAGGCCCATAATATACTGTGTATGCATGCAGGAATCATATCTATGCTCCAACCAACTGAGCTATCATAACCACCACATACTAGAAACACTACACCACTATATGCCTCTCTGACTAGCCACATGTGTGTACCAAACAGCTATCACAGTTGTAAGGTCTATGTAACACGTTGTGTAAATACATGGCACTAGCACGCTAGCACGTTAGCACGTTAGCCAATACAGTGGGATTCCAACCTCCACCTCCACCACTACCCTTCTCTCCAACCAGCCTTGTGTTTCCCCCTCCCTATAGGTGCCCCAGGATGAGTATTCAGGTTACCCCGGGGGCGGGAAGGACGATGAGATCCCCTGCCGGAGGATGCGGAGCAGCAGCTACGTCAAAGCCATGGGGGACGAGGAGAGCGGAGAGTCCGACTCCAGCCCCAAGACCTCCCCCCAGAAGACCCTCCGCTCCGATTCCCTGGTCAAGTCCGTCATGCAGAGGCCGCTACCGCTCATGGACTCCCAAAGGTAGGCCCACGTATCCCAGCATGCAGCAGGGGGACAGATTATGTCTCCCTGGATTGGCCAACAGGTGTTCTGCATAATGACTGAGCCAAACAGATTCTATTTGCACTGCACCTTCTTACAAAGTAATTATTTTCTATGAACTTGAATAGCACTCTCAATTGTGTGCTCTGGGATGAGGTGAATTAATGCGAAAAAGAAAGGAGGGTTTTGTCGCCGTTACTTGGTAGCAGAGGAAATGAGTATAAGAGGATTACATGGGACATGATGCAGGCACAGTCCCAGGAAAACAAACAAAATGATTGTGAGGTAATTGGAGGCTAGGATAATAATAGAACAACATTAGATTTGAAAAAATGCATCAGATGAAGATGAAATTAGATCACATCATTAGTCCAGTGATGGGATGAAGCGAAACAACATTTGAACCCACAGCAATGATATCATCAGCAAATTATATCTCAGATAGATTATTTGATAATGGAGAAGAAATATAATTGTTTTCTTTTTCACCGTTCTTGTCAGAAGGCTCATGTACTTATTGAATTAGATATGAGCAAGCATATTGTAGTTATCTACCTTTCTTTGCATTAACGTCAGTGAAGGAAATTAAAACGATACAATAAGGTTATAGCCATAGAAATTATTTAGCGAAATTTTAAGGTACAAGTTTGTGTCTCTGAGCCTTGAATGAATTCTCCTGTGCCCACTTCTACTTTCCTTGCTCATTGGAGTGTACGTTTTGAGAAGTGTCTTTCTTGATAGCTGATGTGCTTGCCTCATGCTCCTCACATTCTCCTATGACACCACATCCCTTTCCCGCCAGCCACCCTTGAGTGACTCTCATAATTACTGTATAGTTTTGGACATATGATATCATTCATGTCTTTGTCCATGTATGTCACAGGCTGTCAACAGAGTTGCACTGCCATAGAGATGTTGTAATTTCATGAGTAGCTTAGAGGCGTAAATCTTTGAAAAAGTATTTTTCCACCAACTCTCAGTCTAAAATCATTGTAGATTTTTGTGTTGAATTAAAAAAAAAGATTCTTCATTGTGTCAGAAAGCCACTATTCCCTAAGTCGTTGCTTATTTTTTTTAAATATATATAGCATTTTTTAATTCATGTCTGACATAAAAATATTAAATCGCACTTGGCATATCCGTCTTCCCCTGATGTAATTATTAAATGGCCGCCATTGACAGAGAGAGAGAGACGGCACTTTGATTTTTTTCCTCAAAGGGGACTAGCCTGGCTTTGTCAGAATATGAGGACAGTAATTACAGGCAAATTCAGAGGTCAATTGTTATTAACGTGGCATTGTAATAACTCTTCCCAGACCAGCACTTTGAAAACCTAATGTTATTTTTTTTTACATTTTGTCTGCCTATTCTGCTGTGTCAGCCATTACAGTGCAATGATTGACCTGGACAAGGCAGGCTTCGTTCCTGTAATGGCGCTTTTCCACTACCGTGCCGTACCGTGCCGGGCCGCGTGATCCCGGTTTGTTTAGCTTTCTCCACTGCCAACCGAGCCGTACCGGGTCATAGTAGTTTTTAGTTCCAGTTCGAGAGGGGTACTTTCAGTACATTCGTGCCAGGCTGTGTGTGACATGTGACGCTGCAGACCGTTGATTGGTCAATGGTAATCGTCAACCTCGTCATCCCATGTTCATAGACTTTATCGCTTACCGCCATTTTTAAATACCACAACAGATTTCACTCTCGGAAAATGTCACTTACTGTTTCTGTAATAACTTATTAATAAAGATTATAAAAATTATGATAACCATCTTATTATCTTAGTTTAATGTCATTTCAATGCATCATAGAACTTTTATTTACAACAAGCATAACAAAAAAATCGCTATTATGGTGATGTGCTGTGCCTATGCTAGACCGTTCCTCAGTCCAGCGAGCTTCATCATCCCCCTTCTAAAACTGCCATCCCCCCTTTTCATCCCTTATGTCATTTTATCAATGAACATGGTATTACTGTTATTTCAACATTTAAGCCTCTTTCACACATAGTTCCCTATAATATATGGAATCCCAAGCTGTGCCGACCAGGCGTTTCCGCCATTCACTCATGAGCCAAATGCCGGTAGATTCGCGTCTTGCTCCCTTTAACACATGTCGGTGTTTCCCTGGTTGCGCGATCTACTAGAACTACTAGATCTACTAGAACTGAAAGCGGCAAGTAACAGGCACGTAACATCCATATGCTGTATAAATAAATATATTTGACTACCAGCAAGACACCGGAGCACTCGTATCTATAACAAACGCAGAGATTGTATGAGCCCCGCCGTCAGTCCAATGGGAGCGTCAAGCACAGCCTGTCTAACGTTATATATCTAACGTTACATGTTTTAAGGCTGATCTGTATTTTGACATAATTCTTATCACATTTCCCCCCGTTGAGCTGTATACCGGCACTTATTAAAGTGAAGTGCTGTTATGACACTTAACTCCTCCTACTGTCACCGCTCGTTCCTGGTCTGTTGTGTATAATGGAGAACATATCCTACCCGTACCATACAGAACTTTTCAAATGCATGCCGTGCTGAGCCGTACCGGTCTGGTCAATGGAAAAGCGATGTATTAGATGTATTCTGTTCCTGGCTCTCTAACAGTATGTAAGGGGAGGTTGTTGCACACTCTTCATTTTGGAAGAGGAAATGTTTTTTTGTGTTTTTTGTGTGTGTGTTTTTTTAACCCAAACCTGGAAACTGTATGTGGGTCTGGTTGGTGCACTGACACCTTTGTGGTAACAGTGGAATGCAATACAGATCTGTACATTTGAAATCTTACATACAGTTGACCTTGGTGCCGTACATTCATAAAGCCTATCCAAACTTCATGTATTCACCTTCATGTATACACATATTGATAGTTTTGAGAGGTACCGATGACACAACTGGTTTACATATACTGTATGTGGTCTTTCTCATGGAGTTATTATATCCTGTGTATATATCTACATATCTATCTATCTATATATAATATCCTATATATATAGTATCTATATATATCTATATACTGTATATATCGATATATATATATATATATATATATATATATATCTTTCCATGTCATCTCATTCCATGTGCTGTTCCAGCTCTGTGTGGTCTTGATCCGGTCCCCTGCCGTCATCCTGTAACCAAGCCACGTCCCCCTCTCTCTGTATGGTTGTCATGTGTCTCTCTCTCCTCCCCACCTCCTGCACGGTACACCAGTTCTGCTCATTATAATTCAGCGCTGGTTGTTAAATTACTGTTTCGCCACAGAGGCTTTTTCCTGGAAACACTAACCCTCACATCGGGCGACACAAACAGAATGCGTTAATAGACATCGCCGTCGACATGACCCGATGACACATCCACAATTAAAATGCGTGTGTGTTTTTCCACAGCGGGGGTTGCGGCTGTCCTCTGCCAGCGACAACAATACATTACTGCAGTGTTGATTATATTTCCTTCTCGCTTTTCTTTCTTTTTTTCCGATCCGATTATGTCATCTGAGAAGTCTGTTGAAATGAGATTTTCATGGTTGAAATCGTCCTAGGATGAACGGGGAGATGAAATGTTAATGTAACCTGTGAATATAACTTGTGTACAGGCGCCAGTAAGAGAGGGCCACGTTATTAGCACCAGAACCACGCGGCCTTCACCAGATATACGTCAATGACTCAGACTAAAGCTAACCTAACCCTAACCCTAAATACAATACACACAGTAAATCAAACACAAAAATGCTCAATGCTGAGATGATGTTTGGCTTAAGCCTTTAAGCCGTATATAAGCCTTTATGATCCAAAGATGGGGGCCTGCCCTTATCTATAGAAGCCTACAACATAACCATTTATAACACCATTCATGGCCCAAAGTGATTTATAGATGGACCAGCAGATATCCATTGCGGTTATTGTACTCAGAGGCCTCTCTAAATAATGCCTCTTGCAGCACGTCGGCACTGAGCCTGCTGTCTTTAGTGAAAGAGGAATATTGACCGCTATGGATCGCTTTGTGTGGCCCGCCTCAGAGTCCATTGACAGCAACACGGGAATTAAGACAGTTCACTGGTGTGCTGTTGCAATTCATTGTGATGTGGTTTCCCCATCTAGGGCGTCAGCGCTGCAGTGTTTGGGGTACTTGTTGGAGCCCAGGGCTGAGGATGCCTGCTGTGAAAGCCATTCTCTGCCACCCTTTCTTTATGACTGAATGGACCGCTATTCTCTCCACTACAGTCTTGCCCATTGTTCAGAAGGCAGCTCATCTCATTTGAGCATGAACTCAATTACACGTTACATGAGTAGATCATATCTTGTCATTAGACTTAAGTCAAATACATATAGTCTACTTGAAAGTATTTGAGATAGCACTTGATGCTTGCATTTTGGACTTTTGGGACTATCGATTGATTGTCTCCATTGCTCTGAGCAAACTAACTCACCCACTCTCTCAAGTATAAAAAAAAGCATTTGACATGCGTATTTGACCCAGGTCTGCTTAGCAGGCTACTGCCTTTTTTAAAGCTGGTCTTGTCTCCTGCAGAGTTATAGCTGGATAGAGCATCCATACTGGAGAGTGGGCTCTATGGAAGAGCCCCACTGCTGTCATATGTGGCACCTGACATGAGAGCTCTTATAGTGACATGGCTGGCCATGCTTGTTGGAAAGGAACTGGATTGGACTCGAGGTGGGGGGGGTTGTGCATGGGCTGGATTTCGTCCCCACTTGTAGAAATGTTATATCCTGCGGGGTCGCCTGCAAGACTAACTTTGACAGCGGCGGTTCCTGAGGCTAATGGTGTTAGCATGAGAACAGTCCTTCAGTTTCTGTCACCTCCTCCTCTCATGGTTAACAGGGTCGCTCCCTCTCTCCTCTCCCTGATAAAGAACACATCACAGTCCCCGGCCTATCTCCAGGCTCCATCAGCCGTAACACCTGCGCAAGATGGGGGGGTCAGCGTTGATGATCATTTTAATTAATGAATCATTTACCAGTCCCCAAAGTCCCTGGGGTCCTTCACTGCGGGGGAGAGACTAAGATGAATGGAGTTTGTAACGGAATTCTCGCCACCGTAAAAGGACTTGCCAAACTCGTTTAATGGATGTATTAATGATGATAAGAATGGAATGGCATGAGGCAAAATAAAGTGTTAGCACATCGCAGGGAGAGTTAATGAGTCAATCAGGCATGATAAGTACCATCTGATGACAGCGCAGCTTTTGATAGCGGTGCACTCCCCCCCTCACTGGAATGACAAGCACTCTCTGTTTCACGGCTGCTTTCTCATTAAGTATAAGACCAAGTCTACGCAAAGCAACCCAATCAGTCTAATCAGGCTATTTTGGGCGATTTTAAAATAATATTCCGTGTGTATGATTAGCCTCTTGAGTAGCAGTCATAATTAATCAAAATGAATACCCATGTGAAGCATTTGTTCATTCCTGACGTGACATAAGCAGTCATTAGTTCAGATTGTGTTGCATATAAAAACGTGTTACTCAGATCTCAAGGTCATCACGGAATCTGCTCCATTGATTCGTTGTCTTGCAGGACGTGTGCTGCATAGAGAGCTTGTCTTTCTGTTGGGCTGCCCCCAAAAGGTGTTAGTTTACTATGAATATAGTTAGTCCCTCTTGCTTACAGTCCACCGATGCTTACAGTGTCACGACTTGTGCTCTATACGATTCCAGATACTGCAGTATAGGCTCCTACACCTGGTGTAGTGGAGTCTTCTGCTGGAACTGACACAAACTGTCTAACCATACTATGTGTGCAACACCATATCCTGCCTTAACCCTGTGCTGCAGAAGGAGACAAAATCCTCACACATGAAGATGGGATATGGGAGACCCTGTACCGGCTATTCATTTCCTATGCTCAGAATTGTATGGAGGATTATGATGTCATACATGTGGATTAAACATCCAAGATGTTCTAAGATCTAAGATCCAAGATTACATCCTGACTTGCTCACTGTTTCCTGACGGCATGAGGCTAAACATCACTTCTCATTACCCTCTGTCCCCACTAACAAAAAGCATTCAGGGAACGTCATTATTCTCCAAAGGGGCTTTTCGGTCTGTTCTGTTTGCCTGAGATGCTGCATATCCGCTGACTTATTTGCTTATTTGTTTATTAGGATCCCCATTAGCTGCTGCACAGGCAGCCACTACTCTTCCTGGAGTCCACAAAGAACATAAAACACATGACAGAGTACAGAACAGCTATAGACAAGAACAACATCAATATACAAGACTAACAGAATATAACACTACATTTAAAAAATAAAAAGAATAATGATAAGACCGTGTCACAAATAATAAAATAAATAATAATGATCATGAATATAATAATAAAATAAGATAAGAACGTCCTCATTAGCCTATCAGACAGACGTTCCATTAGTCCTAATGCCTACCCAAGTTCTGCTCACCTCTACTTCTCCCTTTTAGCAGTTGATTCTCCTCCTAATTACTGCACTCTCTTTTTCCAAGCTTCAGCAATCTGTCTGAGTTTGTTGGACCATAAATTACGACTTTTCTCACTCTCCCAATGTTGATAGCGATATCCCGATATCCCGATATCTCCATCATTTGGTAGTTTAATATTGGGCGACAATGGAAGTGCATTAGCAACAGTTAGAGACATAAAAAAGCAAATGTGCTGCGGCAGGATTGACAAAGAGCCTCTCTCTTTTATGAAACAGCGTTCCTTAGCTCAATGGACTATAATAGATATGTCTATTGAGTGGTTATGGGTGAGGGAATTAACATTATCTCACGTCAATGTGCTTCCCCCATCTAGTCTTTATGTTGTCAGATGAAAGCTTTGAGCTACTTTACGCTGTTCACAGAAGGGAAGTTTGGTCTGTATATTACCCATCAGTTTGTTCATTTACTCACGACCACCTTGCCATTGGTAAAGTACTTTTGTTCACAGTGATGTCTGTTGTTCATTCCAGTGGTTGGGTATGTCATGGTTAGGTGATCTGTGCACACAGTGTTATTGTGGGTAATGGTCCCCTGCAGTCTAGACAGGTTTTGTTTCAGCACTGTTTTTCAATGCTCATAATTAGATCGTTTGTACCTTCCATGATGTGTCTGGTATGTGTGTCTGTGTGTCATTCATTGGACCATGACAGGAGATAATACTGCCGTGTCCAAGCACCACTGTCTGCCAGCCTACAGCTGGAGCATCTGTCATATGTGACCCATTGATACCATTAGCTGTAGTTACCGCTTAGCCATCTTGTCCACATACTTATCACCCTTTGCAGCACTTCGGTGATCACACCAAGCAAACATTCAATGCCCTTCAGAACCATACAAAACACAACACGTTGTGCAGTGACATCACACACCGGCATCCATTGACTCCCACCAGTGGAGTTTGTAACACCATTTCTTCTCTCTACCCACAGCTCTTACCGTTTGGATAAAATGAACAATGACGTGCATAACTACATCACCAATTTTGCTGCAGACTTAAGGTGAATACAAGCACTGTGCTGCTGTTGCTTCTGCTGCTACCCCCTCCATCCTTCATCCCTCTCTCTCTCTCCCTCTCTCTCTCTGGTGCTGCCATGTTGCAGTGGTCAGTGCTCCTCAGCCAACTGGCAGGCAGCCCTGCTGACATACTCAATATGGACACCTTATAGAGCAACCACTCAAGTCCAGTCAATGGGAGGTCAGCTGGGGCAATCTCCTCGCACCGCCTATCCTCATAGCTCAATTAAACACAAGATGTATATATATATATATATATATATATATATATATATATATATATAGAGAGAGAGAGAGAGAGAGAGAGAGAGAGAGAGAGAGAGAGAGAGAGAGAGCGAGAGAGAGAGAGAGAGAGAGAGAGAGAGAGAGAGAGAGAGAGAGAGAGAGAGAGAGAGAGAGAGAGAGAGAGAGAGAGAGAGAGAGAGAGAGAGAGAGGAGAGAGAGAGAGAGTATAAGCTCTGCACAGAATCATTAGATTTCTTTACCATAACATGATATCAGAATGGTAGTAGTTGATGGTTTAGGGCTCTTGACAGGTCCTAGTTTGGAGTAGAGTATTAGTTCCAAGGTGCCTGATCTGAATAGCCTTATCAAGCACATTGTCTGAGTTTATTCTCTGGATGTATTCTGTTTTGGCGTGATATAAATGATTGGTATTTGAATGTTGTGTAAATGCATAAGCACTGGGTTTGACAAGGCTAGATATGTTGGCAGGGTTTGAACACTTTGCCACACTGACAAAGGCCTGTTTCTCTACATAAAAGCTTGAAAAAAAGTGCTTACTCATCCCCACCTGACATTAGCTTTGGATCTGGTGAAGAACTCACTACTCTTGTATTCCCAATGCACTCTCCATATCGTTCACTCTTTCTCTATCTCTCCACCTCTCTCTCTCTTGCTCTCTCTTTACGTTGTCCTATTTCATTTTGTATCGAAAATGTGAACAGGTTCTCAACCTAATGCCTCCCCTGTGAGCAGCAGCCTTCCTGCCCTACTCTGAGGAAGCACATTTAATTGACCTGACTGACATTCTGGTGCTCGCTCAGAAATGCTTGCTCGCTAACTAGCTCCTTATTTGCATTTGCCTCATTTCCAAGCATTGATTGGATGCTTCAGCACAATAGCAAATCGAATTGCCATTTCGAGGACACTGTTGAACACAGCAATGATTTAGTGGAAGGTAAAGAAGAATCCCCTCTTGGGGGACGCTATGTCATAATCTGTTTCATGAAGGGGGTTGTAGAGAGGATGCCCACTTACACATAGCACTTAATTGTTTGTGTCCCTTTTTGATACCTCTCGCACATGTTTGTGCGCCTGCGCACTTGTTGATATTTTTAAAGAAAATGGTGTCTTTTATGAGTAGGGTTTATATTCGCTTGAGATCTAAACATCACTTTGATACCTGATGACATATCATTTAAACAATTGGGCTATTTCCTACAGCGCTATGACTATATTCTCTTTCTTCCTCTCTCTCTCTCTGTTTAGTCAGAACTACCACTTGCAGGCCTCCAGAGACATGCACCCTAGCATTGCCTTGGATCCCTCCGCCAACTACACCCCCCCTCAGTTCCGCTCCAGGAACCAGAGCTACATGCGGGCAGTCAGCACCCTCAGCCAGGCTAGCTGTGTTAGCCAGGTGAGCCAGGTGAGTCAGCACCCTCAGCCAGGCTAGCTGTGTTAGCCAAGTGAGCCAGGTGAGTCAGCACCCTCAGCCAGGCTAGCTGTGTTAGCCAGGTGAGCCAGGTGAGTCAGCACCCTCAGCCAGGCTAGCTGTGTTAGCCAGGTGAGCCAGGTGAGTCAGCACCCTCTGCCAGGCTAGCTGTGTTAGCCAGGTGAGTCAGCACCCTCTGCCAGGCTAGCTGTGTTATTGAGCCAGGTGTGTCAGCACACTCACCAGGCTAGCTGTGTTAGTGAGCCAGGTGTGCTGAAGGAATGGGTTTTCACATAGGACAGTGCTTAACACAGAACATATCAGTCCCTCCCCTTTTGTTTTTCAGTAAATGCCAATTGATTGCCCTCTCACACATGTTTGTGCGCTTGTGCACTTGTTGATTTTTAAAGAATATGGTGTCTTTTATGAGTTGGGTTTATATTCACTTGAGATCTGAAAGCAAGGGTTTATTGATTTGTCCTGAGTCTTAAAAGCTCAACCTCACTCCCCTAATTCCCTGTCTCTATCTCTGCCTCGACGCCACCTTGCCGAGGCCATTACAAGATAATACATCTCACAATAGAACAGGATTGTTATATCTGATTCTCACGATTGCCAAATGGGAACGGGTAGATACCCATCGAACCATTTCAACTTCACTGAGTTGATATCTCTAAATCACCAGATGTATATCTGAGGATTTTAAGATTGCCAAATAATGGTTCTGTCAAGCTCAGGAAGCCCATTCACTCAGGGATTCAGAGGGAACATTGATAGAGTATGTCACGGCACAATATGACCTTGATTTCTTCCACTGGATCAAGTTTATTGTGGCAGATCGAATACACTGAAAACAACCTTATGCTTGTGAGCACTGTGTTGGCAAGAAATCTGACAAAATAATTGCATTTCAAGCAAATCGTTTTTTTTTTTGTAACCTCTCCCTGCAGAATTTGCCTCTTGACACATTTTGCTTAATGAGTTGTTACATTTCATGAAAACTTTTTAGGAGAAAAAAAGGAGGGAAAATACATAATGGCAAACTTTGCAAAGAACCAATACATTGTTCACCACAAAGCAAAAACGACGAAAAAAGCATTACTGTAAAAGTGAAAGAGGAGAAACTAAAGCTGGCTTATTGCCCTGGTTCTGTCTCTCCCAGGTGAGTGAGACGGAGATTAACGGCCAGTTTGAGTCCGTGTGTGAGTCGGTGTTTAGCGAGGTGGAATCTCAGGCCATGGAAGCCTTGGACCTGCCTGGATGCTTCCGCACCAGGAGCCACAGTTACCTGCGGGCCATCCAGGCTGGCTACTCCCAGGACGATGACTGCATCCCCTCCATGACCTCCTCCACTGTCACCTCCACCATGAGGTCCACCACAGGTAAGGCCAACTGGACGAGTGGACAGACGCATATTAAAAGGTCACTGAACATACTGTATACATTTCGGCCTGTATGCTTCGAGAGACCCTGCTTATGTGCCTTTAGAGGTCGAGTGGTTACTTGCTCTTGAGCTCAGAGAGTGGATGTTAACACTTAGCATACAGTACATGATTAGTCCTGCTACTGACATCGGTGGCGCGTTTTGTCCATTATATACAGTACATTTATATAACATCAATATCAAAGTTAATCCCGTAAATTTACTGTGATGCTGTGCCTGTCAAATGCTTTATGAAATGGCTTCATATGTTTTGCATGGACCATTTTTATATGTTTCATTGTTCATCAAAAGCTGATTCCAGTACAGTTTGCGAGTTCAGCCAATTCACCTTGCTGTATTTCCACATTACACTCATTCATCTGCTCATTCATTGGATGCATCAGAGAGTAAAGCTATGAACCCTATTGAAACGATTCTGCAGGCACAATGTGTAAATTGGAAACCATCAGACCTTTTCAGATTAAGGGAACGATTTACTTTTTCTCCTCTTCAATTCAATTTGGATGTTATCCTCGTTCCAAGATATGTTGTTACCGCAGATGCTGGACTTGAATGTTTTCTCAGCTTGACTGAGACCCGAGCTGAGAAATGGAGAGATGCACTGTCACTCAATTCAAAAGTCTCCCTGTCTGCAGTGTAAATGTGTCTCCAGCTGTACACAGTGATGCATACACCTTATTGCCACAACATCCCCTCTGAGTTTTCTTTCCCACAGATTCTTCAGCTCAGTTCCCTCAGTAATTGTGTCTGGTGGGGTGGGTGATAAGTGCGAAGGTCACAAACATTGCAATTGCAAAGAAAACAGGTGTTTATGGTTTTGTCTAGATGTGGGTACTTAATTAAGTGGAATAAACAGTCTCTGAATGTTGAACTAAAATCACGTAGAGCATTTAGTAAACGGCCCACCCGACTGGCCAGTAATCAGCGGTACATGAGAAGTATCCATAATGGCCCCAGGCATCACACAGTTGCTTCTGACTTTTTACTGGGTCAAACATCACCATAATGGTTCCTGGATTCACAGAGTACTCCCCTGGTGAAGCTGAAGAATATCACCCATGATCGAAGTGAGAAGTATCCGGAAAAAAGAAAACCAACATCCTTGAGGTGGATTCCTATTCTTCTTACAGTGGATTCATAAACAAATAATAATAGTTGGCTATAATATTAGGGCGCAGTTAGAAGGTGTGACCATCTGGAGAGTTGTGCTTTCGGCAGGTACTTCATTTTTACAAGGTATTTACACTGCTTTCTCAAAAAACTAAAACATAATCCTTAAAGTGTAATTGCAATTTCAGAACATATAATAGGGGAAATGTTGGATTTTGTCTGATTGAGGGAGTCTTTAAGGAGTTGGTGTTCCCCTCACACCTCAGGTAGACGGGTCATAATGGACCTCACATGTTCAATAGGGTTCATACTATACTTCCTGATTGATGGACAGAGGTTTGAAAGCTTTGCTCATCTTTGCCTCTTTTCATTGCACAAAGTACACCTGTATCATATGTGGTCAATCTCTCAAAAGGTTTATCAAAGTAAAATGAATAGCATGCTTATGGGGTTTGTTATAAAATATGTAGTATCATCCTTTCTGTTATGTGTTTTTGGGGTGTGTCTCTTTAGCTTTGTGCAGTGAAAAGATTTGAAGCATGCATGGTGCAGGTTTCTTGAGATCGAGAAGGCAGTGTAAACCATAATCTCAAATATGAGTCAAAATGGGAATGCATTAGTAATGTGATGTGAGAACATACTGACCATGCAGTTGAGATTCAAGCACAGTGCAGTCACTTTTTGACAATAGTCTTATTTTATCTTAATTTGACTCATTCATTTATTCGCATAAAAAATGCATGACTTGATGTTCGTGCTTTGTGGCTAAGAATACTGTAGTACGTTCTCTCCAGCTGCTCACACCTGTGGCCGTTATTACATATATTTACATTTGTCTTCCAGAGGGAAATTATGTGCAGGAAGACATTAGTTTGCCTCACCGGGCCAGAGTACGTGAAGATTTGGACACAGTCCCTTTGGCCCACGATGATCTAGGCTGCCCCATCAGAAGAGACAGACTTTACCGTCAAGACAGTACTGGTGCTACAGCCAAACCCCTGTCTGGCCCGCCTGTCTCTCCCAGCCTGTTCAGGGCAGCCAAAGTTAGCATTCAGTCCTCAGAGCGGCCCTCCCCCAAAGCCATCCAAGCCAGTATTAAGGAATCAGCCACCTTGGCTGCTGCCATCAGCATGCAGTGGAAGGAGGAGGTTTCGGCCATGCGTCGTGAGTTATCCGACCTGAGGCGGGACCTCTGTTCTGAGCTCAGGGCCTTCAATAGTAATTTTAACACGTTCACACAGCACTACAACACATGGTCACCGCAATGGGGGGCCGCGGGTGGCGGAGAAGCGTCAGGAGGTGCTGGGACATCTGCAGGGGGGGCTAGGAGGGCTGGGGGGAAAGCTCAGGTGGCTAAAGTGTCTGTGGGGACCCAGGCCAGGAGCAAGGTCTTGGTCAGACAGAGCACAGCAGACGCTGCCGTCATGTGTCCAGAGGAGACAGAGGAACAGGAGAACAGAAGACGGAGGCGTCTCTCAAAGCAGCTCTCAATGGACCCAAGCATTCTGACCCGCCCACGATCCCTGTACGTAGAGAGTGCCATACCAATCTCCCTAGATCCAGTAGCTCTGGATCCAATCACCATGATCCAACCAGAGCCAGTTCCAGTAGACTCATACATGGGGTGCCCACCAGAACAGCTAGAACCAGAACCAGTTCCAGTAGACTCGAACATCGTGAGCCCATCTGATCTAGTATCTCTTGACGCAGTCACCATATATTACCCAGAGCCACAGTCTGTAGCTCCAACAACTCAGTGCCAACTAAATCCAGAACCACTGGACTCAAAAACATTGTGTTCACCAGACCAGGTGTCTGTAGATGCAAATAAGGTGTATTCTGCAGACACGGAAAGACTTCACACAGTTCATGTGAGGTCCCTAGACTTAGAACCATTGGACCTAAATAGGATGTTCTTACCATATCCAGTTCCTGTAGTTACCGTGTCCCCGCCTCAAGACTTTGAATATGATGGCATGTACCCATCGGATTCAGAATCTCAGGACCCTATCACTGTGCATGAGCAAGATCCAGTCGCTCAAAATTCTGTTACTGTGTGTTCATCAGATCCAGAGCCATTAGACCCAGACCCAACGTACCAAACAGAGCCAGATCCAGAACCACTGTACCTGACCAGTGTGAATGCATCAGAACCAGATCATCAAGACCCAGTTACCATCTGCCTCAGAGATACAGCTATACAATATCAAGATACTCTAAGTCCAACTCATTTAGAGTCACTGGAGCAGTGTTCATCTGATCCTCTATTTCAAGACCCAGCCAATGTGTGTCTCTCAGACCCAATATCCGTAGACACAGACACTACATTTCCAACAGATCATGTGCTTCCTCAGCCAGACCTCCTCTACCCCTTTGACCCAGAGTCTCCGGATCCAGAATGGCCCCCTTGTCCGGAACCAATCGATCCAACCGTTTTTTACCAATCAGATCTGGTCCATTTTGACTTTGTCATTCTTAGTTCTCTCGAATCTGAAGAGGATCTTGACTCCATATACTCAACTCAACCAGAATCATTGGACCTGACTAGTGAGTGTACATCAGATTTTGTGTTTTTTGATGAAGTTGTCATGTACCCACCACCAGATCCAGTGGACACACCCATGCTAGACCCATCCACTGTATCCCCATTAGAATCAGTGTGTTTGGATCCAGCTAAAGAGCACTGGTTAGATCACATGCTACAGGAACCAGCCTTTGGGAGTCAAGTGGTGGTGAGTTCTACAGATCCAGAAGCACTGGACCCAGTCACAGTGTCCCCCACAATGTCCCCAACTGGTCCACAATCTCTTGACCTGAGCAGTTTGCTAACAACAGATCTGGTACAAGTGGACCCAGCCATGCTGCACCATATAGATCCACTCACACTACATCTAGATCTACCACAACTAGATCTACCACAACTAGATCCAGCCAACAGGTGCCCACTGCTGCTTGAACCCATGGAGCCAGAGGATGTGACAGAGAGCCTTGGTATGGGCGACTCTGAGGACCATGAGGCTCCACTGGAGGAAACAAACCCTGAGAGCCCACGGATGTCCCCATGTGACCAGGGATTTCTGTGGGACAGGTGGCAGAGGAGGGGCCAGGACCCACCCTCTATGAAGAGGAGTTCCAGCGTGGAGCTATGGAGTGGAAGATATGAGTACAACAGTGCTGAGATTACATACATGTCCCTAACACTCTAAATTCTATAAGAAGACATTTTATAATATGTTATTATGCTATAACTGTGTCGATACTGTAACAGGGTACTGTAGCAACTTCGCACATAGAAGAATATTTGTCTTGATGTTCAGAGGTAGAGTCCTACTATGGATCTTAGTGGATGTTGGCATCATGGGCAAAGTACCAACAATATGCAGAATAATGCTGCCAACCCATGAAGATGGATGTGGTTTGATGATTCATAAAGACCTCCTGACAGCAACCACAATATTCCATGGAATGTACCATACTGTAAGAATGTGATGGACAATCAAAGAATGTACACTTGACTCACCTTGCACTTGGTTCAAGTACAAAGATCCAGAATAGCCTGAACTGCTGTAAGCATTTTGTTAACACTGAAATGAACCTACTGGTCTTCGTGAGTGACTTCATACGAATGAATGTACATGCTACTGATTGGTCTGACATTTACCACACATTTTACCAAAGGCTCTGTGGAACTCACTGTGGTAGACTACTGTAAATAGAATTTGATGTTGGGTCTTGACAATTGTTGCTGTGACAGTGGATATATAGTTTTTTTGCCTGATATGGCTTGAGTTTCCTGCTCATGTCACTCTAGAATGGGGTGATATAAATCTTGGCAGTTATCATATAACTATAAATCCCAAAGACTCGCTGTAAATCAAATGAGCTGTTGGATTTACAATACGTACTCTACATCGACAAACCGGGACCTTGGGAAATGACACTGTTTAAAAATAAATATTCTGTAACAGTTTGGACAAATTCTGTAGGAATCTATGTTTCTACACATGCACATTCACATTCTCATTCACACGTGCACACACACACACACACACACACACACACACACACACACACACACTCACACACACACACACACACACACACACACACACACACACACACACACACACACATATCAACTTAATTCATCTAGAGATGGAGGTCCATTGGCAAAGGGAAGTGATACTGTGTCTTTTCTGTATTGTATCATCTTCATGCTCAGGAACCACAGACTGAGAATGTATACCTAACAATTGCTACTCAAGTGTGATGAAATGTTGATTGTGTATTCTTTGTTTAAAAAAAGAAAGAACATACGTTTCTAAAACTATTAGAGTTAATGATGACATTTTGGGGTGCAGAAAATGATGATGTCAAAGTGCATGGTTATAATGCCTCATTAATTAGGCATACAATGTGTTTTGATTCTTGGTTATTTTTGATTGATTTGATTCTTTCATTTTGGTAGTCATCTTCAAGAACAGAGCCACCGACAACTCAAGATACAGAATAACAATTCAGCTCCCAGCAATGTACAGACCACCTGATGATGTTCTGTACAGACCACCTATACAGACCACCTGATGATGTTCTATACAGACCACCAGATGATGTTCTATACAGACCACCAGATGATGTTCTATACAGACCACCTGATGATGTTCTATACAGACCACCTGATGATGTTCTATACAGACCACCTGATGATGTTCTATACAGACCACCAGATGATGTTCTATACAGACCAGCTGATGATGTTC
Source organism: Nansenia antarctica (assembly GCF_963989245.1). NCBI lineage: Eukaryota > Metazoa > Chordata > Actinopteri > Argentiniformes > Microstomatidae > Nansenia > Nansenia antarctica. Next base: position 45,341,131 of record NC_137674.1, on the reverse strand, counting down.
TATACAGACCACCAGATGATGTTCTATACAGACCAGCTGATGATGTTCTATACAGACCACCAGATGATGTTCTATACAGACCACCTGATGATGTTATATACAGACCACCAGATGATGTTCTATACAGACCAGCTGATGATGTTCTATACAGACCAGCTGATGATGTTCTATACAGACCACCAGATGATGTTCTATACAGACCACCAGATGATGTTATATACAGACCACCAGATGATGTTCTATACAGACCACCAGATGATGTTCTATACAGACAACCAGATGATGTTCTATACAGACCACCAGATGATGTTCTATACAGACCACCAGATTATGTTCTATACAGACCACCAGATGATGTTCTATACAGACCACCAGATGATGTTCTATACAGACCACCAGATGATGTTATATACAGACCACCAGATGATGTTCTATACAGACCAGCTGATGATGTTCTATACAGACCACCAGATGATGTTATATACAGACCACCAGATGATGTTCTATACAGACCACCAGATGATGTTCTATACAGACCAGCTGATGATGTTCTATACAGACCACCAGATTATGTTCTATACAGACCACCAGATGATGTTCTATACAGACCACCAGATGATGTTCTATACAGACCACCAGATGAGACACTAGTGATGTCATTAAGCAGCTTTGTATGAAATTGCCCATTCAATTCAGAGCTCAAATAAACTGCATTGGAAGAAAAAAAATGTGAAAGAAAATGTCTGTAAGTTTCAACAGTTTGGCAGCAACAGAAACGGTACTGTTGTTTTTTTATATCCGTGCAGAGCAGTTTATAAAAGTTTGCTAAATTGGCTGAATCTGACAAGGTTTTCACAAGAGGGAAAGTTAATTAGGTTGCACTGTCATATTCATTTTGTTCATCTCTCCTGCATAATACATTACATTTCCTCTCTCGGTTCCTGCAGCGTTAAACTTTTCATTAGAAACACTGTCATCTGAAAATGAGCAAAGGCCTGCGCTGCAGTGATATTATGACATACCATGATCTGGAAAACCTTTGCTAAATGTCAATTCATGGGTGAATTGTTATGGTGGTTGTCGTGTTTTCTCAAAATCCTCAAAAAAAGGATCTATTTTTTTTTAAGTTCCACAGTGAATCTCACAGTTAAACAACAAGGTTCAGTTTATTATTATTATTATTATTATTATTATTATTATTATTATTATTATCTTGTAAAATTTGCGAGGAGAAAATAGAAAATACTGATCATTGGATTTGCTAAGAGATGTTGTTGTTTAGACTGGGGGAGGCTTTCCATTCCATGCATTAGAAGGAGCTCATCCTCCGATTTCTACCTCCACCAGCCTCCCCTAGTTTAGACATTCTTTTTGGCACATGACTGCCTAGTATGGAGCCTCAATACTGCTCAATTAGGTAAGTGCTCAGCAGAACTACAAAACATTGAGTTATTTTTAAGCTTCTCCCAATGAGATGAGCCATGCTTGCCAATGCCCATAACGTTAACCGCCAATCCATCATAGGAAAGCGATTTTTCACCATTCATTCTCTTCCATTTAGCCATGCTAAGCTGTCAGATTAGCTTTTCACATTTGCCGTCACATCAATTCTCCTACAGGGATGCTAATGTGTTCCACTAATTAGACAATGACCTCAGATGCTTTTTATTTGTGAGCGATTCTAAAATATCTTACCATGATTGCTGTCTCTTTGTACATCTCCTCTCAGAGTTTAACAGATGCGTCAAATAAGGTCAGAACCAGCATAACCCAACAAAAGCCCAATGTATTCTGTGTAAAACAGCCGCAGAACCCTTATGTGAGTGCTTATTTACATGGGCTAGCTAGATAGTGGTCTTCATCTTAACCTCCCACTCATACTGTTTCCATCTACATACAGTAGCTGCTGTTTGTCAGAGTGTACTGTGGGAAGTGTACGTCCAGGCAGATGTGCCTAATAGTTCTGAATGTCACTCACTCACCTGTTCCAGGGATCCAGTTCCGCCTACCTTCTAACTGCAGCATTGACCGGACGCCCCCGCAACCTCCAGGTAAACATCCTTCCCAGCACAACCAGATGAATGTCATCAGATTATTATTATTATTATTATTATTATTATTATTATTATTATTATTACGCTATACACATGAACTGATATCATGATCATGATGTGCTGAGAACAGTTCACTTCAACCCAATGCATGCTGGTGGTAATATGTTATGTATGCCGGTGGTTAAATCCAGAGATGATGATTGACTATGATGAAGTGATTGGGGTTTCATTTTCTAAACAGAACATCTGCTTGCGTAAAAACGAGGGAGACTGGATGAAAAGTACACTTTGTGTTACTTTCACCTTTTTTGTGCCATTCCATTCCAAAGAATGGACTTCATCAGCACATTTAATACAATGGAAGCTACAGGATCAATAAACACTTTATTCAAAAGAAGAAGAAACAGAAGCACTCCACATTAATTAACAATCCCTGAAAATAGCTGTTTTGCCTATTAGCTCCCAGCAACTACCTCCCTTTCTCTCTGTTGCTATTGTTACGGTCCCTTGTCAGTGTTTTCTCCTTGAGCCTGTGCGCAGCGGGCCCTTATTGATTCATCAGACACAAGCCCTTATCTCTCAGGTAGATTGAAAAACGGCAGCGGAATGTAAAATGTTCCTCCTGCACCCCCCCCCCCCCCCCCCTTGTCTTGTCTACCTTCTCCTGGCTGAGGGACTTAGGATGGATTTATCCAGTGCTCTGCTTCAGACATCGGCCTGAAATGACTCATGTCCTGTCGAATTTATGATCCACTACCCCCCCAACCCCACCCCTCAGCCCCAGACCTTACACTCAGACACCCCCCATATACTCCCTCTATCCAGGCCCAGCCAGGACTGCAGCACTCCTACCCCCCCACCCCCACCCCTACTTCGACTCCCCATCCCCTCCCTCCTCTAGATGTGCAGTTTCTATTTTTAGCCTTCCTTGGGCCTTGGTGATCCATCTGTCGGGCACAGCACTTTGTCAAGAGGTTTTTGTTTTAAAGGTCTTGAGTTCAGGGCAGGATGTTTGCATCAGTCATAGTGCTGGCAGGCGCTGTGCTGTCAGGCCATGGGGGACAGTCATGTCGAGGAGGAGGTCAACGATTGTCTGGCACGACACTCTCCTTTCAGGCTCCTTCCAGGCTATGTCCCTGAGTCTCTCTCTCTCTCTCTCTCTCTCTCTCTCTCCCTCTCTCTCTCTGTCTCTCTCTCTTGCTCCCTCCTTGTCTGTCTGTCTTTCTGTCTGTGTCTCTGTCTCTCTCTCTCCGTCTGTCTGTCTGTCTCTCTCTCTCTCTCTCTGTCTGTCTGTCTGTCTCTCTGTCTGTCTGTCGGTCTGTCTGTCTCTCTCTCTCTGTCTGTCTGTCTGTCTCTCTCTGTCTGTCTGTCTGTCTGTCTCTCTGTCTCTCTGTCGGTCTGTCTGTCTCTCTCTCTGTCTGTCTGTCTCTCTCTCTCGCTCCCTCTCTCTCTCCCTCTCTCTCTCTCTGTCTGTCTGTCTGTCTGTCTGTCTGTCTGTCTCTCTCTCTCTCTCTCTCTCTCTAAATGTGTATTGCCTTGAATGGACGTACGAGGAGCAGGTGTGAGGAAGCTTCAATTCAGATGTGTTGGATGACGTCTTTCTCTTAACATCAAGGAAGGGGCTTTTACCTCCAACAAAGTTTGTGTGAGAGAGTGAGCGCATGACGTAGTGAATGAGTAATGATTGGTGTTTTTTCCGCTATCTTTTGTTGGCTGTTTTTCGAACTGCGACACTCCTGACAGTGACGATAATGGACTTCTACATCAATCCTCTCCCAGATAATTTACATATCCTTAAAAGCCCACAGAACAAACCATTGTTTTGTTTTTTTCTGAGGTGATGAATCCAATCAGGAAGAAACACACTTAATGACGTGTCCCTCAAGTCCCTCGCTCTCTACAGGATTAGCATGCAATTCACCTGATAGATAGACTCTAACAGAGACTGAGTACTTGAATCGCTTTCAATGTGTCGAAAGTTAATCATGGGGGGGAGGTGTGTGTGTGTGTGTGTGTGTGTGTGTGTGTGTGTGTGTGTCTCACTCATCTCACCCTATATGCAGACTATGCATATGCATGCCCTTGGGGGGCCTAGAGCTAGAAAGCAGTTAGGTTAAGTTATTTGGGGTGTTTCTTTTTCAGGAGAGGTATAATAAATGTGTTGGTCAGTCCTCCAAAACTTCCATTTGAGCAATTCCTCTATTCCCAAAGAAGTTTGCCTCTTTTAAAAAGCAAAGTGAACACTTTCCTTTAGCCTTGCTTTTAATAAGCCAGCCTTATTATTTGATTATATCATTTGTATTCATTTATCTAAATGTCTATGTTGTAGGCCTACACAGTTTCAGGCCTATGATGCTTTAATTTTTGTTTGAGTTTGTGTGTGTGTGTGTGTGTGTGTGTGTGTGTGTGTGTGTGTGTGTGTGTGTGTGTGTGTGTGTGTGTGGTGTGTGTGTGTGTGTGTGTGTGTGTGTGTGTGCGCGCGTTCTGTGCTAAGAAAAGGTGTCTATGTTGTTGTCATGGAGATACATTGGCAGGTTTTTCTGTACGCCTAATTACATTGTGAAAATAAACCTCCAAACATGCAGTTCATGAGCATCAAGTGCAGAGATTTTGTAACAATCATATCGATTTGGCCATTTGTGCCTTTTGTACACATATTTGCTCTCCACATGTCCCCACAGCCTCTTGTTGGATATTTCAATACAGTTTTGATGTCATTTATCCCCACATTGAAGGCAAGTGTCTTTGGTATTGTGTTGTGTGTTGGTGTGCATCGCTGAACAGTACCTACCTGACTGTCGATACGCTTGGCTCCAGGCTGGGAGGTGACAGAGTATACAAGCTCCCTTCAGCTCAGATGAAAGCGAAATGCTGACTAACACTGCCAAGATGGGGGCAAGAATTTATGCCTGTTGCATAACTTGCTTGGTAATACTGTGGCTATTTTTGTCCCTCTGCTGAATCATGCTCCCCCCCCCTCTCTTTTGCTTTCTCTCTCACTCTCTTTCTCTCTCGATGTCTCTTGCTCTCTCACTCGCTTTCTTTCTCTCTCTCTCTTTCTCTTTTTCTCTTTTTCTCTCTCTCTCTCTCTCTCTCTTTCTCTCTATCTCTCTCTTTCTCTCTATCTTTCTCTCTCTCTCTCTTTCTCTCTCTCTCTCTCTCTTTCTCTCTCTCTCTCTCTCTCTCTCTCTCTCTCTCTCTCGCTCGCTCTGTCTCTTAAACTCTGCATTGCCACATCCACTTTATGGAACCTATTACAACCTATTACAACCTGTTACAACCTATTGTCACTTCACAAAGTAGTCGGAGACTGTCTCTTTTAGTACTTTCCTTTGATGGTGAATTCACACTTTGGTCTTAGCGTGCGTGTGTGTTTGTGCGTACATGTGCGTGTTTGTATGCTGCCAAATATCTGGGACTTCAGAGACACTATTTAGAACTTATTAAGACTAAACGGTGGTGCTTAAACATCAAATCATTTATTGAATCATTTAATTCCTCATAAGACGAGCTGAGGCCCTAAGGCACAGAAATGCACTGAGGGCTACCTGTTACGATGTGAAAGGAGGTAGATGCGTGGAGGGTGGCTCCCAGTATTTAATATTTTAAACCTCACCTATCGTGATCCCTTAAACTTGTTTTTAAGAAAAACAATTAGAAAAAGTTCAGTTGTACAACTTGTCTCGAGGATATTCCCAACAGACGCACCCAAAGGGGCACACGACCATCTACACCTCAAAATTTAGCAGAAGACGCTAGCGAAGTAGCTAATATGGCGGCCGAAGCCTCAGCGAACCTGCCTACCGACCTACAAAATCTCCGCTTAATGCTAGTCACAGACATGAAGGACATGATTAAGGGATTGATCGAAAGCGCCCTCTCTCCACTCAAGGAGTCTTTAGATGCTGTGCAATCAACCACCCTTCACCATGGTAAACGCATTGCTGAATTAGAAAGGGCGCTCAACGGATACAGTGACACGACTATAGCCCTGGAAAAGACCTGTGAACTACTTAGCTCCGAGAATGAAGCTCTCGCTAGCCGCGTGGAGGACATTGAAAATCGGTCCCGCAGGTGCAACCTACGAGTCATCAATATTCCAGAGAACGCGGAGGGAACGGACACTGTTAAGTTCATGGCTGAGTTCTTTACAGAGGTCTGCAAAGATGTCTATCCAACTCCCCCCGTGCTGGACCGTACGCATCGGATTGGCCAAGTACGCCCTGGACTCACTGGACAACCCAGAGTGATGATTGTCCGTTTCCATTACTACCAGGACAAAGCCCGGGCTCTGAGATGCGACCGTAATCAGCTCGTATGGCGTGGACGTAAAGTACCATTCTTCCCAGACTACAGCATCAACACATCCAAGCAGCGTGCATCATTCGCCCGAGTGAAATCTCTGCTCTACGAGAAAAAGGTCAAGTTCCGTCTAATTTATCCTGCTCTTCTAAAAGTGGACTTCAAGGACAAAATCTACGACTTCAAGACTGCCCCAGAAGCACAACGGTTTTATAACCAACGCGTTGCTGGAGCGGATGGTGGCGGGGATGCTGACTAGTATATGGCCATATGCGGTGAGCATAAGCTATTCTGTAGCTGACACACCAAGAGGAAACGATTACCTTCATGACTGCTAGTATAAAGTTAAAGCTATGCTTAGCCTAACTAACTTCTATATAGCATTAACCAATTTTAATTTTTGCCCCGTAATAACGTTACCGTGAACTGTTGACAACCCAAGAAGGAATGAACTCATATTACCCTGATCATAAGCCACCGGGGCTGGCTAGCTCTATGTTTTGTTTATACTTGTTTACTACTCCCCTCTCTGGAAGAGCTGTACAACACACGCTGCCTCAGGAAGGCCTCCAAGATCTCCAGAGACCCATCCCACCCTGGGTACGAACACTTTGTTCGGCTGCGCTCAGGCAGGCGGTTCAGGACCATGTTCGCACGGACAAACAGACTGAAGCTCAGCTTCTACCCTAGGGCCATTCAGGCCCTGAACACAGCAAAGACCTAGGTTCTAGGCTCTGACAATCTAGACAAATTGACGGCAGCTACTAGATTGTAAGCATAAGTGCAATATTGTAATACAACTGTGAACATTCTAAACCTGCTACTGCGACACTTTAATTGAATGTGCAACAAATATTATGTGCAATATGACAACCCATGTGTACATAAGGTTCAGATATAGGAAACAGTTAGGATATTTATAGCATAGCATAGTGTACAGCACAGTGTTTTATTGTATAGTAGATACAGTAGATATAGTAGATGTACATAGCCTTTATTTATGTCAACCAGCTCTTTTCTCTTTTTTGTTTTACCCTTGGCTCTCTTGTTTTTAGTCTTTTTTCCAAGCACCAGGGGAGCCCCCTCTCCTAAATTTCGTTGTATGGTACCTGTACTGTATTAATGACAATAAAGACCATTCATTCATTCATTCATTCATTCATTCATTCATTCATTCGTTCATTCATTCATTCATACTGTGCTTATTTTTCACCGGGAGGCTGCATCGCTTTTTTTTAACTGCGATACTATGAGAGGACAATTGGACCTATAACCGAACTTATATGCCTGATTCGATTGAACACTTTATACACGGACCAGTTTAATTAATCACTGAAAACCGTTCAGACTCTCCATAGGCTTCATAGGATGATGATAACGTGAGTAAATAGTCCCCAGGTCATTATCCAGCTAACTCTGTCTGAGCTAATTTCAGGGATTGTACAACTCATTGACTGTTGTTATTACATAGTTACATAGCGCTGTATTATGGGTTTACTCCTTCCTATGACTAACTGTTTATATACGCGCGTGTAGTGCCGAGAGACGGGAGTCGGAGGCGGCGTATCAAATGTCACAGCTAAACGTTTATTAACAAACATGAACAAGCTGCGACCACATGCTTCAAGCTATAACTATATCACTCCTGTAACAACTTGAGTACCACGCACTTAACCCTCCATGCGGAAACAATAATACCCAACCCATAGTTCCGGGGGTGAATTATGTTAACCCACCACACGCGCATGCTTAAGTTGACGTTACATAGCGCTGTATTTCGGGTATACTTTCTCCTATTGCTAATATGTGTGTGTTGGTGTGCATGTGTTTGAATTGACGCTGCGTGGCGCTGTATTACGGACCTACTTCCTTCTTTGATTGAATGTGTGTGCGTGTGCTTAACGGTATTGACGCTTACGGTTTAAACGCCTTTATTACTTTTCATCTATAGCCGGATAGCTCTTGTATGAGAGGCTACCTAGAACTAAAATAACATCGGAGCAGGAGCTGGGGTTCGTTGAGGGGGTCTGTGACATATCTAAAGGGGCGTGTGTTTATACGCGCGCATATCCATTCACGCAACGGATGCATACATGCATAGGCAGGTACATACATTGTGTGTGTGTGTGTGTTGCTGTGTGTGTGTGTGTGTGTGTGTGTTTCTGTGTGTGTGTGTGTGTGTGTGTGTGTGTGTGTTGCTGTGTGTGTGTGTGTGTGTGTGTGTGTGTGTTGCTGTGTGTGTGTGTTGCTGTGTGTGTGTGTGTTGCTGTGTGTGTGTGTGTGTGTGTGTGTGTGTGTGTGTGTGTGTGTGTGTGTGTGTGTGTTGCTGTGTGTGTGTGTGTTGCTGTGTGTGTGTGTGTGTGTGTGTTGCTGTGTGTGTTGCTGTGTGCGGTGCGTTTGTGCGCGCGTGTGTCCATGCACACATACAATGACCGTAGCTCATTGAAAAGGACGTACATGCAGCTCTGTTTTAGCGACACTGGATATGGGCTATATTCATTCATCATATTGACACTGTTTCTTTTAGTTTTTTGTTGTTTGTTGTTGTTTTTCTTGTACTCTGGGAGCCACCCTTAGTGCTTTAAGGTTAGAATGTATAAGAGTCGCGTTAACTGGGAACATTTTGGATGTTTTTTCCCGCTGTCTTTTTCGTTTGGGGAAGAAGACTTAGGGACTGGGGAGGGACTGTCTGCAGAAAAGTGCTACTCACACCAGAGGTTTTATTCATTTTCTTTCTTTTCTTTCTGTACCTATTTTACCCCATCTATTTTGTTTTGTCATCTGCTTTGTTAAACAAGGAATCATTCGCTCTCCAAGGCTCAATGGAAGTAGGCCTTGCAAAGGCATTACACTCACTGTAAGGATGCTTACAATTACTTACCTGCTACACTCACAATATGACCAATTTAGGCAATAAGGATAAATACTCGAATGTTCGGTTCCTATCATGGAATTTGAAAGGCTTGAACGGTCCAGTCAAAAGATCTAAGGTTTTTCTACACTTAAAACGTCTAAAAGCAGATGTAGCCTTTTTGCAGGAGACTCATCTTCGGCTGTCAGATCATGTTAGACTACGTAGTAACTGGGTAGGCCAATACTTTCACTCGAGCCTCAATAGTAGGTCGAGAGGTGTAGCTATTTTAATTAACAAAAGTCTTAATCTTGTGGTCTCGGAGGTCAGGGTATGTTATTGTGGCGGTTACCCTTTGCCAAACACCGGTACTCTTAGTAAATGTATACGCTCCCAACTGGGATGATGCAAGCTTTGCCAGCAACCTGCTATCGTCCCTTCCACACTTGAACACTCACCATCTTATTTTAGGAGGCGATCTGAACTGTGTGATTAACCCTCTATTAGATAGATCAAGCCCTAGGACTCAACAACAGTCCGCTATGTCTAAAGCGTTCAGTGTATTTATGCAGGCAAATGGCTGTGTTGATCCTTGGAGAGATAAAACCCCCCACACCAACAAATTCTCCCGCATAGACAAAACATTTTTGACCAACTTTTCCTGCCAGCTGTTGAGTCACGACTATGGCCGTGTGATTACACGGCCATAGTCATCTCGGACCACGCAGCGGTGCTCCTTGATATCAATTTATTTTCTATCAGTCAGAAAGAAAGACCTCTTTGGAGATTCAATTCCCTACTTCTCGCAGATAATACTTTTTGTAAATATATCTCAGAATCAATTGACTCATTCATTATTTCAAATAAAACAGAAGGGACTTCGGCTTCCCTCCTATGGGAAACCTTGAAAGCTTTTCTCAGAGGCCAAATAATCTCATACTCAATTTCGTACAACAAAGACAAGCAACTTAAATTTGATAACATATGTAAGGCTATTTCTGACATAGACCAAAATCTTGCTTCTAATCCTGACCCAGAACTATGTAAGAAACGACTTGATCTTCAATCACAAGCCAACTTACTGACTACGTCCACAGCTGAAAAACTCTTGTTGAGATCAAAGGCCTCATACTATGAATATGGGGATAAATCTAGCCGTCTACTAGCACATCAGTTAAGACGACAAGCAGCTGCTCGGCTTATCCCACAAGTTAAAGACAGCTCAGGCACTCTCCAATCTACTCCCTCTGGTATAAATGAAACGTTTGTCACTTTCTATTCCTCCCTATATAAATCAGAATTTCCAGCTGATACGTCTAATATGATAACCTTTCTATCAAATCTCGACATCCCTAATGTTAATCTGGCTGACGCAGAGAATATGGACAAATCTCTTGACATAGATGAGCTTACTAAATAAATTAAACTAATGCAAAATAACAAAACCCCTGGCCCTGATGGCTACCCCGCAGAATTGTATAAGACCTTCAATACCAAGCTTTCCCCTCTTCTACTCGACATGTATAATGAATCTCTAGCGAACGGCTCCCTTCCCCCCACTCTGACACAAGCTACTATTTCCCTTATTCTTAAAAAAGATAAAGACCCAACTGACTGTGGATCCTATAGACCTATATCCCTCCTAAATGTAGACAGTAAAATATTAGCAAAGACCCTTTCCGCTAGACTAGAAAAAATCTTACCTAATATTATTTCAGAAGAACAAACCGGTTTTATTCAGAAACGCCACTCTTTCTCGAATGTTAGGAAGCTCTTAAATATAATACATTCTCCATCATCTTCGAGTCCTGCGGAGGCGGCTATTGCTCTTGATGCTGAAAAGGCTTTTGATAGAGTGGAATGGGGATATCTATTTGCGCTACTCAAAAGATTTGGTTTTGGCAATACATTTTTCTCTTGGATTCAATTACTGTACACCTCCCCCAAAGCTAGCATTTGCACCAACAACTTTAGGTCCGCCTATTTCCCCTTAGCATGAGGAACAAGGCAAGGGTGCCCCATGTCTCCACTTCTATTTGCTCTAGCAATTGAGCCACTCTCCATCTCCCTCAGGACCTCACAGCTCTTCCGAGGTGTGTTACGTGGGGATGCAGAATACAGGGTCTCTCTATACGCGGACGATTTACTTCTATACATATCTAACCCTGTCTCTGCTGTCCCCCATATACTCTCAATCCTTCAGAGCTTTGGCGGTTTTTCCGGGTAGAAATAGTGAATTCTATCCTATCAACAATAGTGCTAAGCAAATCACACAAGCGGAACTACCATTTAATATCTCAGCTCAAGGCTTTAAATATCTTGGTATACAGATAACAAACTCATTCCCCTCTCTCTTTTCTGCCAATTTCTCCCCCCTACTTGATCAGGTAAAATCAGATCTCCAAAGATGGGGCAGTCTGCCTCTGTCCCTAGTAAGCAGGATACAGTCAATAAAGATGACGATACTCCCTAAATTCTCGTACCTCTTCCAGTGCATCCCATTATTCCTGCCCAAATCATTCTTTAAATCTCTCGATAAAATAATTTCCACATTCATTTGGCAAGGCAAACAACCCAGGATTTAAAAACACACATTGCAAAGAGGCCGTGACAATGGTGGCTTGGCTTTGCCTAATTTCATTTACTATTACTGGGCTGCCAATATTCAAAAGATAAATTACTGGCTTCACTCTCCTTTGACAGACTGGTGCTTGCTGGAAGCTGAATCTTGCTATATATCCTCCCCTCCTGCAATGATTTACTCTAAATTGCCTATATCCCCCTCCAAATTTACCTGCAACCCGGTGGTGTTAGCTACCCTTAAGATTTGGGCCCAGTTTCGTCTCCACTTTAAGTTTACAGACAGCTCCATTAATGGTCCTATAAATAATAATCATCTATTCCCTCCCTCCACTTTGGATTCCGCCTTCTTGCTCTGGAAGGACAGAGGCCTTACAAACTTTTCGAACCTCTTTGAGAATAACATTTTTTGTAGTTTCGAGATGATATGCACTAAATATAACTTGCCCCGGAGTAATCTCTTTCGTTATTTTCAGATCAGAGACTTTGTGAAAACCCAATACCCCTCTTACCCCGAAGTGCCACACAATCAACCCTGGGAAAATCTTATGGCGTTCACACCAGGTCAAAAAGTCCTATCTCAAATATATACCACTCTCTCACTTGTCTCGACACACACTCTCTAACCCAAAATAGGAACAAATGGGAAACTGAACTCAATGAAAACTTCACTGACAAGTGGTGGGATGGAGCGATAGGCCGCATTAACACCTCAACCTCTTGTGCCAGATTAGGCCTTATTCAATTCAAAGTCTTCCATAGGCTTCACTTTTGCTAATCTAAACTCGCAGCAATATATCCTGATGTAGAGGACAAGTGTGAACGATGTGCTTTATCCCCAGCCAATCTTACCCATATGTTTTGGTCATGCCCTAGGTTGGTAACCTTCTGGACTACTATCTTTAAGATACTGACAGAGGTTTTTTCTGTTAATCTCGAACCCTCACCCCAGATAACCATATTTGGAGTTCCACAAGATTTCAGTCTCCTAACCACCAAGGATTCTAATATAGTAGCATTTACTACACTGCTAGCAAGGCGTATACATTTACTAGGATGGAAATCTCCAACTCCTCCTTCGATAGCCATGTGGCTTACAGACATAATGCACTTCCTAAAGTTAGAAAAGATTAAGTTCACGCTTAAGTTCAAGCACCAGGGGAGCCCCCCCTCCTAAATTTCGTTGTATGGTACCTGTACTGTATTAATGACAATAAAGACCATTCATTCATTCATTCAGAGGTTCAACGAAAAAATTATACTTGCACTGGCAACCGTTCATTACATATTTTGAGAACCTGACAGCACTTCCTACAAACTGATACTTTTGTAACCAAGCAGTTTGTTGTCTGCCTTGGCCTCTGAGACCATGACGTTTCCAAATAAAACTGACACTAACTTACCTATGAATATATTGTAGCTCATGATCTGACGCCTGAATATGACTTATGTAAGCAGCAATCTCCTACTACATCATTTATACAACCTTGCAGAATTCCTTATGATATTATTTCCCCCCAAAACATTTTTTACGTGTATATGTATGTATGTTTGTATGAATATATTTAAAAAAATAAATAAATACTTAACATTTTATTTATGTTTTATGTTTTTTACTACCATACATATATTAGTTTTTTTATCTACTCACTAAATTGTTGGTAAAATTGGTCACTTGTTTATATGTGTGTGTGGCTAGATGGGCAAATCTATATGTATAGTATATGTATGCAGACATGTTTGAGAGGGAGGGGTGGGTGGAGGGGAGGGAAAAAAACAGAAAATATTCATGCCTTTTTCAATGTACATTACATCTTCTATACTGGAATAAAAAATATTATATAAAAAAAAGAAGAAAATGCACTGAGATCTCAACTCGTCACTTGACAGAGAAATGCTAACCCGTACATAATATTGCCTCCCTAATGATTCAGTGTGTTCCTCCTTCCGTCTCTCTACAGACCTTCTGAGGGACCACGGCCGCTCTCAGCTCTGATGAGTACTATGCTTTTTGTTCTCAGTTGAATATCTCTTCCAGCGTGAGCATAAACTCTCAAACCTGTGTTGTTCAAGACAGCCTCAGGACACCTCCAACTCGCCCGAAAGCCATTTACACAGTCGTGCTCGAGTCCATCTCTGTGGATTAAGACCGTATCCTCATTTGCACTCGAAACGAGACAAGGATCCTCCATATCGTCTCTCGTAGCGTGTCTAACGAACACGAGTGTGAGGTGGATGAGCTGTCAGAATTGATGGGTCTTGTCAGAACTCCTCATTGAATGCCTCTGGTTGGGCTCTTCCCTCTGATCCTCCACGGCAGCGTCTGAAGAGCACTTCTCTCGTTTGCATACTGTACTTCAACAATCACCCCCAGCACCTGGACATTCTTTGATGTTTTCTCCCTTTCTCTCTCTCTCTCTTTCTCTCTCTCTCTCTCTCCCTCTCTCTACTGATGAAGACAGAGAGAAAGAGAGAGAGACAGAGAGCGAGCTTGTGAACACAAGCTTATTTGAATATCACAAGCTCATTAAACATACCACAAACGTTTCTCTCCCTCGCTCCCTCTCTCTCTCTCTCTCTCTCTCTCTCCCCTCACGTCTCGCCCTCTCTCTTATCATTCAGCCGCCACCTACACATCCAGCTACAAGACCCCGCCGCCCGTCCCGCCCCGCAACACCCCTAAACCTCTCATCTCCATTACGGCCCAGAGCAGCACGGAGTCCACCCAGGACGCGTACCACGAGGGGAAGCACCCCCGGGGGGGGATGTGGGCGCCGGACGGCCTGGGCCTGAGTCTGAGCCGGGCCCTGTACAACTCCACCGACAGCCTGGACAGCACCAAGGCCGTGAGCATCGCCATGGAGGCGGCGGTGATGTCGGGGAAGCGGCACGCATCTACGGACAGCCACAGCTCAGTGCTGACCTGCGACAAGGCGGTCCTGGTGTCCAAGGCGGAGGAGTACCTCAAAACACCCCGCTCCTCCATAGGGATACAGGTGAGAGAGGGGCACACACACACATACACATACACACACACACTAACAGGCACATACATATCAGGCACATGTCGTGCACACACATCATAAACACATACACATAGGGCTCCTCATTGTTTACTGGTACATACACTTCGAGCACACCCACAAGTCACACACACTCCTCCCACTCAGAAACATCCACTGCTCCTCAGCACCTAAAAATAGCAACCAATGAGTCATCATACCGCAATCCATTAATTAAGATTCAACTCATGCCAGAGCGCGCTTTACTGAACGGTCGAACCCTCCCTCGCTCCCTGCCACTCTCTCTCTCTCTCTTTTACCTTCCCTCCCTCCCTGCCTCTCTCTCCTTCTCTCCCCCACACTCCCTGCCGCTTTCTATCTATTGCTCTCTCCCACCTTATCCTCCTCTTGCCCCTTGTCTATTTCTCTCCTACTCGTTGACCCTGAGAGTAATGGGCTTGAACAGTGTTGATCTCCCAGTGTGTCCGCGAGTGTGTGTGTGTGTGTGTGTGTGTGTCCGTGAGTGTCCGCGAGTGTGTGTAGCGATGCAGTTTAATGATGGCAGGGACTCCCTTCTAAACACAAGCAGACAGTTCAACGGCATCCCAGTCCCTACAATTCAGTACTGCATACCATGCTGCATTTCACCAAAGGGAAATATGAGTTTGCTGTGCTTGTTTGCAATGCAGCAAACAATTTCTCTCTCTCTCTCTCTCTCTCTCTCTCTCTCTCTCTCTCTCTCTCTCTCTCTCTCTCTCTCTCTCTCTCTCTGTGTGTCACACTGTCCCTCTGTGTAATCGCCGGGATTATTCTGCCTCTCCTTTTCTTTCTTATATACCTCTCTCCTCTTTTCTCTCCTTCTCTCACTCACTCCCTTCGCTTCATCTCTGTCTCTCTCTCCCTCCTCTCTCTCTCCGCTCCCTCTCTCCGATCCCTCTCTCCCTCGGGGAGTGGTGGGGGTTGGGGGGTGTTGCCTGGGGTGTTGACAGGCTAGTCTCACTCACCCAGAGACGACCAGTCTCTCCTCAGTGATGAAGGATGATTTTAAGTGGCTGCACTGATCAAACAGCGGAGCCTCGTTGTGTCTCGCCATAAGCGTCGCGGGCGCGCCACACGCCACTCATACGGAGCCCCGCCGCCGTCCGCCATAATCAGCACGCTTACCGAGCCTTGATTTAGCACACACTCATAATCAGCCAGGGTAGAGAGTGAGAGCCAGAGTAATGGAGAGATTACCAGCGAGGAAGGGGAAATGAGAGAGAGAAGGAAGAGAGAGGGAGATGGGCAAGGTGCGACTTGAGAGAGAGAGAGAGAGAGAGAGAGAGAGAGAGAGAGAGAGAGAGAGAGAGAGAGAGAGGGGGGATGAGACAGAGAGAGGGGGAGACAGGAGCCCCTGAATTATATTGGTTTTCAAATTGGCTCCAGTGATGTGTGTAAAATACAAAAGCACTTTGGATTCCAGATGGCTGGTGGTGTGAAGGTCTACATTTACCCAAACACACGAGGAGGAGGCGCCGCATGGAACAGAAAATGCACCTCCCTCCCTATAGGAATAAAGTTTTCGCTTTAAACACCACCGGTATCTACCAGCCTGGTAGGACCCATGCAGAGTCACCTGCATAGACCTTCTGTTAGATTGCCTTCGCATTGATTGCCCCTGAGTTTGACATGTAACCCCTTGAAAACCAGGTGCACCACAATCTTCATCTTTAGCCTTTAGGTAGGTGGTTGTTTTGACCCCTTGTGGCCCAGAGGACAACAAAATAGATTCTATAGAATTACTTAAGTCCTTCAACCCTTTAACCCTAGACGTTAGTCCCCTTCGCCCTCTGATTCGTTCATTGATCCGTGAGCAGTCCCCAACCCTGACCAGTGAGCAGGGTGTTGCTGGTGACTTGGGTGATCAGATGGGACGTGTCTTGGGGGCCTGGAGTGGCAGGTAAAAAGGGCAGAGAGACTAGAAGGGTGCAGTGGCTTTTTTGAATGAGATGAAAATGCTGATGCCCTTAGTTTCCACACCTGTGACAGCTGTGTCCTTATTCTGTGTGTGTGTGCATGTGTTTGTGTGTGTGTGTGTGTGTGTGTGTGTGTGTGTGTGTGTGTGTGTGTGTGTGTGTGCATGTGTGTGCATCCGTGTGTGTGTGTGTGTGTGTCTGTGTCTGTGTCTGTGTCTCAACGGCATGTGTTTGTCTGTGTCTGTGTCTGTGCCTGCGTCTGTGTGCATCTGTCTGTGTGTGCATGTGCATGTGCATGTTCATGTGCATGTGCGTGTGTGTATGCACGTGCTCCTGTGTGCTTGCTTGTGCTTGTGCATGTGGCCCTAGTGTGTATAGGCCAAACCAGGTGATCATTCCTCCAGCACATTTAGATAAAACACTGTCATACGGACACCATCCATCATGAAACAGAATCTCATTCTCTGCTCACAAATTGGACTTTGGTTTTGCCTTCAACAAGAAAGAAAAGAAAGTAATGGAGGTCACTTCCACAACCAACTCCACGCCCGTTCCCTTTCTCCCCGGGAATAAGGTTTCATTTCAGAGAGCTATGCTACAGAATGCAAAATACCCCCAAAATGTCATTCCTGTACTGTTCTACAAGCCACCTCGCCACAGAACAGATTTGACATTTTATCAGACAAGAACACACACTTTCCCCCTTGGTCTCAAAACCACTTAACGCTAAAGAGTCATTAACTTGAGTTTCTAGCTTTTAAAGCTTAGAGGCTCCCCGAAGTGGCGGTGGCAGGCGAGGCAGGTCCTCCCCGGTTTGTCAGGATTCTGCCAGCGTCGGCTGGATGTCGTTCTGCGGGTCAGACCATTAACTCAGGATTGGGGGAAGGTGTGATCTCTCTCTGCTGCGCGGGATTAAATGTGGGTGAATTGATTTTCAAATTACTCTGCTAATCATAAAGCAAAGTGTAAAAATGAGAGGGCCGCTGTTCTCCTACTTTTTATGACTCATCAGGAAGAGGACAGGCTGGGAGTGGGCGGAACAAGGCTGGCAATCTGAAAATAAGTTACTTGGCCTCTACCCCACACACACCTCTTTACCACACACACACCTCTTTACCACACACACACCTCTTTACCACACACACACCTCTACCCCACACACACCTCTTTACCACACACACACCTCTACCCCACACACACCTCTTTACCACACACACACACACACACACACACACACACACCTCTTTACCACACACACACCTCTACCCCACACACACACCTCTTTACCACACACACACCTCTACCCCACACACACCTCTTTACCACACACACACACCTCTACCCCCCACACACACCTCCACCACACACACACCTCTACCCCACACACACCTCCACCCCACACACACCTCTACCCCACACACACACCTCTACCCCACACACACACACCTCCACCACACACACACACCTCTACCCCAAACACACCTCTACCACAAACACACACACACCTCTACCCCACACACACCTCCACCACACACACACACACCTCTACCACACATACACACCTCTAGCCCACACACACACCTCTACCCCACACACACCTCTTTACCACACACACACACCTCTACCCCACACACACACCTGTACCACACACACCTCCACCCCACACACACCTCTACCACACACACACACACCTCTACCCCACACACACCTCTTCCCCACACACACACCTCTACCACACATACACACCTCTACCCCACACACACACACCTCTTTACCACACACACACCTCCACCACACACACACCTCTACCCCCCCCCCCCCACACACACACATACCCCACGGAACGCTTCAGTTTCAACTACTGTTGAGAATACATGAAGTGACAATGTTGTTAAGTCTGACCAGAACACTGCATGTTTTGTTTCGTTTTTTTGCAAGAGAGAGATGGTGGGATGGAATGGAACGACAGAAAGAAAGAGGAACACAGGGATGGAGAGTGTTTGGAAACAGAGTGAGACTACATAAGACACACAGTAAATACAGAATGATAGCGTGTGAGGGAGAGAGAGAGAGAGAGTGTGGCTGTCCAATTTCTGTATCTCTGTTGCACAACACCAGTCCCACAACGCTGCTCTCTAAGTGTATGTAATTTGTTTTTATAATTACCAAGCCCCCCGTCTCCACCTCCGCTGCTGCTGCTGGTTGGCTACAGTACAAATCACATTGTTGCTGCTGCAACTTAGGAACTAGTTCTGTTTGGTTGCGCTCGCAGCCTCCATAAATCATACCTTGTTTATTTTCTGACAGGTCGCGTACAGTTGAGGAGCAGTGGCATCCCCGCCACTCGCATACACACACACACACACACACACACACACACACTCGCACACACACACACACACACGCACACACTCGGGTACGCACACACACGCATACACTCGCGCACACACACATTCGCACACACACACTCGCGCACACACACACACTCGCATATAAATCATACCTTGCACACACACACACTCACACACACACCAACATTTGGGAATGTTAATAATGAGAGCTTTGTCATATTTTTGTCTGGTATTTGTTGCATTAGGTGGAAGCAGCCACTGACTCGGAGTCGGAAAGCAAAGGATCGCGGGAATACCACTCAGTGGGGATCCAAGTGGAGGATGACAAACGGTAAGAATTACTGTTGGGTTTTGTTTTTCATGGATGTATTCCTTTCCCAGTAGAGCCACATCCTCAGTTGAAACAATGGCCTGTGTGTCTTTGTTACAAATCCCTTCCACTCCCTTATTGTTTGCCCTCTTTCTTCTCTCCCTCTTTTCACCTCACGTTTTTTTTTTTGGTTCGCTCATCGTGTATCCATGAGTGTATGCGTGGGTATGAAGTGGTTGGAAAACAAATAGGTGTTGTAACGACCTCCCCATGATGTCCTGGAGAGGTTTTCTCATGAAACACACTGGCATGGAGCGTGTTTATTCTGCTGCTGTATGTCTTATGGGTAATAACCTGTGTGTGAGTGTGTAATGGCATGAATCCCATTTGTATGTAACCGTATCTCTTGTCTCTTGTTTCTTTGTGTGTGTCTGTGTGTGTGTGTGTGTACGCACATGCGTGCGTGTGTGTGTGTGGTCCGTGCGTGTATGCGTGCGTGTGTGTGGTGCGTGCGTGCGTGTGTGCGTGCGTGTGTGTGGTGCGTGCGTGCGTGCGTGCGTGCGTGTGTGTTGTGCGTGCGTGCGTGTGTGCGTGCGTGTGTGTGGTGCGTGCGTGTTGTGCGTGCGTGCGTGTGTATGTGCGTGTGTATGTGTGTGTGTGTGTGTGTGTGTGTGTGTGACTCAGACAAGGCAGGTTCAAGCGCTCCAACAGCGTCACGGCGTCCGTTCAGGCCGACCTGGAGCTAGAGGAGTTTCCCACCATGGAGGACAAGGGTCTGCAGTTCGGCGGGGGCTTCCAGCGCCACTCGGAGCCCAGCACGCCCACCCAGTACGGGGCGGTGCGCACCGTGCGCACCCAGGGCCTCTTCAGCTACCGGGAGGACTACCGCACCCCCACCGAGCCCCCCAGCCCCCAGCAGACCCCCAGCGAGACCTGGCAGCTGGAGCCAGCCACGCCTAGGGAGCCCGTAGCGTCACCGGGGGAGTTGACCCGCGCCTCGCCCTCCGGCCGCCGGGACGGGAGCTGGTTCATGCAGCTCCTCCACACAGAGACCAAGAGGATGGAGGGGTGGTGTAAGGAGATGGAGGCCGAGGCGGAGGAGAACGATCTCTCCGAGGACAGTGAGTGGACGATGTGCCGTGTGTGAGGAACTGCTGAGTTACGGAGGTCATTTAGAACAGCGTAGACTTCGATAGTTTGAAATAGAATAGAATAGAACCGTGCTCTGCTCTACTCAAAAAGACACTGTCTAACAGTTATAACTGAGTAGGATTTCTGTAGGAATCAAAGTTGGTGGTTGGTGATGGATTCGGTGCTCAGGTGAAGTGGTGTGGCTCTAAAGTACAGCAGCCTCTCAATGGCATTTGATAAGCAATCTGTTTCTCCAGTAGTGACCGTTTAGCACATCATGGGTGTAGGACAGGGGAGAGGCCCGGTGGAGGTAGAAGTCAGAGAACAGGCTCACTGTAATGCATGGAATGGAATGAGGACTGGTTCTCAAACACATGTTACAGTGAGCCTGCCCTCCATTGGTGTAGGACCAATGTGTTTGTTCACTGTGACTGTGTCCTTATGTGAGTTCATGTCATAGCTCAGAAGTGGTGAGTTGTTGTGTGCTGTGTGTGCTCCAGTCTTAGGGAAGATCAGAAGTGCGGTGGGCAGTGCTCAGCTCCTGATGTCTCAGAAATTCCAGCAGTTTTACTGGCTGTGTCAGCAGAACCTGGTGAGTAACATGACACTGTGACATTGACCCTGGGGCCGTTTTGTTCAGTTATTGATCATCGTGTGTGTGTGTGCATGTATGTGTGTGTATGTGTGTGTGTGCGTGCGTGTGTGTGTGTGTGTGTGTGTGTGTGTGCGTGCGCCTGTGTGTGCGCCTGTGCGTGTGCGTGTGTGTGTGTGTGTGTGTGTGTGTGTGTGTGGCTGTGGCTGTGTCTGTGTGTGTGTGTGTGTGTGTGTGTGTGTGTGTGTGCGTGAATGAGTCCTTATTTTGTGTGTGTGTGTGTGTGTGTGTGTGTGTGTGTGTGTGTGTGTGTGTGTGTGTGTGTGTGTGATGAGTCAGGCTATGTGTGTGTTGGTGCATGCGTGCGTGCCTGCCTATGTGTATCCGTGAAAGAGAACATTGACTATAGTTTATTTTTAAAAGCTATTGTCCTGCTCTGTTCTATGCAAGTAATGACACAATGGTACATCAGCAACATTCCTGTGTCCACACGTCCACTGTTCCCCAGTCGGTCCACCTACAACATCTTGAAGACAATAAGTGAGTGTACATGCCTGTCCCTGATGACGCAGACACAGCTCTGACTAGAATACAGAGGCGTCTGGGGTTCAAATTAAAACTATCCGCAGTCCACTTTATCACTCATCCAATCGCTAAATAATTTTGAGTACCGGTATGTCTGGCTTTTCTACCTCTTTTCTTATCCTCTTCTTTAATTATCTCAGCCGAATACCCAATAATGTTGTATATTTCATAACTCCAGACAGAGAGCTTAATCTCACATATGATTTGAATATGAATATTGCTATTTCTGCCCTGTGCAGCAGAAAGTGCTCATTAAATAATGGTGGGAAAAGTGCACAGGGATTATTCAGTTTTAACCATATTTAGTCTTCTATGTTGAGTTCTCATGGTTCTAGTTTGTAATGAAAGGAGAGAGCAGTTATGCTTATGTCATAATTTGTGTTTAAAAGCCCCTGAATCTCTTCGCATAACAAAGACATCAGCAAATAGTTCTATACACATTTTCAGACTATGGATTTGGATGTGTTTGAAAAAGCAATGTCTGCAAAATAAGAGCCTTACAGAGATGTCTAATTCCCCCCTCTTTCTCCTGAATAAACTTTCCCAAGCCTGACTTAAACAAGCTTAGACATATACATAAGACATAGATGCAGACTGTAGCCTTATTCAGGGCGGTGCCACATGATTAAGGCACACACTAGCCAACTTTCCTCAGCAGAGCTTACGCCATGCGTGCCAGGTCAATTGCTTTTCCACAGTCACTCCCAGGTTTCACCAGGGCTTACTCCAGGCCTGTTCTGTGCTTAAAACTCTGGCTTTTAGCCGCCTCTAATGGTCTCTTATGGGCAGTATGGTCCTTATGATGTCAAATAGGGCTGGCCTTGAGGTTTAGAGTTGTTACAGCATTTTTTCTGCCCAGGACAACTCCATTTTTAAGTAACAAAAGCTCCCGTTTTACAGTAGAGTTGATGACCTGTGCTCGTTTTTGAGCGGGATGCCTTTAAAGGTGCAGTCTCTAACTTCTTTGTCTACTGTGGCCACAGGATGAAATGCACCATCCATATAGAGACAAAAACACTCCAAAAAACCCTGACATAAAATCACCCGCCGACCTGTCATGTTTCACACCCGGAAGATGAACGAGGTTCCCTCCCAGAGTTCTAGGAGAGCGGAGTAAATAAGTGATGGGGTGAGATCTCAGACTGTCACAGACCCTCTCCAGCATGGAGACAAGGTTGGCCCTGTGAGTCAGCCACCAAGACCTGCTCCACAACTGTGTGTTCTCAACAGAACCTCTCCCCTCTCCCCTTCTCCTCTTAGGCCTGACATCCCACTCTATAGGGGTACACCTCCAAAGCAGATGTAACCAACGGTTTGTGAAAGACACACTGGGCTGATGTGACACATGCGCTCCTTTTCAAATAGGAATGTTGAGAATAGAAAGGGATGTCTGCGGAATCGCCCGCCCAACAGAACGCTCCAATTCCTCATCGATGGTGAATCGCAAATTGCCACAGGCAATTATGGTTCATGTAATTACCCTACAATGTTCTGAACAGTGTGAACTAGAAACACTAGGAACACAGTGACAGTAGCCTGCTCCAGGTTGGAGTATTAGAGTTTAATGACCATAGTGTTATGTCAATTGTTGTTGTTGGTTCATTTCAAAGGAGTGTCATCTCAGTCTTGGGTCCAGGCCTGCTCCGGGGAGGAGAGGAGGGCAATTGTGTTCTGTTTTTAGGTTGGACCGTAATGTTGCTATGGATGTGTGGGATACTGGATGATGTAATCATAGACTGAGAGACTGCTAATCAGGGGTTTGTGTGACTGAGAAAATGCTAATCAGGGGTTTGTTCCCCTGTTGAAGACCTGTTAAGGACATCTAGTGGGTTTAAGGCAGAAGTGCACCACGTCATTGATAATGTATGCAGTGATTTGCCAGTGAATATGAAGTACTGTAGGAGTACTGATCAGGAACTGTAAATGGGAATAACAACTTTCTTCACAACACATGCACCCAGTACACCTCTATAATAAGCCAAATATCACTTTAGATTCTGTTAAACGCGTCAAGCTATTTTTTACTGTGTGTGTTGATGTGGGTATGTGTGTGTGTGTGTTTGTGTGTGTGTGTGTGTGTGTGTGTGTATGTGTGTATGTGTGTGTGTGTGTGTGTGTGAGAGAGTGTGTGTGTGTGTGTGTGTGTGTGTGGGGGGGGGGGGGGGGGGGGGGGGGGGGGGCGGCGGGGGGGGGGGGGGGTTGTATGCATGTGAATTTAAGCCCACCCAGTCACCAACTGTAATGTAGGCTCTGATCTGGCCACCCCTGTCCCTCTACAACTGCTTGCAGGACCCCAGTGCCATGCCCCGGCCCACCTCTCAGGACCTGGCCGGGTTCTGGGACCTACTGCAGCTCTCCATCGATGACGTCACGGCCAAGTTTGACGGGCTGCAGCAGATCAAGAACAACGCCTGGAGGCCTGTAGAGAGCCCAGAGAAGAAGGGTTTGGGGAGTCTCAGCCAAGTAAGAGACACAGGGACCTTCTGCAGCACAGTCACACCTAGAAAGACATCAGCACCGCTCCTCAGTGTTGCATAGCAGTAGTGGTGTGTGAGTGGTGGCATTAAGTGTCAGTTCCTAAGGGGAAGCATGACCTCCCCTGTTCTTCACCTGGCGCTAAATTTAATGCACTTTCTAACCGTTACATTTTCATCAAGTCTTGAAGACAGAACGTTTAACGTTTAACGCTTACCCCCCCACCCCCCCTCCCTTTGTCCTGTGTACAGCTGCCACCTCCCGTACCAAAGAAGACCTTGAGGGGGAGGACGGGCGTGACGAGAGAGAAGTCGCTGGACCTTCCAGACAGACACAGGCAGGAGGCCCGACGGAGGCTCATGGCCGCCAAACGGGCCGCCTCCTTCCGGCAGAACTCAGCGTCGGAGCGAGCGGACAGCATCGAGATCTACATCCCAGAGGCTCAGACTCGCCTTTGAGAGGACAGAGAGGGATGGGGCGGGGGAGGGGGGGGGGGCAGAGAGGGACGGGGGGAGGGGGCAGAAGCGTCTCTCCACTCTCTCCGCACACTCCCGCATCCCGTCTACTAACTAGACTTTTTCTAGACTACTACTACTACTACTACTACTACTACTCTCCACTTCCTTTATTTGATTTAACTCTTGTCTCTCCTCTTGACAGCCATGACATCATCAGTGTGAACCGCTCTTCCATCTGCCAAATAGGCATTATGTATATCATAGATTTTGGTTAGTCTTTCCTCGGTTTCCCCAATTAAAATGATTGTTATCGGTATGATAAATGATGGGATACCCAACCCAAAAGCTATCATTGGATATCAGGGTAGGAAGGGTATGTCTGTATTTGTAGGCCATTAAAAAGTGCAGCTTTGGAACCTACAATACCAGTCACCAGGTATTTTGGCTAGAGTGTAGGAAGAGAAAAGTTTAGGTTCAAAGTTATTCGTTTTTTCAGAGTTATTGTTTGATTGTTTGATTCAAATTTGAGGCTCCTTTGTCGCCTAATTCCTCTGTAGTCACATTTAAGTGAACATCTTTGAAAGTGCCAATACTTAGAATACCTCAATTGTGCATGTCACACTGTAGCTTAGCTTGTGACCAAGAATCTGGTCATCATTTCTAAAACAATTATTTCAGTCCCCCACTGTAAGCTCTGGTCTACTCTAGTGTTGGAAAATGCAGTTTTCTACCCAGACAAGGAGAGGTCAAAACATCAAGGTTTGCACTGCTGGAAAATGTGATTAAAAATGAACAGTTATTTGGTTCATTACCCTCTCTCCATTCCATGCTCCGTACTCCCTCGTTCCCTATTCTGTCGTCGGCATTTTAGACTGAATGACATTTACTTGAAGCAGAACATATGCACATTGTGTGCCAACATTTTAAATCATTTCATTTCAGTGACAATTATTTTGGGGGAAGGTCGACATAGGTCTTTTGATGAAATTGGTGTGTAGACAAATGCAATCTTGCACTGCTGAGGATTCTCTGTATTGCCAAGGGGAATGTACACAACAGTACAGTGCTGTTTCATTTGACTTGCGATGGTGGAGAGGAATTCTTGACATTGTTGATTTTTAACTTACATTCTCTCACTGTATGCCCATTTCTATGCTCTGGACCTGTGCTATCAATACAGTAGCTGTGTCTCAAATGACACCCTATTAACAGTGTTGTGCACTGCTGCTGCTGCTACTGTAACTGCTCAAAATAGTGCACTAGATTAGACTGGAGCAGGGTGTCGTTTGAGACGCAGATAGTGTTTATGGGTCACTCCTAGGCCTTTCACTATCACAGTTGGGGTCCGTTGAATTTCCTGTCAATCAATTCAGGAAGTAAATTGAGTCAATGACTGCAAATGGGGCATTTATTTTGCAATGATTATGATTAATGATAAACTGAAAAAGAGAAGACTTTTACATCAAACTGTTTAGCATATTTTAATATAAATACAAATCACTTTCTTTGAATTTCAAATGTGTCCAAAACCTGTTCGCTACCCCAGCTCTTTGCCTAGAAGAGAGTATACCCATATGTGAACAAATGACAAAACCTGCTGTACAACAGACACACAGAGTAGCTCCTCTGATCAAACACAGATTGCACTATCTTTTTTTTAAATATTTTTTCTATCGCTGATTTATCTTTATAGTGCAGTGACTTCACTTCGTCCAGGAAAACACTGCAAGATAACAGTGGAGAAACTGGGAACGCAGAACCCCGGAGGGAGGCAGGCAAAGTCTTCAGAATTTCATTTAGTGACTGCTTTTTGATTCCCCCAGCTGATAGGACAGACATGACAAATGGAAGGTTGTAGAGATTTAACTTGCTCTCTTGTGTCTGGAAGGTGTTTGCCCTGTGTGAGGGTCCTCTAGGCCACAGGAAGATAGTGTCTCTAAGATAAGTGCGAGACCAGGACTCTTTCTCTGAGAGACCAGAGGAGGCCCGGCAAGGCCTGGGACAAGAGGTCTTGAGGTGAGGGTTTGATAGGTGTTGATTGGTAGGACACTTCTGGGATTTATTATCATGAAAGGCTGTCTCATACTTGACAAACCCTTTTCGGCTGTTGAATATATCAAAATATCATTAGCCTGGCGGTTAGTCTGTGTTAACATTGCCTGTTGCATTGATTCCAAGACAGTGACAACAGAACATGCTATGTGGATGTAAACTGGATGTAAACTGGCACCCAAGCTATGGCATTCAAGCCAAAGGGACTTGAATGGGATAATCAAGCAATTAAATGGTGCTTTTGTTATTCAATCCATACAGCACTGGGTAAGCAATCGATGCTACACTAAGCGCTGTCAACTAAATGATACATCTCAAAAACCAATCTATTTTTGTGACTGAGAAAACTACAGCATGCTTGTTTATTTTTGCTAGTACGTCTGGAGTCTAAAGGGTGCAAAGAGATTGCTCTCATACTGTATTGCAGTGCAGTGCTGTACACATCATTGGAATTGAGTCACTCTGTGTGTTCTGTCTGAGTGTTGGAGGAAAGGTCTTGTTTGTGGCACTTTGCTGATGGCTTCAAAAACACAGGGTGACTGGGGGGTCACTGTGTCTCTTACACATAGCGGGATCACAGCCAGAACTCAGCAGGGACTGCACACACACACACACACACTCATGCAGACACATGTACACACACTTACACACACACACACACACACGCTCACACACACACATACACAAACACTTGATTACGTACACACAAACACAAACAAACCCTGTCATCTCTATGTCATCCCTACACTCACCCAACCACACACACAAACACTTGGACAAGTACACACACAAACACACCCTCCCTGTCATCTTTGTCATCCCTACACTGACATAAACTGTGTTTGGGGAGCCAAGTACTGCAGGTCAGCCCAACTGCTGATGTTAGTAGACAACACAACCATAATGTCCAGACTGTTCCCTGTTCACCCCAAAGTAAGAAAACGTATTTTCTTATTTTTGCTCTCACTCTCCAGGCTTAGCTGCATGGTGACTTGTTAATGGTTGAGGTTCAAGTCAAGTTAACTTTATTTATATAGCACATTTACATGCAGCAGCAGCTGAGCCAAAGTGCTTCACAGGCGGGGAGAAAATAAGGAGCACATTTAGGTTCAGATGTGGTTCAGATGTTTCCCTTCCTTGGGATCTGAGTGCTCCGTGCTCCGTCCCAGTCCATCCAGGTGACTCAGTCATCGCCATTTAGTTCAAAGGAGACACGGTTGCTGAGGGGCACTATAGCCTGTGGAGCACAAGGCCAGGAGATCTGTGATCCGATCTCACGTGATCCGAACCAGGTCTGAGCTCATTGTCGCTACATTGCTTTCACCTATAAAGTGGTGTCAGGTCAGTGATCTCCATAAGGAAGGGAGACAGGAAGGATGTATTTTTAAGAGTATTCAAATGATCTGGGTTGGCAGTGCCGTGCTGTCCCCCTGCTGTGGCTCCAGCTGTGAGCAGACGTGGAGCAGGCAGCAGGCAAGGCAGCCCAGACAGACTCACACTGACATGTGCTGGCTTAGGGGAGACGGAGATCTTTGAGGCAGAACTGGTGGTGGTGTGACGTGCCGGGAGGAGGCGATGAAGAGGGGGGGGTTATATAATGGAAGTGTGAGGTCCTTGGAAAGATCAAACAGACAGCCTCCAGGGCCCTTTGAAGTGAATGTGCTGATGAATGCATCGCCTCTACTGTTTTGGGAAGAGGGCGTACGATGCGTGGTGGTGACTCCAGAAGTGGGATGTTATGTGGGTCGTGTTTGGTTCCGTCGCTGCCTGACTTTCATGGGGAATGCATTATGTAGGTGTGTGTTATATGCAAATTCATCAGGGCTGCCAAAACAGCAGGTTGCGCGTGTGCGTGTGCGTGTGCGTGTGCGTGTGTGTGTGTGCGTGTGTGTGTGTGTGTGTGTGTGCGCGCGTGTGCGTGTGTGTCTGTGTGCCAACTATGGTAACATCCAGCTCTTCCTCTTGTGCTTGTCTTGGTGAGACAGCTGTCCTTGACTTTGGCTCAGATATTCAGCGTACCCCCCCCCCCCACCCCCTTGAATTGGGATTCAGTCCAGGATGGACACAAGAAAAAGAAGTAGCTCACAATGTCAGCTAGCAGCTCAGAATGAAATCCGTTCCATTTCAATCTTACCACCATGACTTATGACTAAATTCATGCATAGCTTAGCTTTTCCAATACCTTTTATGCCTGTGCGATGAATGTTTAAAAGGTGAGCAATATATAAAAGTGAGATATGAAGATTTACACCAGTAATGTGAGGGATCAAACCTGTAGTGGTTGTTTGAAGATCAAGCCACATATTTGTTGCTCATTCCACAGTGATGCGTGGGTCAGCTATTCACGGACCCCCACCCTGCCCTGCAGTTCCATAGCCTGAACCCGCTCGACCTGAGATCACACAGATAACAGTGATCTGAACTATCTGGAAGAAATCCGAATGAACATAGAATCATTTGAATTTAAGAGGAATATATACGCTACGCCTATAAACTAGGAATACAAAGTAATATTGTTCTATTTTATACATATCAGATATCACACTACGAGTGCCATTCTTAGAATCAATTGTGCCATATTGCAAAATCGTCATCTCTCTCCTACCACAGAGGGTCAATGGTTCTCCATTGTTGATGAGCTGTAAAGTGTTGCAGGGTATGCTGACCTCTGAGCCTGACCCTAATACAATACTGTAGCCAATAGTCATTGAGTACATTTTACCCACTTTCAGTACAATTGACTCAGAAGTTTAAAAAAGCAGTACCATTTCAATCCTCTAGATGGGGCTGTTGTGTTATAGCCATGCAGCATATTGTTAAAACTCTTATCTCAAGTGAAATCACTATTAATTTGTTTCCTTCTTGATTTTTTGCCCTTTCCCCTCTTTCATTTGCCGTCCCACATAGTGTTTTTTGTTCTTTCAAAATGTGTCACAGAATGAATTATTTTAGAATACACACAGACGGTTCTAGCCTGCCTTCAAAAAACAACTGAACAATGCTGCCTTGTGTTGTTATGGACAAGGATGTGACTATGGGATATTGTCCTAGCTTCTGTGGTTGTTGTTTGTTTTGTTCTGGCCTAAACAGCCACTGATACTCACGGGTGGTGAGGAAAGCAGACTGAAGACTGAATCACTTTAGTTCTTTTTATTCACATTTATCAAATGTGTCTTTCATATGACTGAATCTGAAGTACTGGCTTTAAATTAAATACTGTAAACTGAAACTGCTGTGTGATATCACAGGTGAAAGTCATATCTGCAGATCGGGTTTAACTTATTCCTTATGGAGACAATGGAAATGTAAGTGCCATCTTTGATAAAGAAAGTACATCTAGAACCCTGTAGGTAGCTACAGTACACAGCCTCTCTTCACTCATCAGCTGTGACGGAGGTCTAGGCTATACATTTGTTCCGTTCTTTGCCCTCACACATATGCCTATAATTCCCAAACATGATGTATTTGTGTCTAGGATAGTTTCTTGTCATCTTTGGCTTCACCTCTTGTTTTGTCTCTGCTTTTTAACACCAGTATGAAATGTTTTGACTAAGGGGATTTTTTCTTTATCATGTTGTGGAGATAACACCATCGTCACTGAGATGATACACCACTTCCTGGAACGTGGAATGTGAAACGACTCTAAAGATTACTAGACAAATTAAAAATAGTAGTTGTTTAGCTAAAACTATTTTCATCTCTTGTATATCATATCTATAGTGAGGATGAATATAATGCCAAATATTCATTATTTGTAAAGAAATATATATAAATATATAAATATATAATATATGCTTCATTGAAACATAACTATTTTCTGCTCTTGCTCATGTTTTGTTATTATTTTATTATTTTATTAATATTATGTTGATAAGATGTTATGATGGCATGCAAAATACTGATAATGAATGTATGGTTTATTTATTCATTGCCTTTTTGTTAAAAGTATTGACATTGCTGATGTACAGTATATATATAATTTATTTATTCACATGTTTATCACAATTTATTTATCTATGTGTTTCTTTTCTATGTTATGTTTACTGACCCACATTTGTTATTAGGTTATTAAGTTATTTTTTTTGTGATTTAAAAACACATTATACAATGTACTTCTGTGTTTTTCTCATTTTTTTTCTCGAATCAACTATTGAAAGATTTTGCCTCTTTGAGTAGTTTAATCATTGCTACGGTCATCTGATGTAAATACTTCTGCAATTAAATTTTTAAAGAAAAAGTTAGGAAAAGTTTGAAAGTTTGGAAAGGCGTGTGTGTCTGGTTATTCTTTACTCTTTCCATTGACACAAACCACAAACCACATACATGCACACAGGGACGCACGTGAGAATTAATATACAGTACAGTATCCTACTGCTCTCTCTATCTCTCTCTCTCTCCCTCTCCACCCCCCCCCTCTCTCTCTCTCTCTCTCTCTCTCTCTCTCACACACACACACACACACACACACACACACACACACACACACACACACACACACACACACACACACACAGAGAGAGATCATTCAAAAAGTATAAAACATGTCCTTTAGGTTGAATTACTGAGTAACATTTACTTGCATTAGGCCTGTAATACTATGAAGGTGTAAGTAGGGCTTCTAGTAAATATTGTATCCAAAGTTGTCTCGACAAGTACAGTGAGAAAGACCCTCTCAGGAAGATGCAGTGGTGACGTTGCAGAGAGCATCAAGGATAGTTCACTTCATGATACTAGAACTAGATCAATAACCCGATAACACTCAAGACCAATAGACACAAGGCAGAGTACTTGCCCGAGTAGTATTGACCAATGGGAGAGCAGCGGTTCTACAATTGGGCGGGACATCCTGTTTTTCGTCCATGGTTCGTAAACACGCTCTGAGAGTGCCGGAGAGCACACTGGGTTCAACGTCATAGAGCGACCAAGTAATTTTATTGGACAAGAGGCATTCCATGAGTGCTGTTCAGATTTCCAGAGCGTTTTTACGAATGCACCCCATATGACCACGATTAAAGTCATATGACGAAAGGAATGAAACCCGCCGCAGGACTGGTAGAGTGATATCACACGATCACCTATTTCAGCCAAGAACCAACGAATAAAGGTACGTTACTTTATCGTTTACTTACTATCGTATAAAAGGACGAAACTAACAGTGCCTACGTTATGGGTTGACATTTGCGTGTTAGCTCGTTTAGCCAAACATCATAAGTAGTTTGTTTTGTTTCTGTAACATTTCTATTGTAATGGAAGCTGTTGACATAATGACAACAACATTGCTGTTGAAACCAAACATTGAAGCATCAATGTAGCGCCTTGTTCTATACTGGCAGCGCACAGTGCAACAATGTAACGGTAAACATGTGAGAAGAATGCGAGTTGTTCCTCGATGTTTTGTCTGTTTGTTTGATTGTTACTACCTACTGTAACTTTACATGTAACTAATTGACATGGTGTTGGTTGTCAAAAGAAGATGTGAAATGTCTCACTTCTCATTTCCCCCCGATAAGCGTTATTTGTAGCCTAGACAGAAGTAGCATACCCTCTTATCTCCACAAACAACTGATGATCTATTAGGCAATATACACAGGATCAGTGGCATTGGTTCCTCAACATAGGCATTGCAGCATCAATATACAAATCGCAATAATAAAGTAAAATAAGTAATGCAAGAAATGCAATATAATACAGACAGTACAAGTTGATTGTGTGTGTGTGTGTGTGTCTTTCTTCCTCATTTCTTTATTAGGTGGTTGATAACTGACTTATGGGACATATCAGTGTCCGCTGGTCCCTCAACCGTTGTGTGAGACCTCTACAGCTGTGAGCGCAGTCCAGCAGCCATCAGCAACACAACACATCATGACCGCCGAGGAGGCCACTCCAAAACCGCCCAGCGGCGGGTCTCAGTCAGGCCACCCCAGCATGGACTACTTCTCCTGGGGCCTCCGTGTCCAGGTCATTGGCCTGGGCTTTGCCTTCTACACGGCCGTGTTCCTCTTCTCCCACCTCCTCTCGTCCGGCCTCTCCCAGACGTACCGCTCTCTGCTGGCCAAGGAGAAGGTGTTCTGGAACCTGGCCGCCACGCGGGCCGCCTTTGGCCTCCAGAGCACGGTGGCGGGCCTGCGGGCGCTGACCGAGGACTCTGCCGTGATGAGGGACAAGGTCAGGGGTCAGGAGGACTGGTCCTGGTTTAATGTCCTGACCGCCACCGGCTTCTTCCTGTTTGAGAACGTGGCGCTGCACGCCTCCAGCGTCGTGTTCAGGTCGTTTGACCTGCCCCTGGCTGTGCATCACTTCTTTGCCCTGTCTGGGTTTGCTGGGACCGTGGTGTGGGACTCTCTGGGACACTACCTTCCTATGGTCACACTGCTGCTGGAGATGAGCACGCCATTCACCTGCATCTCCTGGATGCTGCTGAAGGTACACTACAGTACACTTATGTTTGTATCTGTCTGGTGCCCTTCACCACTTAAAAAAAAAGAGAGAGAGAGAGAGAGAGAGAGGGCGGGGGGGGGGGGGTGGAGTGAGAGAGTGAGAGAGGGAGAGAGGGAGAGATTATTATTATCTCAGCTAGTTCTCACTTCCCTTACAGACAAGTACAGGATGTACTTTCTGCATAAAAAAAAAACACGTGAAGATTCCCTCATCTAGATTGGTGGTGGTTAGAAGAGTCATTCTATAGCTTTTGAGACTAAGTGAAAAACACTTCACAAATGTAACCAAATAACATTCCATGAGATGACCCCCC
The DNA here is from genome assembly GCF_963989245.1 of Nansenia antarctica. Lineage (NCBI taxonomy): Eukaryota > Metazoa > Chordata > Actinopteri > Argentiniformes > Microstomatidae > Nansenia > Nansenia antarctica. The sequence goes on along the minus strand of NC_137674.1, from coordinate 45,307,682 downwards.
CCCCCCCAACACCTACACTTCCAGTCAGTAAACTAATCGGAATATTCCTCTCCCCTCTCTCCATTCCTCCTCTAGGCGGGCTGGGCGCGGACCATCTTTTGGAAGGCCAATCAGTGGGTGATGATCCACATGTTCCACTGTCGCATGGTGCTGACCTACTACATGTGGTGGGTGACCTGGAGCCACTGGGGTGAGATTAATGCCTATGTGGCCTTGCCCCAGCGCCTGCTCTTCTTCACGGGCCTGGCGCTCCTCACAGTCCTCATCAACCCCATCTGGACCCACAAGAAGACCATGCAGCTCCTAAACCCTGTGGACTGGAACTTCAGCAACAAGCCAATACCATCCCCCAACGGGTCCGCAGGGGACCGGCCCAAACCCCACCACCACTGAAGGGTCTTATCTTATCTTATCTGGAGATGTGGGAGACTTTATGGTGGTGTGTGTGGGGGGGTCTCTTAACTATGCTTATCAAGGAGAGGAAGGGTGGTTCACAGACTGTTCTCTTACTAACTCTGGCTTTTATGTTGTTTGAGCTACTTTGAGGATTTCTAGGTGAAAATGAACTTTATTTTATAGGTTTTCATTGATTTAATTTTTTATTATTATGTGTGTTTCTCCTCAGAGGATGGGGCCTCTTGCATGCCAAATGTGGACCTATGCAACCTATGTTTAAAAAAACTGATGTCAGCATAAGACCAGAAATTCAAATGGTCATAAGATGTTGTTTTACCCCTATGCCTGTTGGTGTTGTTTTGTTTGAGAACATGTAGAGGGAAAGAGAGATGGAGAGATTTTTTTTCCGTCTGTTTGGCATTCAGCAGCAAGGTGTGAATGTTTCAACTGCACTGGATTGGGGTGTTGGCTGGTTAGATGTCTCCAGAGGCTCAAGTGCTCTGTCTGGTACACTCTGAAAGTGATCACTCACACTCTCACAGTACACTGAGACCACAGCCTTGTGAGCTTAGCACATGTACAGGACCCACACTGAGGAACCACTGCGGATGAATATGTTCTCATCATGGTTGTCAAATCCCATGTTCTCTGTATAGTAATACAACATGTCTTCCTTTCTGTCTTTTAAGTAGACGTGTGTCTGTGGTTTCCTGGTGTAGTTGGAAGCTCTCATATACAGCTGGGATCAAATGAATGTCGTTGTATCGTGAGAGTCCTGTGCTCTGTGGCTATCAGAGTTGAATCTTTGAACCTGAAGGTGACTTTGCCTCTGTGGGTAGATACACTAGTGTAGGTTCTCAGAGTCACCGGGGAAATTCATAGACTAATGGAAAGCAGCACGGCTCAGGATCTACTACTGCCTGAAAAATGTGGTTACGAATTCATTCGGTAGAGTAATCTATTTAAATAGTCTCCTGTTGGCTCATTGAACCCTCCGTACTCGTGCAAAACTGTCCTAAGTGGACAATCGAATCAGTTTCATTCACATGGGTCAGGTGACACTGAAAGTGATTTTCTTTTTTAGATGTAATCTTTTTTTCTTATGGGTTTGATGAATATGATGATGAAACCCCCTTTGGATTCCTCTCCCACCACATTGAATGGAGTTCCAGACTTCCTTGCCACATTAGAAAGGCTCTCTTCACCTGCGTCTAGTTCATTCAATTGAGTTGAAACATAATCTGAAATGCATTTACAGTATTTCAAGTGTTAAAGATTGTGTGGGTATCGAAATGTTGGCATTGGAATTGGTTGGAATTGCATGCCAACAGGGAACATATTGTGTAGGCTGATGCCATTATGCCAACCAATGTTGCATAATAAGCACATTTCTGTTAGTTCTATGTCCTTTGACATGCTTGCAATCAGTATGCTACATCTTGCAGCCATGGACTCTACAGTAATACTGTGATGCAGAACTCACTAAAACTGAGGCCCCCTGCTGGGGATTTTCGTTAGTTTTCACTGACTCTTTTTTCTACACTATACCCCTCAAGTAATGTAGTCAGACATTACAAGTGTTGCATAGCTAAGCTTCCGCAAAAGTAAATTATAAACAAATTGCGTAATTTATTCTCACAGAAAACAGATGTGTTAATTCTCGTAGCAAATGCACTTGTCTCCTTAACCAAGGTAATTTTATACAGCTCTGTGTTGGTTGGATTCAGACATGTTGTGATTGACACTGGTGCGTCAGCATGCTGTGGATGCAATTTGATACAGGGGCATTTCTAGATTGAGATTACGTGTATTGCAGCGGAGAGTATGCAATTATGATCATTGGTTGACGGAGTTACCCTGTTGATGCTGTTTTGGGAGGTTGGTGTTGAGCCATGGTGCAATACCCAAATGACAGATTCAGAAATTCGAGCAAGACCCAACTCCTGGAGTTCTGCCGGATTCTAAATGAATATAGTCTGACAGTATTTTTTGATTTGTAAGCATATTTCAGCATAATGTCTTTTTTTACAAATGTGGCAAAGGTTCTCAGTTTGTTGTAGACTCTAGTTGACTGACTGATAAGAGATGGTCATGTCATAGAGGTTGGTGACGTCTTCACTGTTATGGGTACTGGAATCATCTCTTATGTTTAGATGCCTTTTACATTACATTTGTGTTCGAATACTTTATTAATGCAGGTGTGTAGGCCATCTTAGAAGTAGCATTAACATTAATTGTGCTAGTTTTACTAATATAATAATTTAGGTTTTATTATAATGAACTACTCTACCTGGTTCTGGTTATGTTTGGTGGGTATGTTTGACTGGTTTTCAGTAGGTGTGTAGATGTCTTTAGGCTAGGTGCACACAGATAGACAGATAGAACAGAGAATATCATATTTAATGAACCAACGTTTCACCTCAGTGCCTTTGTCAGGATGTGATATAGTAATATCATGCCGTAATACACCGTCTGCTTCATAATCATGAGGATGAATTTGAGTAGTTGACCCCAGTCAGCAGTGGTCACAGATCTGAACGAACCGCAGCATTAGGCTGTATACAGCATGGTTATAGTTTTCCAGAATAGTATTTGAACAATTACTGTGAAAACAATTGGTGGGTCCAGCGATCCAGAGATCTTGGGTCCAGAATGGAGTTGGGTCACTATCTGTTTTTGTACACTTGTTTTCTTTTAAATTGTCTTGTTTTTGCTCCCAGCTTTGTTAATTAAATACAAATGAGTTTGTCTTTACGGGTTCCAGACTTGATACAAATGTAATTCGAATCTTTCTGCAAATGTGTTTTACTACATTCTTATTTCAAATTCTTCTGAGGTTGTGTAAACAGTATTGGACTTCTTAAACGCTGTTACATTGTTCCATAGGCTTCTCTATTTTCTGTTATAGAGAAGAAGACAAAAATACAATACACACTCACCCATGAATACTGTAATATGCTTGGATTGTGAGTCATGAATATGTTTTCTTTAACATAGGCCTACAGTGTTAATAAAACCTTTAACATTCTACATTGTCTTTTTATGTTTAACCCAAAAGTCGTCCACTAGGTGGCAGATTATTATCTGAATTCTCCATTCGACGCTGAAAAAAGGTCCAGGTGATCCGATGTAGGGCACGATACAATTTTGGATCCAGAATAAAAAGGAGAATAATACAAAGTCAGAAGTGGGGGATAACTGTGAGTCTGTATAACTGATGGACAGGCCTATCTTTACAGTATCGCATGTCATCTTTTCATTAAATATGTAATTGGATATAGGAAAGGTAGTTGACAATTTACTCGGACGATTCTTACTGTTTACATTTGTTTACAGCTGTTTGTTTTCTCAAAGAAAAGGAATAACTTTCACTCCAATGTTATGTTGACTTAACAAACTAACGTTTTTGTGTAGAAATCAAGACACACGTGTTAGTAACTACTTCAATTTCAAGTTTGACGTGGCACAAACACTGAAGTTCGAGTGAGCATTATTATCATTACGTATTAATAACCAGGCACTGAAAGCAGATACTAAGCCCAATTACTAAGTGGAAAATACTATTAAAAGAATATCGTGCCACAAAAGATATTTCTAGTAATGTTTCTCCACCTCCGCATCCCACTGTACCGATGTTTCATAGGAGCGACCTCACGGGTCACGTGGGGCACATTGGAACGCATCTACTTCATTCTACAGGAGCGGACCTCAGGAATGTGATTGGCCGTCCCTCTACCCTATTAACGCTTCGGATCCGAAATGTTCCGCCAATGATTGACCGAGAGGAGGCGAGGTTTTTGGTGGAGTCAGTTTGCATCGGGAAAAAGGTTGGAATCTGAGCTGGCGAAAAAATGGACAAGGGATTCCAGCAGTCACTTTAGAAGCAGATGAAGTTTTGCAGTGTTTCCCCTAAGAATTCAACACTTTTTGGACTGAGAATTACACATTTTGTGGCACTAGGAGAAGGTATTATTACCAGGAGTGTAAAGAATGGTGAGTTTAACAGATTTATGCTGTTGTTGAAGAACTTCAGAATTGTTTGTGAGAGTTAGTACAACTATAATTGTTTCATCCTTACTAAATGTATGTGAACACGTATGTTCAGACAAAGTGCATCTGGGCTGCTATTTGTATGTGATGCGAATGGAAAAACCCTCATTTAATTGGTTTTCTTCTCAGCTTCAACCAAAAACGAGACCTCCGGTCTTCTAACGTGGCGAGTTGTGTTTGCCAACATGTCTGTTTGTAAAGTGTATTCACACAGCTGAGCTGACATCAATCAATTCCATCGTGTCACTTGTGTCTTGTTTGCCACTTCTGCCGTGCTTGAGAAAGACTAAAGAATAAACGACATCTTTATTTATTACAGAATAGATCCTTCCAGTTCATGCAAGATATTTGCTCATCCTTAGATTTTTTTCATGTCAGTATTTGGCAGTGACACACGCTGGTTGTCACACCAATGACATACTTTGTGATGGATTGCTAAATGTTCTGAACAAAACGCAATTCCACAAATGTCATTGCCCTCTGTACTTTTCTCAAGGGTGCAGGTGCAAGATGCCCTTATTAATTTCATGGTTGACATTGAATCCTGTCAGGTGCAGCTTCATCAATAATGTTTTTGTTTATCCATTCCTGACCCATGGGAATAACCACAGAAATTACATTCATGTAATGGTTTGTATAATGAGAGAGAGAGAGAGAGAGAGAGAGAGAGATGTATCACTGACAAGTGGCCTGAGGTTGTCAACTCTCTCTCTTTCTTTACACTTTTTCCTCTAGTTTTTACACCGAAAACATAGGCTGTTGTAATACTTCAAAGCAGATCTAATGTACTTTTTAGAGTTCCAGAATGCTCACTCCAAAACTCCATTCAACAAATTCACTTAGTCATGCATAACATTCCTCACAGAGGCCAATGCCTGACTCCAATGAACTGGAACCTCTTTTGCAACACTTATATTAATCAGAAAAGCCTAATTTAATATAACTGTTATAACTGTTTTCCTAAGTTGTTAGAGAAGCCTGGAACCCTAGCCGACCTATACAACAGTACTTTCAGGAATCTATGAACCTTGGGGCTATGCTAGGCCGAAAAGATTGCATAGATACAGTGAGCGCTTTGATCTTCTCTTGTATTGTCTGGCGCCATGCTTGTCCAGTTCACTTTCCATCAGCACGGGTGAGAGTTGGAAGCCTGCGAGATTTGCACACACACACTACTGATAATTTGCTTAGCAAATATCCGGGTGACTTGGCTGCGAGCACAGATGCCTCAGAGTCCTCCACCCACTGTAATGAGTCCCTAAAAAAGGGTCTCTGGTATTTTTGGCCGGTGTGGAGATCATTAGCTCGTGCCCAAACTTTTCAGCAGAGTCTCTATTGCTGAGCACTCAGGTGAACCTTGCAAACATCACGCTCCACCATGCGTGACACTTTCTCCTGAACCAACCCACAGGAACATGTTAACTTCTCCTCTTATCTTTGACATGTTTGCTCAGAAGTCTTCAGATGGCTCTTTCAACAGCATCCCACCTTGTATAAAGTGATGTCATCAGCAGCTCCATAAGAGGGATCAACTAATTTAAGAACTTGGAAAGGGCTGTTGTTCTTTTTTTTGGTTGTTATGGTCTCTGGATACCGAAGCAGCTGGAGCAGAGTAGCACAGAATCGCTTATGGCCAAAGCCAGTGTGTCGGGTCTGTAAGTCTGTCCAGTGAGTGGAGGCTTATGGAAAAGCCTAGCTCTGACTTATTGACTGTCTGACAGACAGATGGACTGACGGACTGTGAGGGCCAAGAGTACACAGTGGTCCTGCAGAGGAACATACTTCTAATTTTTCAGAGGACTGTGAGATTATCGGCTCCACCACCTCCAAGGACAACAGTGAGACACCATGTGAATCTGGATCTTCACACGTAGGCCCAGTTAAGCCACCGCTGGGTGAGAAACAGCATGGGCCTTGCACAGGTGGGCATGGGAACTTTACAGAACTGTCACATACAGAACTGTTGTTTATACCAGTTGTTTATATCAGCTGTTCCTATCCATCTGTGTTCAGAATGAGTTGGATACGATTCCAGTTGTGGACGTTCTAGTTGAATGAATCATCAACTTGTTTTCTGTTGTCATAGACATTTATCTGCTATTTTGGTCTGTGTCTTTCTTCTCTAATGTATAATGGAGATAATGGATAATAGACATTTTTATATTGTTCATCTGCTAGTCTTCAGAGACCGAACTGGACACTCTGAAGTCAGTGCCATGCGTATTAGTATGACAATTGAAAGCTTTGAGTTAGCCTGTGGTCACTTGTCGTAATCTGAGGTTAGGAGACAATTTGGAGCTGTTTGTTCTATTGACATTGAAATGCCTCCAGAGCTAAGCAGCTAACAAAGACCCTATTGGGCTCTCTGTCTCTCTCCTATTGCCTACACACACACACACACACACACACACTGAGATAGTGTTCCTCTGACGGCATGTTTGACTCTGTCTGTAGGCCTACTGGGTGGGGACCTGCTTTTGGAAGGACTGTGGATGTGGTGGCCTCCATTTTTAATTGGACATTCCGTTTGTAAGTCTAAAACTCCAGTCTGTCATTTTGCCCAAATGTTCTGACTTCAAAGCAACAGGCTTCGACTGGGAGGGTCTCTAGGTCTAGTAACATCTTCCGCTTCAGATGTTGTGAAATTAGGAAAGACATGGTCTGACCTCCATTAAATTGCATTCGGAGACAACAAGAAAAACAGAGTGAAAAAGTGTCGTTCCTTTTCTGACTGCGATGGTCAAAGGGGACTGCTGTTGTTCATTGCGAGCATTCCTGGTCAGCGTAAGTGACACCATTGTTTTCCAGTTCCACCGTATTCTCAGGGACAAGATCTTACATGCAGTGCAATTTGTCAAAAGGGCTGCTGTCTTCTTGGTGGTGGTGGGCGTGGAACTTTAGCTCTGTTGATGACACCAAGAATGACTCTTATGATGTTGTTCTCAACGGACTGCACCTCAATTCAGTGGATGATCCCTTCTCGTGTCCGATAGGTGACTACACCACACACCAGGGAATTAATAAGCTTCCTGCAGCCCAGCCTGGGGCTCTAGGGCCTGCTATTAAAGTGTATCCCTTTCACACCCGACACCCATTATAATTACAGCTGGTGATGTGAAATGCCATGCAGTTCCCCCTGGCTATATTGATTCCTGTCTGTGTCTAGGTCGGCTAACATTTCTGGGACGGGGAGAGAAAAGGCTTTAGAGAAGCAACCATGCACAGTATTCAGCTTCGGACTGAAACAATATAGCTTAGTTAGCATTAGCCTGCTTCTAATCAGCTGTGTGGATCAGGTTGTTTGTCCTTTTATATGGCTTAATACTAGGCTAACTAGTATGCTTCTGCTAACAATCAGGTATTGTTGACAAAGTGGCGAATGGAATGTCTGCACAGACTAGATTTCTTGTAAGAGATAGGGTCAATAGCCTTTAAGCTTCAGCCTCATTAGCAGCTCCAATACTTTGAGGCTGACTGACAGCAGTTTTTTTTTCCTCTCTCTTGCTCGTTCTCTCTCTCTATCTCCCTCTCTCCCTATCGCTCTGTTTCTCTCTCGTTGTGTGCATGTCATAAAACTGCTCTGCCTGGCCCCCTGTCAACATAGACAGAGAGAGAGGGGGAGAGAGAGAGGCTGGCCGTGTTGGTATGCTGCAGACCACTGTCCTCTCCAGTCCCCATTACAAGTGTCTGTCATCCTCATCCACCCATTCACACCCACAAGCCTGTTGAGCTGCTGTGTGTAGAGCGGAGCCCTGGTTATAGTAACACTGGCATTGGGAGGACGATGATGACATACAGCCATTATTAACCCAGTCAGCCATGGAGCCCCCAGCCCTGTGCCTAGAATCAGACAGACACACTCACAGCTCGGAGAGAGGAGGCTCTGGATTTTGTTGGCAACTCTCTCCAACCCATTATGTGGAATGCCACTTGTCATCAAGAGGGCATGAGAATGTTTTTTTTTTTCTTTTCATTTCGTAGAGAGGTGTCAAAAAACCTCCTCAACCTCCCCAAGCGAGAGTGCTGTCATCCAGGGTCTGTCGGTGGCACACTATTGAAACGTGGTCACATAAATCACATTGACTCCGGTCTTCATTGCAGCTAGGCATTTAACAGGTCTTCCCATTGGCCGCTATCTGATGTTCGTGACGTGGCATTGCTCCTATGTGATAACTCCTCACCCGTTGGCAGTGGAGCATTCTTGCGGTGTTGATGGCACGTACGGCAGGCATTGTTGTGAAAACAAGGAAACAAATCATCTGCATTAACTGTAGGCCTGATGACTGTTTTTCTCGTGTGTAACTACAGCTGAGTTCAGCCTGCCTGACTTGTAATGACACGCTTGGTGAAGCCTGTCATCAGAGAGGTGTTTCTTTTTCCCCCCCACCCCTCCGGTGTCTTCAGCTCAAGGTTGAAACTGCCCCTTAACAACAGGTCTCAGATCAGATTCCCTGAAATCAGTGGTAAGGGGCGACATCAGTCTTCTCTGTGTCGAGGCTTAGGTCTGTTACCTCAGCTGCCACGGCAGGTCTATCTGCTTTTGAGGAACAAGGCCTATGGTTGTGTTGTATTGCTGACAGACAGACAGACAGACAGACAGACAATTGTCTAGGATGAGAGGACTTGCCCCTCTATGGTGAGCCAGGTGTCCCAGTGAAGACTTGGGAAAGCCACAGTCTGTTTCAAGGTGTCATTTTCCATAGGTGGCGTGTCTTGTTTCCGCCCTGCAAGTAAAAGAGCTAAGAAGTGTAGGCCAAATTACAGGAGTGGGAAAGAGGTTAATGGGGGGATTCTCCAGACTTCTTTAAAAGCTGTAAAATAGCCTAGTTATGAGAAACTAAGGATGTCTCCACTCAGCACTGTTAACCGTCACAAAGCCTTACTTAACCTTACACTTTAGAGTGCTCTGTCTTCAACTTCGTAGCTTTACATCTTCGCAGCTTTAAATCTTGATGCAAAATCAAATCAAATCTGACCCTGGGATGCGTTGCATTGAAGTATCCCATTATCAGATAGGCTTGCACAGAATAGGGCTGAGGAATAGCCATTGTAAATGTTTTACAGTTAGGTTCAGTATTAGTATTCATGGGAGAAAGAGTTGTCTTTTCTTTTTCAAAAATGTTTCCCTCTTTTCTCTTTAACAGAGAATGAGAGAATGAGAGGATACCTGATTGCTGTGCCTTCCTTCCCTCCCTCCCTTCCTTCCTTCCTTCCTTCCATCCTTCCTTCCTTCCTTCCTCTGTCAGCTCCTCTCCTGTACCCCTGAGGCCATCAGTGACTAGTGAGGATGAGTCATATCAGATGTATGAAGGGTGTTTTCCTTCCTTTAGGATGTTTGTCCTTGGTGTTCTTCTTACTCTGACATGTTAAAGACGTGTGACAGTGTTGATTTATCACTGCCTCAGGGACGTCGCATACCGTATGCATGCACGCACTGTTTTGTGAGATTGGAATATCATTATTTGTCTTTTTTTACCTGCAGACAGTTCAGGTAGGAGATATCACTTTGATGAATAGACGAGTTAGAAAAGGTCTTCTGTCACTGTAGGAGTGGCACGATGTCTCACTAATACTACTTTATACATTCCTCTCCTTTACCGGTCAGTTGGTAAATATGTACGTCTCTAGGGCATAGATACTCTACCTGGCTCTGTGAGCACTAGTGTAGCGTTGTTTTTCAGACATACTAAGCAAACCCTGCTTCTGCTTGTTCAGATCCACTGCTCTGGCCTGGTGCTCTGTGTGCTGCCATGGGAACAAAGACACAGAGGATTTCACATTATTTGTAGACAAAACAAGCTTTGAGCCTCCTAAATGGGTTATCTTTTGGCTCTTGTTAGCAGCATTGCTTTGTGGGGTGAGTCTTATTCCACGATGATTGTACTGTACTGTACTCTATTGTGAGTACGATCCTCTATTATGGTGTGAATTGAATCAGTGAGGAGAATGTGTGTGAACAGTATGGAACAGAATGACTCTCCACAACAAGGGTTCTCTTATTCTATGGAATGACATCACTACTACATTCCCCCCAGCCTGGCCTAGAGGAGGCTGACAAGCTCCAGTAGTCCCCCACGGAGTCAGCTCACAGCTGACAGGATTGGACTCACTTTTTCAGCCTAAACTCGAAGCTTTTGTTTCAGGCTGTCCTCCTGTAGTCTTATTCCATCTCTCAACAGCAGCAGGGAAAAAATGTCTCGTGTCTCTGCAGGTATGCGAGTTTCCTGCCTTAGCTTGCATTCGATTTGCATTTGACATTTCCAGGACAAGAAAGTGAGCCTGTTGTAGACCCAGCCCTCGCCCTGACCCCTCACCCCCACATGCCTTCTCATTATTCCATAATACAGTAGGCCTGTCTGACTGTCAATCATGAAATGACACTTAACTCTAATTCACACTGCTGAGCTGAGCTGTACTGGCCCGGTTACACATCCACCATAGCTGCTGTAACTGTGCTGGTAAGGACCATGTGAAAAGACAGTATCAGAGCCAGCACAGTATGGTTCGGGTCAGCCCTGTAGCAGCTACAAGCCCTCCACTTCAACAAAGGAAGTACCACAGTATGGTAACATTGAGTGAACAAAATTAGACTTAAGAAAAATAAAATAAACGTAAAAAAATATATTTTAAAAGGTAGCCTACAGTGCTGCATATAAAAACAATCATAATCAACATTTTTAAAAATTATTATTTACTTTTATTATTTACTTTTATTTTATATAAAGGTAACAAGCCCGTTTTTGTCGATTTAAAGCTGACTGACCCAGCTGGGGACTGCTGTTATCAGATGAGTTCAGTAGAGTTGAACCTCACAGTAAAACCCATTTCCATTGTTATTTGGAAAGTGCTACACCTGAGTGATCAGAGGGTGCTAAACGTAGATTATTGACTCACTTTAAATCAATGGACTGTTGACCATTGACCAGTGAGCAGTTAGGTGTTAGAGACCAGGATTTGAACCTGACTTGAATCCTAAATGGAGTGCTATTAAGCAGTAGAAGTCACACCCCTGTGTTTCGCCCGTGGTAATGATTATCTCAGAGGGTGTGCTTTCTCCGGTGTCATGGTGTGAAGCTGTCAGCTACACCATGTTGACATACACAGGGTCAGCAACCCTGCCAGTGTGTGTGTGTGTGTGTGTTCCTCTGGGGGAGTCCTGCACTACTTAGACACACTAGACCCGAACACACACACACACACACACACACACACCATCTCAGAAAGGACTGACTGTTTGTTTTTGTTTACACTGCAACACATGGGCTTGGTTGAACAGCCCTCTGGGGCTAGTAGTCTTTTGTATTCTAATTTGTCTGCGTTAGATGTGGTTCAAATGCCTGACACACACAAAACAGAAGACCTCAAAGACCACAATGCTCCTAAACTCCCCTGCTGGCCTGGCTTGACTAAGACTGAGGAACATTGGAATAACGACTGTGTTGTTGGGCTCTAGGCTCAGGGGGGGGGGCCGGGCTGGGCCTCATGTATGGCAGTGGGTCATGCCTCTGTGATGATGTATAGGCACTTTCCTCCATGCTAAGACTAACCCTAATGTGCTAAGTGTATGGAATAGGCCAACTCTGACATTCCTAATTTTTTTGTCTTCCAGGGATATGCGTGGGTCTAGACGATTCCCACCCAGCTGCTGAGCGAACGTGTGCCCAGAGGAAGAGCACCCCAGTATGGACGTGGAAGAGTTCCCCCCCCCTCCTCCTGAAAGTAAAGTCAACAACTCCTCCTCTTCCTCCTCTCTCTCTCTCTCTCTCTCTCTCTCACATTATAATCTCCCCCCATAGCAAATGAGAACATATGCTGCTCAAACTTGTCAGCAGTGTTGTTGATTATTTCTCCATGCTAAGATGAATGTGAAGTGCCACATATGGTCATGTTCCACGGTGGATTTAGAACTTAATGCATCATGCATTGATGTTAACATTTTATGCACACATCTTTCTCAAATGAGGATTTAATCCCCTGTCTCTACTGGTCTTTGTTACACTTCCTCGTGCAGTCTGTGAGTGGACTGTTTTTTTCAGTAGACAGTCTGCAGTAGGTGAACTGACATGCCTGGAAGGTCTGTTTTGGCTCTCCTCCTGAAATGATTCAGCATCAGACTCTCTAATCGTCCTTCTCTACTGCCAAGTCTAATGTCTGTCTATGTAGACACCGTATTTGACTAGTTAGTTAGTGTCGTTGTCGTCTTTGTTGTAGGTGAATAACTAACATGTTGGGAGGTTGTCTGTTGATGGTCCGGCCGGCCAGCTCAGCTCCCGCAAGGCACTTGAGGATGGACAGAGTGTGTCAACAACACATTCCTCTCCTCCGCTGCTCCGGAGCATGTGGGCCGGGGAGCGAAGGAGTGAGGGAGGAGGAGGAGGAGGAGGAGGAGGAGAAGAAATGTGCTGTGCTGCTGTGAATAAAAGACAATGTGCCTCAGTATTGAGACCCTGGCTGAATACTGCAGCATCAGATATTACACACACACACACACACACACACACACACACACACACACACATCCCGGGGAAAGACGTTGGCCAGAGAAATGCCCTGTCCCCAGCTGGCCTGCCACTTGCTTTGTTGCCACGGCGATGCTGGAACGCATCGTAACCCAGTGAGTCGTTAGAGCAGAGTGGAAAAGCAGGGGCATGAGAACAGAATCCATATTGTGGTTATGAATTGACAATGGGCACACTGGGTATAGGCCTAGCTGTGTGTGTGTGTGTGTGTGTGTGTGTGTGTGTGTGTGTGTGTGTGTGCTAATATGAACAGAGTATCAAGCAGACTGAGAGAAAGTGAGCTGCACACACGCTCTTACAGAGCCAGCCACCAATAGCTCTGTCCACACTTGATAGTGAGTAGCGGATTATTGAATGGCCGATTGAACGAATCGTCTGGCCAAGTCATAAATTAGATCAAGCACTGCTTTATTTGGCACAGCAAGTGCTGTAGAGTTGAAATGAATAGAGAGAGAGAGAGAGATAGAGAGAGGTTACGGTCGTACGAATATGCATTCCTTGGCTCTAAAGTCTGACCAATCCCAGAGACCGGGGCCGTTATGGCCTTATCTCCAATACCACACTATTCATTACCACAGATGGAAAAAGGAGATAGCGTCTTTCCAGACTTTCTCCTCTCCTCGCCTTCAGTCTGGGGTGATAAGAGGTCAGAGGTCACAGAGGGCAGCCCATAGTGTCACAGACTATAGGGTAGAACACGAGCAGCTGTCCACCCCTCGGGGAGTTTGAATGGTGATTTAGATTCTAGTTGAGGAGAGGTCACATTTCTATGATGCTTCAAAGCTTCTGTTGGCGAAGTGGGAGTTGCTCCAGGAAAATGAGTGTCAGTCAGAAATGGCAGTCAGTTTTAATGGGTTGAGTAGGCCTCAGGGGTTAGCCTTGTGTTGTCATGGCAGTAAAGGTGATTGTTAGGGTTAGCGGTAACGTTAGCCTCATGTAGAGTTAGCCTGATGCTAAGCTCATGTAGACTCGGCCTGTATCGTTTTATGTAACGGCTACAAACGTTAGCCGTTTACACATGGTCAAACAGGAACTAGTCACCCAGGACAGGAAACAGAACTAATATGAACGGAAGCCAAAAGAAAAACAGGTGTATACCGAGGAAAGCTTTAACGGAAATCTCCTCATGGAATTCAGGGAGCACTGAAACCTTTTATTTTTTTGGTCCCTTCAGGAAATTAGCCTTGAACTTGGAGAGAAAAGGGGCAATTTTCCATGTCCTTTGCAAAATCAGTCAGGATATGAGTCACTTCTGTAAGTTAATACAGTCTTGTGGGGAAGCCTGACTCCCCCAGACACGACAACAGTGTGTGTTTGTACTGGGACTGATCCGCGTGAGGAATCTGTGGTATGCTTAAGAGCAGAGGTGTGCCAGATTCCCCCATACTGTATGAAAGCCCAGCTCAGGGAGACGGCGTGTCGTGTTCTCATATGGTGACCCCCCAACATCCGTGACTCCAGCTCCAGGAGGTAGGGACACCATAGAGGGATACTGTAGGAAATCCTATAAGTCCACAGTGGAACGAGTCTGGGGTTTGGAACAGCTTGAATGGAGAACTGAACATTCCTTCCATATGTTTGAACAGGTGATTTTTTGGGGGGGAGGGAACAATCCTGTTTCCTGCTTGTCTTTCCAGTTTCCATGCTGCAATTGGGCATTTGTTATTGGTTTCCTGTGTCGTGTTAGTCATTGTCATAATGTCTTTGAACAGAGTTAAGTTATTTTTTACTTATAAGAAGTTATTTTATTCACAGTTGCATTTGTTAATGTCTAATCTTTGGTTTTTGAGGAACCAGTTTTTTTTGTTTTTTTTGTTAATGTTTCATTGAATTTTATATCTTAAAATTATTGTGTTTTTGTCCAATGCAAATACTTATTTTGAGCTAGTGTTGTATTAAAAAAGAAGACCCACCCATTTGCAAATGATAAACCTGAGTATGGTGGAGTCTCTGTTTAACGTGGTGGAGGAGCCACTACTACTGTAAACACACCACCCACAGTGCTTCTATAAAAAGACAGCCAGGGTCAGGCATTCGTAACCTGTGTTTTGAAATGTATTTGTCATATGTTTCTACTTTTGTGCTACACTTTAAGCATATTCATACTTCAGAGGTGTTAAGTCCTTAGGTTACAGCAATTTCCACACACCTTTATGTACTGTCACAGCATGCAACTCACACCACCACTCACTGGTTCTCTCTCCTCTCTGTTTTCAGTGTTAGCAGGTGACGTACCCTTCGCCGATGAAGACGAGGGGGAGGCGTTTGAGTTCGAAGACAGTGGTGACGAGGTCCCGGAGGGGGACCGCCCGCCCCCGGCCCCCCCTGCCCCCGACTACGGAGCCCAGGCCCTGGTCAACGGTGTGGCAACCCCCAACCCAGAGGGAGCACCCCCACCACCGGCCCCTCACCAAGACGCAGCGCCCCCACCCCCAGCTCCCCACCAAGACACAGCACACCCACCCCCGGCCCCCCACCAAGACACAGCGCCCCCACCCCCAGAGGCTCAGCCCTCGACCCCGGGCACTACATTAGCTTCAGCGTCGCCGGATCACACAGCTACAGAGTCAGCGGCGCCGACCGGCCCAGTCGCCCCTGACTCAGCAAACACAGCAGCTGTGGCAACAACAGCAGCAGACCTGGCGTCAGTCGTTAAAGCTGTGGTTGTCACGGCGAGTGACGTACCCCCCCCTCCTCCTCCGCCAGACCCCGCACCCGCGGGGACAGCCCTCGACACAGGTCAGTGGCAGAAAAAGTACAGTCCCTATCCTCTAGTGTTTATTCTCTGAGTCACTCTACAGCAGAGGTGGCCAACCAGTCGGAGACTAAGAGCCAGAAAAAATTGTTGGGGTACCAGAAAGAGCCACATCATACATGCGGGCTCACAAAAGCTCTCACTCTCACTCACACACACACGCAATACATTTCCAATAGGCTATGAGACCAGTGTTGTCATTTCAGCAAAGGCCACGGTATGGCAAGGTACAGAGTGGATTTTTTTTTTGCCAAATCAGTTGTGCAATAGTACATTTTGGTGAGTTGTTTCTATACAATTGACTTATATGACATTAAGGTAATGAATAAAGGAGACAACTACAGTATGTAGGTGGTAATCTACATCTTTCCTAGCAGGCAGACTGGTTCAGTCTGAAACAATCTCCGTAGAAACAAAACATTACAGATTTAGCTATTCTCAACTCTAAATTAACTGCACTGTTAAAACACTAGTATTGTGAGACCTCACCTGTGTCCCTGTACTTGTCTCTGCTGCCCTTTGACCACAAAAGGTCTTTAGCTATGTCCATTTTCCTTTTTTTCCCTGGCATATTTTTGTTACAGCTCACCTACTAAAAGTGAGACGATTGACAATATCAAAACATGCTTGCACACACATATAACTTACACACAAGTTAGTTTTACTGGCCCCAATTTGGTACAATTATTACTGAAATTATTGAGAATAGAGACATTGTTGACATAAACTAGCTGTTGTAATCTTTAATGTTCGCTAACTAGCTTGTTAGAGTTAGCTTCACAATCGCGGGTGACGTTAGGTCCGTTTGTTCACTAAAATAACATTAGAACATGTTTGACAGAACATGACATGAACTTGTTCATTAATATATTACATTTGAACCAACAGTATTATGGCGTTTATACCGTTTGTTTAACCCACCTGAATGAACGAGAATCATGGTCATGGACAATATTTTAACATTAACGTTACTTGTGGCTTGTTTATTGAGGAACCGATGTCCCGCTCCACCAGTGTTGCCAGATTGGGCTACTTTTGGTCACACTGGTCGGGTGAATTTGGCAGCTTTTAGACTGGTTGGGCTGGAAATTGTCAAATCCCGTCTGGCAACCCAGCGCTCCACTACAGCGCCTGGCTGGTAGGGTGAGATGGAGCCGGGAGGATTTTGAGTTACCGTTGTGTGGAGTGGATAAAATCACCAAAATGACACAACGTGATTCAGATTACATTTTCTGGGGATTATTTTTTTGGGAATCCAGGTATGGCGAGTGCCATAGATTGCCTTACCAAAACAATGTCTATCGAGACATAGAGAGTGAGCCACGCACTTTTAATGAATGGATTAAAGAGCCGCACACAGACAGGCAAAGAGCCACATTGGCCACCCCTGCTCTACAGTATATCACTGTTAAAGCTCCCTGACCTGAATGTAGCCCACTTGACCTCATGCTAGGCAGGGAGAGACGGTGGGGGAGAGGCAAGCAGGGTTGAGGCACCCAGGGGAGAGTCGGCAGGGGAGAGACAGCCAGGGAAGAGGTAGCAGGGTAGAGGTAGCGGGGGAGAGGTAGGCAGGGGAGAGGCAGGCAGTGGAGAGGTGGCAGGGGAGAGGTGGCAGGGGAGAGGTGGCAGGGGAGAGGCAGGCAGGGGAGAGGTAGCGGGGGAGAGGCAGGCAGGGGAGAGACAGCCAGGGGAGAGGTGGCAGGGGAGAGGCAGGCAGTGGAGAGGTGGCAGGGGAGAGGTGGCAGGGGAGAGGTGGCAGGGGAGAGGCAGCCAGCGGAGAGGCAGCCAGGGGAGAGGCAGCCAGGGGAGAGGCAGCCAGGGGAGAGGCAGGCAGGGGAGAGGTGGCGGGGTAGAGGCAGGCAGGGGAGAGACAGCCAGGGGAGAGGGGGCAGGGGAGAGGCAGGCAGGGGAGAGGTGGCAGGGGAGAGGCAGCCAGGGGAGAGGTGGAAGGGGAGAGGCAGGCAGGGGAGAGGCAGCCAGGGGAGAGGTGGCAGGGGAGAGGCAGGCAGGGGAGAGGCAGGCAGGGGAGAGGCAGGCAGGGGAGAGGTGACAGTGGAGAGACAGCCTGGGGAGAGGCAGGCAGGGGAGAGGCAGGCAGGGGAGAGGTGGAAGGGGAGAGGCAGGCAGTGGAGAGGTGGCAGGGGAGAGGTGGCAGGGGAGAGGTGGCAGGGGAGAGGCAGCCAGCGGAGAGGCAGCCAGGGGAGAGGCAGCCAGGGGAGAGGCAGGCAGGGGAGAGGCAGGCAGGGGAGAGACAGGCAGGAGAGAGGCAGTCAGGGGAGAGGCAGGCAGGGGAGAGGTGGCAGGGGAGAGGCAGGCAGGGGAGAGGCAGGCAGGGGAGAGGTGGCAGGGGAGAGGCAGGCAGGGGAGAGACAGGCATGGGAGAGGCAGCCAGGGGAGAGGCAGCCAGGGGAGAGGCAGGCAGGGGAGAGGCAGGCAGGGGAGAGGCAGGCAGGGGAGAGACAGGCAGGGGAGAGGTGGAAGGGGAGAGGCAGGCAGGGGAGAGGTGACAGTGGAGAGACAGCCAGGGGAGAGGCAGGCAGGGGAGAGGTGGCAGGGGAGAGGCAGGCAGGGGAGAGGTGGCAGGGGAGAGGCAGGCAGGAGAGAGACAGCCAGGGGAGAGGCAGGCAGGGGAGAGGCAGCAGGGGAGAAGTGGCAGGCTATGGCCATCCATCTCTCCTGAGGCCCAGTGTCTCCGGCTGCCTGGTGCCAGAGGGGGCCTGGCATCCATCACAGACAGCTTGACACGACGGAGCTGCTTTGGACTCCCAGATACCATCTCCTTCAGCTCTCCCTCTGGTGGAGCCCCCTGCTGCTTATCTGGGTGTGTGTGTGTGTGTGTGTGTGTGTGTGTGTGTGGTGATTTTATCTCTGACAATAAGGTCTTGAGACACACACACACACACACACACACACCCTGCTGTGAGACAGTAAACACACTTGCGGCCCACTAGCTGAGATTTGAAGGTGAGGCAGTTTGACATTTTCACAGCCCATTGTAAATCAGAGAGTAGAACCAATAACTGCGGTCGAACGCTCTGGTTTGGGTAATGGTTCGCTGCCTTAGGGGATGCTCTGCATGGTCTTTGAAGCCCTTAAATGGGAGTTGGCATTTGCGATTGTCTTGGATAATTGAGAGGTTTTTATGCAACCACATGAACTACAGACACAAACGTAATAGACATCAAGTAGTTTTATATCATTATGATTAAAGTATGTCAGTACTTACTTTATGTAGTGTAGTGTAGTACGTACTTTATGTATTGTAACTGTGGCTGTGTGTTCCTCCACCACAGACCAGGACGCGTCCAGTGGTGGTGAGGACCTGCCCCCTCCCCCGGCCGGCCCCCGGACCACCTCCCAGGGGAAGGTCAACCCCTACGCTGTGATTGACATCTCTCCCCTCCAACTACAGCAGCTGCAGCAGCAGCCGCCCACCCCTTCCTCTTCCTCCCCGGTGGAGAAGCCCGGGGACGGGGAGGGCGAGGGGCAGGATGTCCCCAGCAGCCCCGGCACCCCCTCAGGCTACTCTGTGCCCGTGACCTGTGGGTACGCCACCCCCTCCGGTGTGCCCCTCTTCACGCCAGCCTACACCACGCCCGTCATCATCCGCCACTTCTCCATGGACGAGGACGGTAAAGACAGCAGACACACCACCTTCTACGCGGCGGAGAGCGTAGAAACAGAATGAGTAGAACAGCCTCAATTCTGGGTTTTCCATTCATCCATTTGCAAATACGAGTGTGCAATGTCGTGGATATGTTTTCACTCCCAGAGTATTCTAGAAATACACTGGAAAATGTGGTGGGAATAATGGCTATTCTACTCATTCCATTTCTATGACGGATGTTCTCTTCCAATCTCTCCCCCACTGACACTGGGACGAGAGACCATGACATGGTACTCTCCTCTCCCCTCTCCCAGCCTCCTTTCCTTTTTCCTCTTCTTTCTTCTTTGCATTCCTTTTTTCCTGAAGCCCTGCCACAAGGAAACAGGGTCTAAATTTAGCCCTGTGCTCGGCTCTGTGTTGGCTGTGAGGATTTTCCTGTTTTCTCTGAAAAGTTACAGTGGCAAATTCCAAATGTGTGGCTTGGCTTGTCTAGAGGGGTAATTACTGTGTAATTAAGCCATTATGTCCAAGGTCACTCATGATTTCAGTGTTCAGATGCTTGTGTTAAAGTGTTTCAAAAGGCAAATTCTGTACTTCATATTGAACTTGAATGCAACCGGTGCAGATTCAGTAATGGCTGCCCCCTGGTGGTTTATTAGCTGTATTACAAGCAGCAATTTCTGTCATGCTTCCTTCTGAATGAATCTTAATTTGTGCTCCCTCTCTCTCTCCTCAGTCACTGTGGACGTGACGGGCAGCACCTCTGTTGACAGGTGAGTGGTCGTCTCTGTAACTGACTAACAAGGACACCCATTCCTTCACTCATCAACATTGCATTTTTCGTTCTGCATTGATGTAAAGGATCGTTCAAACTTCCTACATTTACGTTTTGATGGCGTGTCTCTGTGGGTCGGATGGGTTGGAAGGATGTTGAATGTTTGAATACCTTGGAACCTCAGAAAACTCTGACATTTATTTATTTTCCTTCTGTGCTGAAGTGTGTTCAGTGAAGAATCCCCCTCTGTAAGAGAAGAGGATGCTCTATCTAAATGGGTCTCGGACCCTGCAAACACAGCCTGGATGGAAAGTAAGCATTTATCCCCCCAACATTCTTGATCCGTAATACTCCCAAAAATCACTCTGCAGAACATCATTGTTTTCTTTTCTTATCTGTTCTCTATGTGTGTCTCTGTAAACACAAGTCCTGTGCACAAGATGTGCTTACGGAACACTTTCTTTCTTTCTTTCTTTCTTTCTTTTTTTACTCAAGTGAATTCCCAGACAACTTCCTTCCTCCTTGTTTTGGGGAACCGTGGCCTTGCGCGGTTTTTCCTTATTGGCTTCCCTGAGAACACATCCTGTCTCTGGTGTGAACAAACCGCACGTCACCAGAATGTTATTGGTTGGCCATTTTGAATGTTGAAACTGTTGTCGTTTTAGGTCCAGACGAAGTTATTTATGATGACGTGCCGAGAGAGAACTCTGATTCCAATACAGGTTAGTGCCAAGTGTCTCCTTTGTCTCCTTCTGATGTTCTTTTGGTCCCTTCTGTCTGTACTGTTATTTTAGTTGTTTTCCATTTTTCTGAACTAATAAACTGGAATTGTCGATCAAAATATGTGCCACAAGTAACCAAACAGGATGATCTGGAACTATGCAATTATATCTGAATCTGAATCAGAATCAGATTTTTTTTTATTGCCATGTGTATTTGCACATACAGGAAATTAACTTGGTGAGGTTGGTGCATAGGACATAAAAAACAACAATATAAGCAAAAATGAAAAATAATTTAAAATACAATGGCAAAAAGAGCAATAGAACAATCATTATGTAGGCTGTAAATTAGAAGATATATGCTTGTAGCAGTCTGTTGGTGGCATACAGTACATATTATGTGTAAAGAAGCTATGCTATGCTTAAAGTGTCTGTCACATGGGCATTACGTATTGCTTGGAAGATTGCTTCATGGAAGAGCACAGTGATATGAGGAATATGACCCTGCATGCTCTGTTGACATGAACACGTTGCATATCCTACTAGTTCTAATGCACTTCAACCTGTGCCACCTCGATTCTAATGCAATACCACCCTGACTGTCTTGTCTTGTCCTGTCCTGTTCTGTCCTGTGGTCCTGTTGGGGCTCAGAGCCAGATGAGATGATCTATGACGATGTGGAGCTGGGGGAGGAGGGGGGCAGCAGCTCCCTGGACAACGGCTGGAGCTCCAGCGAGTTTGAGAGCTACGACGAGCACAGCGATGGAGAGGGCCGCGGGGAGAACGGCCTCCCTGACGCCTTCATGAGAGGGAAGCCCCCCCAGAAGAAGACCCATGTGTGTAACCCTAACAAGACCCCCCCCAACCCCCCCCCCCCTCTCTCTCTCTCTCTGTTAACAGCACTGATGGGGAGGGAGTGGGAGGTTTGAAGCAGTCGGACATGGGTCCAGGGGAGTCTTCTAGAGGTCAAAATGGAAGGATGGGCTCATTGTAATGCATGGAATGGAACATTTGGAGGAGTGTTTGATACCATTCCTTATTCCATTCCATATATTACAAATGAGCCCTGTCCTCCGATTTCTACTTCCACAAGCCCCTCCCCTGCATGGGTCAAATGTATAGTCCTTCTTTGCCTTAGAAACCATGGAGTCACTCACTTCATCTCACTGTTAAGTTTTGCTGTCTTGATATCTTGAACAAATGTGGACGTGCTATGTATGTGTCAAGTGCCAGTACAAGATCATATTTCTTTCACTCAATATTGAAGTAGCCACATGCCATGTGTTTCCTTTTTAAACACGAGATCCGCAAATGAAATCTTCATATTTCCTATACGCTGAGGACTTAATGCGGAGGTCTAATTACTGCCTTCCGGCTGCATGTGTTATGACTATGGCTGTAAGCCCTCCAGAACATACCGCTCATTTGTATATTTAGTTGGACGTGAATGCCCTGCTTGTGCGTGCAGCTAAGGACTATTGTTACAGTATTGGCTGCACACAGTGACTGACCTTGCTTCTGCCTTGAGAGATGTGCCTTGTTAAAACATGTGAGGAGGTAGATAGCAAAAAAGGTAGATAGAAAAATTAAGGGGGGGTGGGGATAGGGAGAGGGAGGAGGGAAAGATGGAGGGAGGGTGTGTGGGTGAGGAGGGAGGGTGCATGGGTCAGGAGGGAGGGAGGGAGGGTGGGTGCGGAGGCAGGCAGGCAGGGAGGGATGCAGGAGGGTGGGTGGCAGGCAGGCAGGCAGGCAGCCAGGCAGACAGACAGACAGGTAGGGAGGGAGGGAGTTAGGAGAGCATGAGCTTCTCTGGCTGAGCTTGTAAAAGAAACGGCAGTCTGGTAACACTTGCTCTGCTTTTGTTTAGCTCTCTCAAGATCTGACTCGCTTGAAAGAACACTATGAGAAAAAGATGAAAGATCTTATGGCAAATACAGTGGGAACGGTAGAGCTGCAGCAAATAAAACAGAAACACGAACAGAAGGTAAACAAAACCTCATCGCGGCGGTGTCAACACCCCGTCTCCCTCCGCTAGACAAACTAGTCCCCCCACCCCCTTACCCTTGACCTTAACCCCCTCTCGGTGTCTCTCACTGGCTCAGTACCTTCCTCCTGCTCTACTGGTGGCGGGTTTGTGTCCACTGTGTCAACTGCTGTCTATCCACTGCACTGACCTGGAGGCCCACTAACTGTAATGGGGACTGGCTATTTAAACACCTCGTCATAACAACAAGTGACATGCTAATTGTACGCTATCCAGGACTGAGACACCAGTGCAGCTGAGTGGCGTGTAGACCAGAAGTCAGGACTATAGATCTATAGGTCAACCTTGTAGAGGTCAAGTAATCCCAGTCTACTCATTGCCGTACAGACCAATTTAAAAGCAACATTTCGGCCAAATCTCAAAATGGATAAGTTCCCCTTCGTCAGCAGACAGTGGCAGCAGTCTTTTGCGAGCCTAACCTAGTTTGAGAGTAGGTGTAACTTGCAAACATTCCCTCCTCGCTCACTCCTCAGGCCAGTCACACACAGAGAATACAGTTCCTACACCGTCCGACTACATAATCCATGCATAATTCAATTCATAACACTGCGTTACTGAGAAACCCGCGAGACCGACTCAGTTCAGCTGCTGTCCCAGTTGCTGTCTGGCCCTGGTCCAGCCTGCTCGCCTCCAAAGTCTTGTATCTATATACATGGTCTTCCATCTTCCCTCATCCTCTCATCCTAACACGGTTCTCATTTCCTCCCTGTGAAAGCCTTCCATGTCGTGTTCAGTGTGAACTAAGTGCCATTAACTTGTGACTGTACCTGAAGATGCAAAAGTTGGTGAAGGCGGCGAGAGAGGGGACCAAAGATGGCCTGGAGAAGACTCGAGCGGCGGTGAAGAAGGGACGCTCGTACATCAAGACCAAGTCCTTCTGTCACGGTAAGAGGAGGACAGTGTTGTTGATGTTGCCAACAGTGGTCCTGTCTGTGTGTGTGCGTGCGTGTGCGCGTGTGTTTTGCGTGCGTGTGTTATCCAGCTTAACGATTCCCTTTACACACGTTAATCCAATAAAGCGAGCATAGAATCTGTGATCAATTGAATTAAAGTCTTTTTTTTCCTTCCCTAAATAAAATCTCGGGGATCTAATTTAATTGGTCTGGTTGTGGTCGATGCCCTTTCTTACAAGAGGCTGATTGATGTAGAGTACATGTTAACGTAGCCTCTCTCCTGTGAGCCAGAGAGGAAGTCGACCTGTTTTGAGGACGAGGAGGCAGACCTGTTCATCGAGGTGGAGTGTTTCAACGTGGAGCCGGTGCTCAGTCCCATCCCAGAGGGGCTTTCACAGCAACAGGTACCGTCCACCCACGACACACCGTTTCCCTGGGGACTGTTTTAAGATGTGCGCACCAACCATTGGTAGGAAGTGTATCAGGGTTTTTCCTGGCTCAAAATAAGGCTTAAGTGGTAGAAGTGGAGCTGAATTTCTCCTAGAAGGTGGGGAGAAAAAAGCCTTAGGCGGGCAGCAGAAAAAAGCCTGTGTATATTCCACTCTCATTACTCCATACACATCTGATGTGATTGATGGGCTATTGGGTGTATATGAAAGGGTGTGAATACAAAATGACATTTGAAACCCATCTCTGCCCATGGGCCAGTGCTCATAGTGGATTTATCCCATTACAAAGGAGCATTGATGTAATGAAGGCATGTAGTTTGAAACCCACAGGACTACGTGGAGAGATACTGCTGCCTAGTGATGACTGATGCATGTGTGTGTGTGTGTGTGTGTGTGTGTGTGTGTGTGTGTGTGTGTGTGTGTACCTGCAGGTGGTGAGGAGGTGTATACTAGGATCCATACTGGAGAGTGAGAAGAACTATCTTGATGCACTGAAGAGGATTTTAGAGGTACGTTGGTTATAGTTTATGATGTATACTAAGGTATTGTGTATGATGTTCATATGGAAAAGCTGTCCACATGCTTATTCTCTCTCTCTCTCTCTCTCTCTGTCTCTCTCTGTCTCTCTCTCTCTCTCTCTCTCTCTCTCTCTCTCTCTCTCTCTCTCTCTCTCTCTCTCTCTCTCTCTCTCTCTCTCTCTCTCTCTCTCTCTCTCTCTCTCTCTCTCTCTCTCTCTCTCTCTCTCTCTCTCTCTCTCTCTCTCTCTCTCTCTCTCTCTCTCTCTCTCTCTCTCTCTTCTATCAGCAATACGAAAAGCCACTGTTGGAGATTGAGCCAAGGTTGCTAAGCGACCGGAAGTTGAAGATGACGTTCTACCGTATCCGGGAGATCCTGCAGTGCCACGCCCTATTCCAGATTGCACTGGCGAGCCGGGTGGCCGAGTGGGATGGTCTGGAGATGATCGGTGACGTCTTTGTGGCCTCGGTGAGTTGGTAGGATAGGTTCACCACCGAGCTGTGTGCAGTTTGTTACCATGGACACAAACACTGCATTTGAATTACAGCTGTAGTGCTGCTAGGATGATGTATAACAACAGTTTTCCATGAGTCAGGCTTCTTCCAAACTGACTCATTCTATAGGAATTTCTGTCAGATGAAACACACACACACACACTCACACACACAGGCACATTCACACACATACACACTCGCACTCACATTCACACACACACACACACACACACACACTCGCACGTAAAGCTGCACTGAGCCCTGGGAGGATGTGTGCTCCACCCTTGGCGTCTCCGCTGCTTAGCAACCCCCTCAAGGATCCTCTAACAAAAGGAAAACAAAAGCCTACTATCTCCCTCCCCCCCCCCCCAGCATCTCCCTCCATCTCTTCCTGCTGTTTGTTATGGTCCGGAGGCTCCGGGGCCTGAGGCCTGGCACCACAACAGAGAGGACGGGGCATGTGGGAGCCATGTGCTGCCTGCCTTCTGCCCTCTCCGTCCCCCTCTCACATCCCGCTCCAGAAACACTGTCCCACAGCTTCTTCCTGGCCCGGCTCGAGGAAGTCCCATTCCCCCTTAGCTTCGTCCACCCAGATCTGTGCGTGCTGGACCGTCAAACTGGGCTTCTCATGCTCATCTCGACCTTGTTTTTTTATGTGTGTGTGTGTGTCATGAAAATGACATTTGGCAAAACTGTTCAAGTCTTGTTTTTTTTCTCATTCCGTTGAATAAAAGTGGGTGGGAGGGGGCGGGGCTTGTAGAAGCCTGAGGGGAGAAGCTATTCCAAAACCTGTTGGTCCGGGACTGGAGGCTTCGGTACCGTCTGCCAAGATGGAAGCAGAGAGAACAGGGTGTGACTGGGTTGACTGTTGAATTGAGATGACCAGGCTACCATTCCCCTGGTCTAGGTCCAAGATCCACTGTAATTGTGTTGTGTTGTGTTGTATGACCAGTATATTGTATGGTATTGTAGTCAGGTATTGTAGTCATACAGGGTTGTTGAGGGTTTGCTCTGTCCTGTGGGTCGACAGTTCTCCAAGTCCATGGTGCTGGACGCCTACTGTGAGTACGTCAACAACTTCAGCACGGCCATGGCGGTGGTGAGGAAGACGTGCGCCGCCAAGCCCAGCTTCCTGGAGTTCCTCAAGGTGGGTCAGAACACCACAGAGAACCATACATGGTATGGTTCATACAGGTATGGTACCTGTACTGTATTAATGACAATAAAGACCATTCATTCATTCAACCATACATGTATCACACTGTTAGAACACAGAGAACAATACATGCATCACACTGTTGGAACACAGAGAACCATCCATGCATCACACTGTTAGAACACAGAGAGGGAACCATACATGCATCACACTGTTAGAACACAGAGAGGGAACCATACATGTATCACACTGTTGGAACACAGAGAACCATCCATGCATCACACTGTTAGAACACAGAGAACCATACATGCATCACACTGTTAGAACACAGAGAACCATACATGTATCACACTGTTAGAACACAGATAACCATACTTATAAAACGGATGGGTGAAATCAAGCAATCTGATTGGTTCATAGCCGTGGTATATTGAGCGTATACCACAGCTACGATTAGTAGAGCCTCATCACAGTTCGAAATGAATACGCCTGTTTCACGGTCAACATTCCAAATATAACAGACTTTTAATTCAATCTCAAGGACATTTTATCAACTTAAAAAAAATAAAAGTAATAATCCTACGCAAAGTAACCATGTAGATTCCCAATATGTGGTCTGTTTATCAAAATAAAGCCTGTTTGAAAATGTGTCGAGACGTTTTCGGAGTGCCCTGCCTGCGTCCACTACAGCCGCGCGCTGTGACAACAGCACTTGTCAGCGTTCCAAATCCGTTACAAAATATCAAACACATACCATACTACAATCCGTTACAAACTAACAAACGTTTCTGAAGCTAGGTAAAAGATATGGAAATGGAAACATTTCAGGTGAATTTTGACCTCCTGGGTGGCCTAACTATGGAGGAGTGGTTAGAGTGCTCTCCGGGTAAAGTTACACATAAACGGCGACATACCGAGATAACTGACGGAGAGCTGGACCAACTGGAGAAAGACCGAAGTGAACACAACACCGTGAAGCAGACCAAGTGGGTAGTGAACACTGTTAGAACACAGAGAACCATACATGTATCACACTGTTAGAACACAGATAACCATCCATGTATCACACTGTTAGAACACAGAGAACCATACATGTATCACACTGTTAGAACACAGAGAACCATACATGTATCACACTGTTAGAACACAGAGAACCATACATGTATCACACTGTTAGAACACAGAGAACCATACATGTATCACACTGTTAGAACACAGAGAACCATACATGTATCACACTGTTAGAACACAGAGAACCATACATGTATCACACTGTTAGAACACAGAGAACCATACATGTATCACACTGTTAGAACACAGAGAACCATACATGTATCACACTGTTAGAACACAGAGAACCATACATGTATCACACTGTTAGAACACAGAGAACCATACATGTATCACACTGTTAGAACACAGAGAACCATACATGCATCACACTGTTAGAACACAGAGAACCATACATGTATCACACTGTTAGAACACAGAGCTATAGTGGTCACAGAGGGCGGGAATGTCTGTAAGTGTTAACCAAGCCTGGGCCTGGAGAGCTACGGGCTGTAAGGTTATTAGTAGAACTAAAGCCTAAGTTCAAAGGGCCTTAGTTTTTGAGATACCTCCACCTGATATAATATGTCTATTTTTACAAAATGGATGGTTGTATAAAAATATTTTACTGCAAAAGTAGTTTATTTGGATGATATTTGGATCCTCCCGAAAATAGTGAAAATGTTGGATTCTACAAAAGCCTACACCATCTACACCATCTGCTTTGTCACATGTATCTCTGGGAATAATTTGAAACACGTTAAAATTTGACTTTATGTCCACAGTGATGCATACAATGGAGTAAGAAACTCACCAATACTATTTTGAAAATACATACCCTTAAATATATATATTGAATAATAGACAATTACAAATATAAAGGATATCTATGTATACAGTATGCCTGTAATTAATAACATAATGACAACAATCATCAAAAAAATATGGTTTACACATAAAATAGACATAAAAATGAAAGGAAAAAACATGGTTGTGCTTTGTTATACCTCGGGTTATCTTTTGAAGGCTTTATTTCCTCTACTATATTCCCTTCCGCCCCTCTAAAACACCAAATTCAACCAATAATTTATTAGATGAAGCAGGTGTTGTGGGTATGCAGGGTTGGAATACACACTCTGTGGCTCTCAAGGCCAATGCACACGGCCCCGATTTTGTCGCACCGCCGAATTCGATTCCATTGTTTTGAATGAGACAATGCACACGGCGTGCGATGCGATATTATCGCACGACAACATTCGATTCTCCATTCACACCAATTGAAATAATTCAAAGAATTGAGAATCGAATGTTGTCGTGCGATAGAATCGCACGCCGTGTGCATTGGCCTTCAGAGGCCAGGTTTGGTGACCAAGGTTCTAAATATAATTTCCCCACAGCATCGTCAGGACACCAGCAGTGACCGGGTCACACTCTACGGCCTCATGATGAAGCCCATCCAGAGATTCCCTCAGTTCATTCTACTCCTGCAGGTATGGACCCAGACCATGGTCTTTACTGCACCATTCAAACTCAAATCAGCAGACAAATCATTACACAGATTCACCAGCAGAGGGAGCCCAACACTCATAAACCAAAGTACTGAGAGCTAGAAAAATATGTTGCTCAGTCAATGTACCCTTTGGAAACAGTTACATTATATTATTAAACAGTCGCATTATTATTCTTTTTTAAAGTAATTTCTTCTGAGTGGGGCAGTCCCACTCATATTTTCTTTTCATTTTTATTGACAGTTACAGTGAAGATTTAGACAGGAAGGATGGGTGAGAGAGAGAGGAGGGATGACATGCAGGATATGTCCCCGGCCGGAATCGAACCGGGGACCCTGCGGTTACATGGTCAGCGCTTAACCCGCTACGCCACCTAAGCGCCCCTCGCATTATTGACCACCTCATAGAAACTCACCTAAAGATGCATTGAGAGATGATTTTAAACCAATGCCCGCAGTAAAGATGCTGTACGCAGACTCTACTGTCACTCTGCTCTGTGATGCTCTGAGGGTGACCTGTGTTTGACCTGTGACCTCCAGGACATGTTAAAGAACACTCCGGTGGGCCACGGGGACCGGCTGCCCCTGCAGATGGCCCTGACGGAGCTGGAGACCCTCGCCGAGAAGCTCAACGAGAAGAAGAGGGAGGCCGACCAGCGCTGCGAAATCAGACACATCGCCAAGGCCATGAACGAGCGCTACCTCAACAAGGTCTGGCCTCACTGTGTGTTGACCACGCACTCATACAAGCATATACGGACACATACACACACACACACACACACACACACGCACACACCCACACGAAGGGTATACAGTTAGGTCCATATATATTTGGACACAGACAGAATTTTTGTTATTTTAGCTGTATACCAAAACATCTTGTGTGATGTGCAGACTCTCAGCTTTAGGGTAAGGGTATTCACATCCAAATTGAAGGAAGGGTTTAGGGATTACAGCTTTTTAATATGTAACTCCCTCTTTTTCAAGGGAACAAGTAATTTTTACAATTGACTCAAAAGCTGTTTCATGGGCCAGTGTGGGCTATTCCTTAATTATTCCTTGAATCAATTAAGCAGGTAAAAGATCTGAGTTGATTCCAAGTGTGGCATTTGCACTTGGAAGCTGTTGCTGTGAACGCACAAGATGCAGTCAACGGAACTCACAATGCAAGTGAAACAGGCCATCCTCAAGCTGCAAAAACAACCAAAAAATCCATCATAGAGATAGCGGGAATATTAGGAGTGTCCAAATTAACAGTTTGGTACATTCTGAGAAAAAAAGAACACACTGGTGAGCTCAGCACCACAAAAAGGTCTGGCCGTCCAAAACCCCTTCACAACATCCAGCCAAGTGAAGAACAGTCTCCAGGAGGTAGGCATATCATTATCCAAGTGAACCATAATGGGAAGACTTCACACAAACAAATAGAGAGGGTTCACCACAAGGTGCAAGCCATTCATAAGCCTCAAGAATAGAAAGGCCAGATTAGACTTTGCCAAAAAACATCTAAAAAAGCCAGCCCTGTTCTGGAACAGCATTCTTTGGACCGATGAAACTAAGATCAATCTGGACCAGAATGATGGGAAGAAAAAAGTATGGAGAAGGCTTGGAACAGCTCATGATCCGATGCATACCACATCATCTATAAAAAACGGTGGAGGCAGTGTGATGGCTTCCAATGGCACAGGGTCACTAGTGTTTATTAATGATGTGACAGAAGCAGACAGATGAATTCTGAAGTGTTTAGGGATATACTGTCTGCCCAGATTCAGACAAATTCAGCAAAGTTGATTGGATGACGCTTCACAATACAGATGGACAATGACCCAAAAGATACTGCGTAAGCAACCCAGTTTTTTAAGGCAAAGAAGTGAAATATTCTGCAATGGCCGAATCAATCACCTGATCGAGCATGTATTTCACTTCCTGAAGACAAAAAGACCCACAAACAAACAACAACTGAAGACAGCTGCAGTAAAGGCCTGACAAAGCATCACAAAGGAGCAAACCCAGCATTTGGTGATGACCATGGATTCCAGACTTCAAGCAGTCATTGCCTGCAAAGGATTCTCGACAAAGTATTAAAAATGAAAATTATATTTATTATGTTAATTAGTCCAATTACATTTGAGCTCCTGAAAATAGGGGACTGTCTAAAAATGGTTGCAATTCCTAAACGTTTCATACAATATTTTTGTTCAACCCCTTGAATTAAAGCTGAAAGCCTGCACTTCAATTGCATCTCGATTGTTTCATTTCAAATCCATTGTGGTGGCATACAGAGCCACAATTATGAAAATTGTGTCAGTCCAATATTTCCGGGACCTAACTGTATATATATATATATTTACACACACATACATACAGACAGACACACACCCTC
The DNA here is from genome assembly GCF_963989245.1 of Nansenia antarctica. Taxonomy (NCBI): domain Eukaryota; kingdom Metazoa; phylum Chordata; class Actinopteri; order Argentiniformes; family Microstomatidae; genus Nansenia; species Nansenia antarctica. The sequence continues at coordinate 45,276,363 of NC_137674.1, read as the reverse complement.
TCTGATATTCTCCAGACGAGTGTATCCCTCTATAGCTTTTACTATGACATGTTTGAGTTGAGTATTTGAACAGATGGTGTGATGCTGCTTCTGTCTGTGTGTGGGAGTGAAATAGAGGCCTGGACTATGCCTTGCCTTTCTAACTGATTATCCATCCACAAACCATGGCATATGTGAAGGGTGTTTTGGGGCTTGTTGACAAGTACAGTATTCTGTCTAGTTATTAGTCTATTAGCCTAGACCCACAAGATCAAGTGACAACCCCATGACGTATGTAGAAGTATATGACTCAGTGAAGCGAACTTCCTACTGCATGCGTCCTTAACTGTGAAGAGAGCTGTAGGTTTATAGTCTTTGTATATGCTTTTCTACACCCTCAATTGTATGTACATATTCATATCAACCTCAGGAGGGACTCTCTTCCCAACAGCTTCCAGTGTAGATCAGATGTATTTCTTTCATTCATATACACTAGGCTAAATGTTTAATTCAATATGCATGCAGCATCTTGTCATTTACCTTATGAAAGAGACTTCCATGAAGAGGTCAGTGGTTGACCTTTGACCCTCCTGCCCTCCTCAGCTCCTCACCAACGGCAGCCGCTACCTGATCCGCTCGGACGACATGGTGGAGACGGTCTATAACGACCGCGGAGAGGTCATCAAGACCAAGGAGCGACGCCTCTTCCTGCTCAACGACGTGCTCATGTGCGCCACGCCCAACGTCCGGTAAGAACCCACTGGAAACCCACCAGAACCAGACACTCACTGTGGGGCCAAGGTTTCCACCCACCAGACAGCGCACCAATGGTGGGGAATGATTCTCAATGATTGACTCCCCTTTGGAGGAACGGTTCTCCTGTAATTACGCTGCACCGCACCGGCCACTGGACTCAGACAGAGGATGTTAGAGCGGTTTGAAATACTGTTGTGTTGTTTTCACAAGGATCACCAATGATCATCATGGAACGTCACCTTTTTTGACACTGTGTGTCTTGGTGCCCCCCCCCTCCCCCCTCCCAGGTGCAGTCAGGATGGCAGTCAGGATGGCAGGAGTGGCAGCGGCAGCGCCCCCTTGGGGCAGAAGTTCCTCCTGAAGTGGAGCGTCCCTCTGAGCTTCGTGGACGTGGTGGAGTTTGGCTCCAGCGAGGACATGGGGGACAACAGCGGCACCCGCTTCTCCGCCCCCCACTCTGGGGAGAAGGTGGTCATCAACGCCAAACCAAGTACGTGTCCTGTCCCCCGTCCCCCCGGGGAGTCACGTTTTAATAACGGGTGAACAACATATGTCACGCATGGTTGGAGTCGTTTTGTGGCGGGCAGGTTTCCACAAAGCCACATTTAGTAAATGCCAGTTCTATTATTAGCTTGGCGGTCTGGAGGACTGAAACTGTGGTTGAGGAGTTTCCATTTCCATGACGTGCAGTAGTTCAGTCGTCATTTCTGTATGACCCCACAGCTCATCATAAGGACCATGAAAGGGACGCCTTAGGATTGAAAGTACTCTCCAGATCACTTGGACTTACCCCATCTTTGCGTCTTGTATCGTATATCTACACAGACCGAAATACATTTTAATGTGCTGCATGCGTTATGAGAGGAGGATGAATCGATAGCGGCGTCTTCTGAAGAGACACCAACACCATCCTCCCAAATGTTAGTGAGGGTTAGATAATGACTGTCGTTAATAATCTCCCAGCCTGGCCCTTTCTCTCTCCTGCGCTCAGACCAACACTACAGGCTGTAGGTGCCCTACTTATAACACACAAGAAGGGAGGTGCAAAAACCATCGATAACACACATTAGAAGTGTATGATCAAGCCTATCCAGATAGCCGATTTAGAACGTAGGAAATCACAGCCGCTTTATTAGCTATTGTTTCTGAACAATCACAGAGAGTTTTCCTTCTCTGACCGTGAGTTAGGAGACGATTAAGAATGGCGTCGGGTCCCAGTGTGAGAGAGAGACTCCATCTTGTGTTTTTTCCTCCGTGAGCAGCCTCGTTCTGCATGGTCAGTGACTTCACTCTTTCCACTGGGTTTCCCTTCTCTTTCCCCCGGCAGCTGGTCAGCCACTTTAAACACTCCGTATTGGAAAACGCACCATTAAAACCAGACTGTATGATTTGTGGTGATGGCCACACTGAGACTGTTTTTAGTCAGGAACATCAGTCCTGACTGCCGACCGGCCGACTGGGCATAGGTTAATGGTCCGGCATACTGTCGGACGCTGCTTTTAGTCAGTGTTAGCACTCAGGTGGTGACAGCAGGAAAACAACCGCTAGAATATGAAGCGCCAGATGTTAGGACTATGGGCTGAGGTCATAGGTGCAGTTTCCCTTGCAATACCGCTGCTATATTACGCTTGGTACTCTGACTCTTTCTCTCTACACTGTGTGTGTGTGTGTGTGTGTGCGCACGCTTCTCCCTCCCACTTTCTCTCCCACTCTCTCTCTCCCACTCTCTCTCTCCCACTCTCTCTCTCCCACTCCCTCTCTCTCCCACTCCCTCCCTTTAATGTCAGTCCCATCTGGAGTGCTAGTGTACCTACTACTGAAGTGCATCCAAACACACATCCATCCTCTGCCCAATCCTCTGATGTTGCATTCTAGGTCCAGCATTCGCAGATGTTCCAGGGCTTTGCAATTCATTGACAGCCTTGCTCTCTAGCCTACAGGACATGCCTCAAAGAGGATACCGGTCTAGTCTGCAAATGGGCATAATCCTGTTGTCTAAGACTCCATGAGGGATATACTATAGCTACTACAGTCATTATTGTTATAGCCAAGGATCTCGGTGAAGGTGACCATATGGACCCATTTCTTTATCTTTTTTTTTTGTTCCACTCATCCTCTTACTCACTGGGAATGCCAGGGGATAAGCGAAGCTTTGCCTCTCTCTCTCTCTGCCTCCCTTCTCCTCCTTTGCTCTCTCTCCTTTGCTCTCCCACTCGATCTCTCCTTGCGTGTCTGACTGCCACCCCCATTTGTCCCCCAACAATCCTCTTACCCGCTCACCCAGCCACCCACCCGTCGCTCCTCCACCTACTCCCCTTCTACCCCCCTGTGGAGACAATGGAGCTGATGGGGACTGCAGACTGCACAGTCAACCGCTACATCTGGCTCAGCTGAAAGACCCAGGGGCTGATAGACAGACATTTTGACTCCTCACCAGCTGTCAACTTCAGCTGTCCACCCTGTCTGGGGATGAGATACAGTACTATTGTCTACAGCCCTGAGGAGAACCACAGAATGTACTACATTGTCGAGTCATTGGGTAATGATAATTGAATTACACTGAGCTTGGATAGAAAACATTATTTATACGGTCATGACTTTCCATATGGTCATTAATCTATCTTATGTCCCGTTCCATTTCCGAACCGAATGGAGTTGGGAGTTGGAATTGCTCCCGACAGGGTTGCAGGCCAACCTTGCTACCTCCAACCCCCCTTAACGCCTTTTCTACAACTCAAACCTTTTCTTACTTTGACACGGATGAGCCTTTCACTAATCAGCCCCTCTCTGTGTCTGTCTGGCCAGACAATTTTAACAAGTGGAAAAACCCGCCTCCGTAGTCCAGTGTGTTCAGCCAAAGCAACGCACTGACCTGCTCGCAAAGAGCCAATGAAAAGCGCCAGCGCATGATGTCACTTCCCGCCCCCTGCGTGTTCTGGATGTCTGTGTGCTTAACGCACGTCTGCTGTGCCCCGTGTCGCAAATCAGAGACCTCAGAAGAGGCGGTTGGAGTCTGTTTCTCTGGCCGATACGTCTTCTTTGGACTCTTGGAGTGTATCTGATGGGGCTCAGACCGGGAGAAAAACCTTCGGCCAATCGGTTGACTTGATGTCCCAGAGCTTTTTTCCGAACTTGGTGGAAAGGTCTCGGCTCCCTCACAAAGGCTGGTTGACGGCTTTGGCCTTCTCTTCAAATGGCCTGGCCATGCTCCTCTGCCACAGCAGAAGGCTGGTAGGATTAATGCCGCTTGGTGAAGCGGTGTAGGAGGGAGGGTACCCAATCCACCTCTTCCATGTGGATTTTTTGATGCACCCGCCTCGATCGGAGGAGACGTTGTGAGCTTTTCAAAGGGTTTTTCCATCGTTTTTTTTTTTTAAATGTGAGGTGCTAGTTGAACAGTAAAGTTGAACCCACTCAGTCTCGGCAGAAAACAAGGGAGGGCGCACACACATGCATTTCACTCCTGGTGTCCATCACTTGACGACCAGCCATGACGGTTTTATTATTATAGGCCCCATGTCAAGTAGCCAACATGTGCATTGAACACATTATGGTGCTGGTCGTTCATGAAGTGGGTGACACCTCGGCCCGGTTCAGTGTAGTGTGGGTGATTGTGTGCAGGGTATCATTGCAACGTATTGTAAACGGCGTCTATGTCAGAATATACTGGGCCTTTGATGACATTATAGACTGGCGTTTAGGACGGCGTGTCCTTAGGGCGACATGGCTAAGATCCTCTGACGCTCACACGCCGTTCTGCCCTGACCTCGTTCAAACCCTCAACTGTCATTAACTCACCAACTGCCAAAGAATTCCAGAACACTCAAGTGTTTTATGTGGCATTTACTGAGCAACAGTGCTTTAATTAGCCATAAAATGAAGCAGCATAATTTATGCATTTTTGATGAATAAAGTCACCCATGGTACTACATGAGTTAAGATATACAAGGCATGGATATTTGATTACAGTTAGTCATGGCAGTTGTCTCAATACAAGAGAAACGGCACAGAACTTGAACATGCTTCAGCTGCTAGGACAAGGTGTTGTTTTCTATCGTACACTATTGGCTTTGAACTATTTAAGCATGTCTAAAGAGATCGGGGAGCAGTGAAGGGTTTTGACGTGAATGCTCGCTGACCAGAAGATATTGAAAAACCCAATGTTATATTTAGCCTAGTTGGTATACCCCAGAAGTTCTACGCCTATGAATTAGTCTTTCTGTGTGTAAACAAAATGTCCAAGTGTCCATTCCTCACCACAAGGTAAAGTTTCCCTCAGTGACCCGTCTCAAAGCCCTGGGGAGGTTGCCATGGTGCTGGAACACAAGTGCAGCCTGAATGGCTATTGTAGGGGAGAGAGGGAGAGAGGAAGGGAGAGGAAGTCAAGAGTATATTTAACCCTATATTGAACAATTCACTTGAATTGATAGGAATTTGTGTCAATGTAAATGCCTTTTAGAGCACCTCTAAGGCACAGGGAAGTCCATGTTCTGATGTCCTGGTCAGAGCGGTCCCCTCCTGGCTTGTTAACTGACAGCACAGTTAGTCTATGGTCAGCACCATTTACAGCTGTGTGTGTGTGTGTGTGTGTGTGTGTCCAATCCCCTGCTCTGGCAGGGCCACTGATGAGTCTGGCTCTGTGGCCGTTCTCTCCCTCTTTTAGAGCATGAACGCCGTCAGACAAAGCAGCCCGTTGTCCCGAGCTGGACGCACAGCAACACAGTAATCACTCACTTCACTGGCCCACTGGGGTTGTTATGCAGGGCACATCTACACACACACACATCTACACACACACACACACACACACACACACACACACAATGTGTGAGGACAGTTTGGCCACCAGAAAGCAACTGTAGGTAACGGTGCTCTTGTGAAAGCGTTCCTACATACACATTACACACACACACACACACACACACACACACACACACACACACACACACACTGTGGTTTAGCGGTTAAGGCCCATGCCAAGTCTGCTTGCAAATGTGTCACAGATCACTGTGGGAAAGAGACTGACTGTCCTATATTGATGTTTATCAGTCAGGTCTCATTCCTCTTCAGACTTTTATTACAACAGTATCTAGGGTACTATCGGATAGCCTGTCAAGTCATTTATGGTGGTCTGTGCTTATACAATACAACCACCCAACATAACACCGTGTCATTGTCATGTCATTGAATTAAATTGTGTTGAATTGCACACCACAACCCCAGGGAAATGTGTAGCATACATTAATATTGGTAAACATGAATATTGTAGTTTATTGATGTTCCCTTGTTGTCTCTTCCCAGGCAAGATGTACATGGGCCCAGGGCAGCTGTACCAGGACCTGCAGAACCTCATCCACGACCTCAGCCTAGTCAACCAGATCTCAGGCATGATCGGCAGCCTGAAGGGAAACTACCAGGTGGGGGGGCAACGTCTCTGGACCAAGCTGACGGAGGGGAAGCTAGACATGGAAGGACGGGGCCCATTGTGATGCATGGAATGGAATGAGGAATGGTGTTTGATACATTCCTCATTCCATTCCATGCATATCATCATTCCATTACATGCATTACAGTGAGCCGGGAGCCCTGTCCTCCGATTTCTCCCTCCACCAGCCTCCACTTCCTCTGGAATCATCAGTGCACAGATACTATTCAAACACATTGTGATAAATAAACACTGCCATGTTGGATTTTTTTTTTATGTGATAACTCAATGATTTCGGGGAGATATCTGCTGTCTGTACAGTAAAGGCCAATGCACACGGCGTGCGATTTTGTCGCACGACAACATTCGAATCTCAATTCTTTGAATTATTTCAATTGGTGTGAATGGAGAATCGAATGTTGTCGTGCGATAAAATCGCATCGCACGCCGTGTGCATTGGCCCATTGAAAACAATGGAATAGAATTCGGCGGTGAGACAAAATCGGGGCCGTGTGCATTGGACTTAAGTCTGAAGTAGAGTAGACCTGGTCACCTCACTATGTCTGACCAAACAGAAATAGAAATGGATAGTGTCGCGAAACTCTATTCATTACTCTGTAAGTTTGTGCTTTTACTGTAAACCGTGCTGTGTCTGATTGTTGGTTGAAGCCTTCATTTTAGATGCTTCTACGTTGTGACTGATGGAAAGTAGAGTAGTATTTGTCTAGGTTTAAAATAGTCCCTGAGCCTCAAGTCTTGATGTGGGTTATCTCGGCCTGTCATCTCAAGCTGTGGCCCAGCTGGCTGGCTGGCTGACAGATACACACACAGACAGACAGACAGAACCTCATAGGCCTGACAATCACAGTAGTGTGTGTACTGTGCAACTGTAGTGTAGTGTAGTCTGCACTGCACTGCGGCCTAGTCTGTAAGCTAGTGTTAGTGCTGTTGGCTAGTCTGTAAGCTAGTGTTGGTGCTGTCAGCTAGCCTGTAAGCTAGTGTTAGTGCTGTTGGCTAGTCTGTAAGCTAGTGTTGGTTCTGTTGGCTAGCCTGTAAGCTAGTGTTAGTGCTGTTGGCTAGCCTGTAAGCTAGTGTTAGTGCTGTGGGCTAGTCTGTAAGCTAGTGTTAGTGCTGTGGGCTAGTCTGTAAGTAGGGATGCTCCGATCTGGATTTTTGGGGCCGATACCGATCACCGATTTTTTTCCTCAAGATCAACCGATACCGATTTTTTTTTAAATACATAACTGTAGGCCTACTGACTGGATAGCCTACATATTTTTTGCTTTTTAGACAAAAGTTTTGATCCATTAGGCACCAAGCAAACGCAGACCCATTGTTATGGCATAGTAAAGGTCTGGCCTATCACCCAGTTAGGGCCTGAAGCCCAAGTCAGTCGATATGGCTGTATAAAAGACATCATAAACGTGGCCTTCATGGTTTACATACTGTTACGTCCTCCTATGTTTTCTGTTCAGTTATCTGTCTTCCCCAGAAAAAAAAAAAAAAAAAAAAGATCGGTTTTTGCGATCGGCCATTTTTGCCGATCACCGATCGAGTCATTTGGAGTGAAATCGGCCAATTTAAATCGGTGGCCGATAAATCGGAGCATCCCTATCTGTAAGCTAGTGTTAGTGCTGTGCTGGAAGTCCTATCAGGAGGGGCAGCTGAGACCAGGCCAGAAGCACACAGAGAGACGTGTCTCTCACACAGAGGGAGGAGGAGGGGGGGGGGTTTCTAAGAGATGTTTTTTCTATTTGGTTCCCAATAGCAAGATCCTAGTGTGTTCTCCTCAGTGTGTTTTGTTTGGGTTGAATAATTAGTTGAATAATTGAATAATTAGTAGTGTTTACATTTCTTTCTTTCTTTCTCTACCCTCTTTTTCTCTCCCCAACTTCCTTCGAACCCTTCCTTCGATTCTGCTTCTTTCTCTCTCTCTCTCTCTCTAGAACGTGAACCCCACGGTGGCTCATGATTGGGTGTCAGGTCTGCAGCGTCTCATCCTGAAGAAGGAGGAGGAGATCCGGGCTGCAGACCGGTGCAGGATCCAGCTGCAGTTACCTGGGAAACAGGACAAGTATGTCTCACACACACCCCCACACACCCCCACACACACCCACACACCCACACACACACACTCACATAAGCACACCAACACGCACACACACACACACGCACACACACACACACACACCAACAAGCACAAACACACCAACAAGCACAAACACACCAACACGCACAAACACACCAACACGCACACACACACACACACACACGCACAAACACATCAACACGCACACACATACACACACATGTGATTTGACTCCTACAAACCCTCACAATGCACTGATATGACCCTGTGCCCTTAGACTTGACAATGTCCTCCTTGTGTCTCTCCTGGCATCTTGGGTAAATGTCCCCATCCCTATGTCCTCACTCCCTCTCACTGTTCCCTCTCAGTGTACACTCATTATGTGGTGGTTTTGGGAAGAGCACAGTGTTTCTGTCAGTGTTGATAAACAACATCATCATCTAATCTGATCTGGGAGGCCCGGTCCAGTCTCAGTGGGTCAGTGTGTTGGTTCTCTCTCCTCACAGGAGAGCAGCTGTTTCACACAGTCAGTATTTAAACCTCCCTCCTATGGGCCTACCTTCAACTTCAACTCTCAATCTCTCTCTCTCTCTCTCTCTCTCTCTCTCTCTCTCTCTCTCTCTCTCTCTCTCTCTCTCTCTCTCTCTCTCTCTCTCTCTCTCTCCCTCTTCCATTTATAACTGGACAGATTATCAACGGAGCTAGTCTAGAGTCACAGCTGTGCTGCTACTCCTTCTTCTGCCATCCCTCCATTCCAAAAACAAAACACTACAGTGAGAGAGCGAAAGGAAAGATGCATGCCAAACTGATCCTTCGCTGTAATGTCCCATTTACTTTTAGCTCTTCTAATTGCTGTTGACTTCCATTACCTCAGACACAGCCCTGTCTCCTCTAAACATGGGCTCACATGTCCCCTCAGCTGTTATGGCCAGACCGAGGTCTCTTTTCCCCCTGACAACACCGAGTTAGCCAGTTAGGGTATCATTGGGAGAGACAACTGGGGTGTATTCAGGATCACTGAACAGTGGCATAAATGTTCCAAAAATAGAAATCGTGCTGGACTGAATGTGTGGATGCTGTGGTTGCTGGAGGTGGTGCTTGACTTTGGGGCTGTTTTACATTTACTTTCTCACCCTCTCGTGCTCCGTTCAAGACCCAACACAATTTGAAACGTTGTAGAATATTTATGTTCCTTCCATCCGTAGCAGGTCATTTGTACTAAGTGGGCAATTGGCAGTAATAGTCCCAGTACTGTAGTTAGTTAGGTAGAAAGTTGATATTGATGCATCGCCTTCAACACTGGTGTCTTTGTCCTCTCTCTCTCTCCTCTCAGCAGGACTGGCAGGCCCACCTACTTCACAGCAGTGTTCAATACCTTCAGCCCGGCCATCAAACAGTCCTGGATCAGCAACCTGCAGATGGCTAAGCTGGCTCTGGGTACGCCTGGCCCCGGTCATACAGTAGTCTCAGTGCTACGTCCATGTATATCGGTCACGCTACCATCTGTGTCTCGGACGACACCCTCACCTACATTCGTCTCAAAGCTTTGTCCATTTTTGTCGATTTAGGATTCATAATTCTACCGTGTGTATTTCTATATTCCTTTGACCATTTGTATCGGTTCACCCTAGTGACTATGTCTCAAATGACACCCTAACTAATCCTTGCTCCGTGTATTGTGAGTATATGAGGGAACAGGGTGTCTTTTGAGATACGTAGACAGTTTTCTCGATTGATTCTCCCCCACTGCTTGTGTCACTCCCTGTCTCCGTTGACCACTGTCGTGTGTCTATATACAGAGGGATAGCGCCTCTCTCTGCTCCAGTGCCCTTTTTCCACTAACAGTGACGTGAATGTCTGTAACTGTCTCTGTTCTCGTGGCTGGAGTTGCTGAATCTTAAGCAGAGAGGCTCAGTTTTATGGAGATGGTTTACTAATAACTCACTTGAGTTCCACTCTCACAACACAGTTTTGCTCACATTTTCCATTGAAGTCAACGCAGGATTTATGTGGGGTGAGAAATCATTAGTCCGATCATCTGCGCTGGCAACTCTGTGGTCTTCTGACTGTAAAATGGATCATTAAGCCGTTAAAAAACCTGGAATCGAATATTGAGGTTATTGAATTTTGCATTGCGTAACATAATAGTGATGTAATGTATCATGGCTGCATTTATGGTTGTTGGACAGTAGACACAGTGTTCTTCTCTGAAATGGAATAATTGTGGTATGGACTCAAGGCACTCAAAGTGTGTGTGTGTGTGTGTGTGTGTGTGTGTGTGTGTGTGTGTGTGTGTGTGTGTGTGCCTGTGCCTGTGCCTGTGCCTGTGCATATGCGTCTGTCTTCATCTGTGTGTGTTCTCCAACAGAGGATGACAACCTGCAGGGCTGGGTCTATGCGGAGGATGATGATGGCAATCACATAAAGAAGCAGAAGCACCCTCTCCTGCTCAGCCAGATGCCCGTGGTCATGTCCAAACTACAGGAGTTCAAGGTGGGCTCCACCTCCCACACCCCCCCTCCTTCTCCTCATCTCCCTCCTCCCCCAGGCATCCTCCTCCTCCCCCCAAGGCAACCCCCCGCCCCCCCCTCTCTTCTCCTCCTCCCCCAAGTTTTAGACCATGTCATTCAGTATGTGAAGTGAACACTGAGTTCCTGTGTGTATCTCTGTCAGGTGGAGTGTGCGGTCCACAACCCAGAGCCCCACATCAACACAGAGAGCACAGCGGACACGCCCATCCTGGGCCACGGCTGTGTGTGGGTGAGGAGGCCGTTCTCTTCTATATACACACTCCCATCATTCTGTTCCAACTCATTCATTAGCATTAGCTGCCATCTCATTCATTATCACTGGGTAAGCTGACCGATTAGCATGATCAGTCATATACTGTCCTGCAGTACTACGGTCAGTATGATTATTACATTAAAGATGACATGATACTGAAATACCCACTGTCTTACAACTGCTCAAAACCATAATCTCATCACATCACAACACATAACAGTATGTTTGCGTAACGTCTTATGTTTTTTTGTAGCCAGAGCCAAGTGTTTAGAAGGCAATATCACTTTATGATCGGCTATAAAACTCAATAAAAAAAGTATTTCTTCCGCTCACAGCGAGACCGAAATGAATTATGTAACGGTTCCTTGTTCCTTCATGGGCTATAAACTCTGGACCGGTGGCATTCTGACTGGATGAATGTGTTGAGTGCCTCCTCGTCTTTATGACTGCATTTACTACAGAGAGGGTGATAAAACACACACACACACACACACACACACACACACACACACACACAAAGACCCTCACCCTCCAGCTTTGGCTCGTTCACATTTTCGTTGATGGCTCACACTTTTCCGTTGTGTATGAGTCACCTCGAATCGCGAGGGCTGTTTTCTGACTTACTGATTTGCTCTGTCAGTCTGATGTGTAGCTCCCAGCCCACCATTTTCAGGGCCACCCCTGAGTATCCACGTGTCATTCCAACCTTGTCAGGTGGCGAGCTGCACCAATCAGATGGGTCAGATAGCCATCGTGGCCATGCAGAACTCCAGCCCCAAGGTGACCGAGTGTTTCAACGTGGAGTCGAGGATCCTCTGCATGGCCTACGTCCCCATGGAGCAGCTGCCCCTGGAGAACGGGGAGGGAGCCCCCGACAACACCCACCCGCCCCCTGGGAAGGCCAGCGAAACCCCCACGGTCTGTCTGGGCATGGAGGAGGGCAGGTATGGCTGCTCATACGTACAAACACAAAACCCACCTTGAATTCACTCATGTGACTCATACCCACATGGCACCTATACGTGGTGTATTACAAAGCAGGCTTTCAGACCTAGTCCACTCCATACTATACTAGTTTGAATTGATGTCCTCAAGGTCATGTTCCGTTTATTTGGCATTACATTGATTGAAGTACACCATGCGACGAAATGCCTTGTGCAGAGCAGCTCTCAACATCCACAAAGATAAGCTAAAAAAAACAACTGTACAACAATGAGATTAAAACAATCACCTATCGTAAACGCAGTACATCATGCTCGGAATAAGTCAACAGTCATTGTGTTCTCAAGTGCTGGAGAAGCGCCTGCTCTGATCACACCTCCCGTCCCCTCTCTCCGCAGCATCATCGTCTACAAGAGCAGCCAGCGATCCAAGAAGGTGCGTCTCCAGCACTTCTTCACCCCGGACAAGTCCACCGTCACCAGCCTGGTCCACAGGAGGCAGTGTTTATACACCGGTCTGGTCAGCGGCTCGGTCGCCATCTACTCCAGAGCACAGGGTGAGGCCTTGTTCTGACCCCGCGTCTGTTGGCCTTTGTGTCCGTTTGTTGATATTCAGCTGGAGTTCAACTGGTACAGTAAATTACGGGCCATCATAGTGCCTATTAGGTTTTTTTTCCTGACACACACAATCTCACTGACTTGACTCAATAGGTGTTTGGTTTTTTTCATGTCGCCCTGGGAGTTCGTTGTATTTTTGGAAACAATGTGTTATTGTTATCTGACCTTACCGTGACCTTTTTGAACCAGACAATGGCTACAGCTACGGTGAGGGTGGAGTGAGCGTGAATGGGGTGATGTTGGGTTGCTCATAGTGAGGTTGTTCAGTGTATTTATTGGCCCAGTCCCTGTGGTGACCGGGCCTGTGTCAGTAGCTATAGTGTGTTAGCCTAGCCTCAGCGATGGAGGCTTGACCACTAGAATATGACATATCAGTGTTCTATGGAGGACTATGAGCTGAGGAACTACGGGCAGTTTCCATTGCATTTGAGCTGGCATTACCACTGCTCAATTACACACTGCTCTCTCTCTCTCTCTCTCTCTGAAGCTTGCTGTGCAGGGTCCCCCTCTCCACTGAGACTGGCCTGGTTGCCTGGGAGGAGTAGCTAATCTGTTAGCGCTGACCTATTTAATATCCTCTTGTAGATCAGCTAGTGCACACTGTAGACTTGATGTTTGGGATTCTACTGTGTGCTTCTCTGTCTCTCACCACACAGCAGGTGAGGAGAGGAGGGGAATGCTTCCATGTTTGTAGGATGACTAACCTTCCTCTAGGGCCCATCTTTAACTTGTGTGCTCTTTCTCTCTCTCTGTGAACAGAGGGGGTCTAGGGATGCTTACATTTTTGCATGGTGAATAACCCTCCTCTAGGGCCTAGCCTTCCCTTGTTTACTCTCTCTCTCTCTCTCTCTCTCTCTCTCTCTCTCTCTCGCTCTCTCTCTCTCTCTCTCTCTCTCTCTCTCTCTCTCTCTCTCTCTCTCTCTCTCTCTCTCTCTCTCTCTCTCTCTCTCTCTCTCTCTCTCTCTCTCTCTCTCGCTCTGTGAAGAGGGGGGTTCAAGGGATGCTTCCATTTTTGTACGGTGAATAACCAGCTGAGTAGAGAGACCGAGAGAGAGAATATAGGGAGAGTATTGAATATAAGAATTGCAACACTGTCACGTTAGAGAATGTGGTTAGACACCACCATGGCCAAAGGCTCACTTGGGTGGTGTGAGTCAGACATGTCAGCATTGGTACTGTAGGATTACATCCCTAAGTGAGGTCGGTCTGTCCTCATGTTGATGGCCTTAGGTGACACTTGTTTGTGCACAGTTCTTGTTGGTCTCTTTGGTCTTGACTGAACTTGTTTTCTTACCGTACCGTACTTTACCCAAGTACAGTGTCAGTTAATGAATCATCTTGTGAAATCAGGTGGGGGGATCTATCTGGCCCATGAGTCACTAGGTAGAGGGGAAAAAATATGAAAACCATCCAAGCAAGAGACCACACCGTACCCAGTCCCAGTGCCTTACTAGTCAGCCTGGTAGCTGGGGAGTGGAGGCCTGCTGCCTGCATAGCCCACAGCCCAGGCCAGGCCAGGCCAGGCCAGGCCTCCTGTTAGGGTAGGTTACATATCCTAAGCTGTTAAGAAGGAAAGGTGGGGTAAATCCCTGCTACAAATTCTTGTTGAGTAAAATTGCGTTCCTATGCTCGGCAGGCTGTAGTGTGTGTGTGTGTGTGTGTGTGTGTGTGCGTGTGTGTGTGTGTGTGTGTGTGTGTGTGTGTGTGTGTGTGTGTGTGTGTTGTGATATGGATAGATGGAGGATACTGGTTTGAGGGAAAGTGTGTGTGTGTGTCAGTTCAAAGGAAAGTGTGTGGGGGGGTGTGTGTGTCAGTTTGAAGGAAAGTGTGTGTGTGTGTGTGTGTGTGTGTGTGTGTGTGTGTGTATCAGTTTGAAGGAAAGTGTGTGGGGGTGTGTGTGTATCAGTTTGAAGGAAAGTGTGTGTGTGTGTGTGTGTGTGTGTGTGTGTGTGTGTGTGTGTGTGTGTGTGTGTGGATAGATGCAGGATACTGGCCTGAGGCAGAGTAAGAGGGACAGTATTCCCCCTGATCCCTCAGCCAGCTCCATACGGCCTGGGAGAGAGGAGAGAGGTTTGCAGAGCTGAAAGAATGCCTGCTTCAGTTCCACCTCTTTTGAAGTGAATCATGTCACTCTTTCCATGTCTTTTTCCTATTTAAACTTCAGGCGTTTTTCCCTTTTTACTCCATGTACAAATGATTGTGCAATGTGATGGATTTGTTTGAGAATGCCATGAATGTTGACTGAATGTAATAGCTGACTGCACTGTTGACTGTTAAAGGCTTTCACCAGCTCTGTCGACATTGACAACTCAGTTATGTTTTTTTTTGTTTTTTTTTTACTAAAGACAATATAAAGTGGTTTCATTATCGCACTTGTTCAACACAAGGGAACCATCTCTGTGTCAAAGCTCAAGCTTAAACTTGAGTGAGACGATGAATCATTCTAGTTCTAGTTGCAGTTGCTAAACCTCATCCTCATCCGAATGTGACACATTGAGCAGGCCCACGCATCATTAGCATATAGAGTAGACTGCTGTCTACATGTTTAAGGAACGGCAGAGAGGACCAGAAGAAATAACATCCCCGTATAAGCTTGATTATAAAACTGTGATTTTTAATTTATGCATCAACTTCAAAAGGCTTCTTGCAACGAATAACACAACAGTAATGTACTGTCCTCCAAAATTCCAGAATTTAAGTATTTTTTTTACTCTGTTCTATGCTGGAAAGGAAACACTAATACAGCAATATGGTACTGTGTTCCAAAACATAGGTGTGTGTGTCTGTCTGTGTCTTGTGTGTGTCTGTGTGTCTCTGTGTGTCTCTGTTTGTGTCTGCCTGTCTGTGTCTCTGTTTGTGTCTGTCTGTCTGTCTGTGTGTCTGTTTGTGCCTGTCTGTCTCTGTTCAGCTTTATGCTCATTTCTAGTCCCCTTGCCGTTGGGCTGAGTTGTTTTGTCTGGTCATGTCACACTGTGGGAGACCTGGTCCCATGTGACCCCCCACCCGCCAGCCCCTCATTCCTCCAGTGCCAACGCTCGTTGGTTCTCTTGTCTGTGTGGGTGAATGGCCCTGCAGAGACAGCATACCACTGCCAACCCAGACAGTGACAACATCAGCAGCAGCTCTAATGACACACATTGGTGAGGTTGGTAGGTGAGGTGTGTACTGTACTCCCTCCTATCTGCTCCATTCTTTTATATTTGTGTTTTTCTTGAATCTTATCTGCGTCAGCGTGTCTGGCAGGATTAGGTTTGTAGAAAGGGGAACAGTGAGTAGACGCCAAGGAGAGCTTACGTAAGTCGCAGGGACGGGGAATGACATAGTTTATTTCAGTCCAAGTTTGCCTGCTGTCATCTCTTCTTCGCTCTCTTTTTCTTTTGTTGTGTCTCTCTCTCTCTCTCTCTCTCTCTCTCTCTCTCTCTCTCACACACACTCTCTCTGACTGACACACACACACACTCTCTCTCTCTCCCACACTCACTCTCACACACACACACACATACTTTGTGATTACTATAATAATAAACACAAAGCCGTGTTTTGTGTTGTTAATCTACCCCACCTCCTCTGAGAGATTACCCTTACTTCCTTAGTAATTACTGTACCGCTGAAGGGGTCCCTCCTCTCTCTGTGTGGCACCTCTCCTTTCAATAGCTGCCTTTGTGCCCTTCCCTTAAACAAACACTATTGGCGTGGCCTCCAATACTTCCTGCCTGCACTAGATTATCTGAGGTAATTTGGTTTCTGGAGGAAATGAATTTCTCTCTCAAACTACTGTGGTCTTGGCGTGCCAAGTGCAAGCTTCTGGTAGTGTGTGCGCCTACAACTACCTACACATCCTGTCCAGCAGCCCACACATACAGTATCCATATGAGAGAGTGAGAGAGGGAAGAACGCAAAGAATTGGGCTATATTTATAATGTACCCCCTCCCCAGTGTGGGGTGTTTGAGAGCAGGGAGCCGGGCTGTGCTGAGCCCAGGCCCTTGTGGCAGTGTGTGGGAGGTGTGTGTGTGGGTTGTTTTAGGAGATGAGTAATCCTCTTTCCACACATTGATATTCATTGTGAATCCTGTGAAACCATCAATGACCACTCCATCATTGTTATGCAGATGACATTTACATGTACATGATGTACATTTTCTGCAACTCGTGCATACACAATCTGAGCAACAATATCTAACAAATACTAATAAACAGAGGCTGAGTGCTAAGTTGGCAAACCCCAGGCCCATTGTAATAAGGGGTATAAATGTATTAGAAATATACGTACTTAGTGGATTCTGTATTGTGTAAGTATTGACTATAGTATGAAGTGTACATGGATGTTTGTGTTTCAGACGGCTCGTGGAACTCTGACTCTGCCAAGGTGCTGAAGCTGGGGGTGCTGCCGGTCAAGGCCATGCTGGCTGTGGAGGACCACGTCTGGGCTTCCTCCGGAGGGCAGGTCTTCATCATCAGTACCCACACACACACCGTGGAGGTACAGCATCTCTCTCTCGCTTTCTCTCTCTCTCTCTCTCTCTCTCTTTCTCTCTCTCTCTCTCTCTCTCTCTCTCTCTCTCTCTCTCTCTCTCTCTCTCTCTCTCTCTCTCTCACCTCTTATAGTATCTCTGTATCGGGCCAGACTATCTGTGTAATCTCTGGGTAATTCAAACAGGAAACAAAGGCGTAAGACAAAGCAGTAATTAAACATCCTGTCTTCCCAGATTTGTGTTTGGAAAGTTTGAACTTTGGATACACTCTAAGTGGTTTATTATATTTATGCTGCTTTAAAAATGTCTCTTGGGGCGCCCACGTCAACATTGTTCACTCCCAATATTGGATATTTTTTCTGGATCCAAATTAAAGCGTTAGATTTCGATATGAACCCTTGACCTGTTTGTTAAACCACTTATTTTGGTAGGAATTATTTCATAGCATGGTTTGCGTTTTCCCTCAGCAGCCAAACAGACGTGGGTGTTGCTGCATTCAGCACATACTCCTCGCAGGCCAAGTTCACATTTCTGTTCCACTGTTTCTGTTTGATTATGATTCTGTAGCCTCCCACACCATGGAACTGCTCCGTCTCTGAGGCAATGCTGCGTTGCTTAGCTTTACTCTTAAAGACACAGTGCAATCAAACTTGTATGAGATACAATATTAGGATCTGAAATAATAATTGGATTCCCCTTTTATGAATTTCCAACCACTTTTGACACTACTGTATGAAGTATGGTGAAGTTAGTTTCGTTTTCCATTTCCTAGCAGATGTCATGTGAAAACCAAACTAGACTGAGGGGATGCTGTGTGTAGTTAGCAGTGTTTCTATGGTTACTAAGTGTGTTTGGCCCAATCACTGTCATGTACACCTGGCATGGCCCTATTCATATAACTGAGGGTTATAGTAGGATCTTGGTTGGGGTTCTTTCTCCTTCCTTTCCTCCCCCGCTCCCTCTCTTCTCTCTATTTACGGTTTTCCCTTGCCATCCCGGCACATTCCGGTACACCAGCACCTGTTGTCTATCCTGGAATAGCAGATTGGGATTCTCCTGTCCAGCACGCCAGTGACTCATAATCCTGTTAGCATCATTAAGCTCATTACCAGACCACCTGTCTGTCTCTCTACACTGGCTTCTGACACACACACACACACACACACACACACTCACACACACACACACACACACACACACACACACACACACACACACACACACACACTCACTCACTCACTCACTCACTCACTCACTCACTCACTCACTCACTCACTCACTCACTCACTCACTCACTCACTCACTCACTCACTCACTCACTCACTCACTCACTCACTCACTCACTCACTCACTCACTCACTCACTCACTCACTCACTCACTCACTCACTCACTCACTCACTCACTCACTCACTCACTCACTCACTCACTCACTCACTCACTCACTCACTCACTCACTCACTCACTCACTCACTCACTCACTCACTCACTCACTCACTCACTCACTCACTCACTCACTCACTCACTCACTCACTCACTCACTCACTCACTCACTCACTCACTCACTCACTCACTCACTCACTCACTCACTCACTCACTCACTCACTCACTCACTCACTCACTCACTCACTCACTCACTCACTCACTCACTCACTCACTCACTCACTCACTCACTCACTCACTCACTCACTCACTCACTCACTCACTCACTCACTCACTCACTCACTCACTCACTCACTCACTCACTCACTCACTCACTCACTCACTCACTCACTCACTCACTCACTCACTCACTCACTCACTCACTCACTCACTCACTCACTCACTCACTCACTCACTCACTCACTCACTCACTCACTCACTCACTCACTCACTCACTCACTCACTCACTCACTCACTCACTCACTCACTCACTCACTCACTCACTCACTCACTCACTCACTCACTCACTCACTCACTCACTCACTCACTCACTCACTCACTCACTCACTCACTCACTCACTCACTCACTCACTCACTCACTCACTCACTCACTCACTCACTCACTCACTCACTCACTCACTCACTCACTCACTCACTCACTCACTCACTCACTCACTCACTCACTCACTCACTCACTCACTCACTCACTCACTCACTCACTCACTCACTCACTCACTCACTCACTCACTCACTCACTCACTCACTCACTCACTCACTCACTCACTCACTCACTCACTCACTCACTCACTCACTCACTCACTCACTCACTCACTCACTCACTCACTCACTCACTCACTCACTCACTCACTCACTCACTCACTCACTCACTCACTCACTCACTCACTCACTCACTCACTCACTCACTCACTCACTCACTCACTCACTCACTCACTCACTCACTCACTCACTCACTCACTCACTCACTCACTCACTCACTCACTCACTCACTCACTCACTCACTCACTCACTCACTCACTCACTCACTCACTCACTCACTCACTCACTCACTCACTCACTCACTCACTCACTCACTCACTCACTCACTCACTCACTCACTCACTCACTCACTCACTCACTCACTCACTCACTCACTCACTCACTCACTCACTCACTCACTCACTCACTCACTCACTCACTCACTCACTCACTCACTCACTCACTCACTCACTCACTCACTCACTCACTCACTCACTCACTCACTCACTCACTCACTCACTCACTCACTCACTCACTCACTCACTCACTCACTCACTCACTCACTCACTCACTCACTCACTGCAGGGCTGCTGTGATGCCTTTGTGATTGAACTGAAGTCCAAGGCCCAATCCCGATTCACCACTCTGGCTCCGTTTTCAACCCTAATCTCCTTTTTGCGCGTTCACGTGTAGCCGTAGTGGCGTCCCAATTCATTACTCATTTAGGGTTAGGGTTAGGGTTAGGGTTTTCCATGGCTCCAAACGGAGAAAATCTTGACCCTCGTTCGATTCGGAGCCATGAGACTCCCTTCCGGCATGCATTGCGAAACATCTACAGAAATGTTCTTTTCGCTCTCGTAATACAGAAGCGAGCCTGAAATGTAATTTACTTTTTCTGGAATTACTTGTAATTAAAGACTTGAAAAAATATGATAACCATCGTATTAGTTTAATGTCATTTCAATGCATCATAGACCTTTTCTTTACAACAAGCATAACACAAAAAGATCGCTATTATGCCGCTATTGTGCCTATGCAGGAGAGCCCCATTGAAGCGTCAAGCACAGCCTTCCCATAATATAATATATTATATAATAATATAAGGAGCGCGATTCACATCGAGATGTACATTCCTGTTTAGAAATAAAAGATTACCTTTAGCGTTTGACAGCGGATGATGATAGACATATTTAATGTGAAGTTATCTATCTAACGTTAGGCTGATGTGTGCATGATAGACGCGCATGAGATGTTTTATTTACAGCTATGGCACGAATTAAACCAAAACAACCCGCAATCCTATCCGAGCAGTTGTTATTATGTAATATTGTTGATGGGTTATATAATTTTTTATTTTGTTTTATTTTGTTTTTCCGATTTTATCCCTTTTTCACCCAATTTGGTATCCAATTGCACCCAACCTAGCATCCAATTATCCCCTGCCTATTGCGTAGGATCCGCCGCACGACCCCGTGGCCGGCAGCCCCAGAGGAGATCGCCAGGCAGACTAGCTGTCTGGCTCCTCGAGCCCGACACCGTTACTCCAGCACCAGACGGGGGCGGTGTTGCGCGACGGATCCTTGTCCGGAAATAGTCCTATGGGAGCGGCCGCTCAATATGCCGCTCCCTGTGAGCCCCGGCCATATCCGGGTCTGGCGAGACCGGGATTCGATCCCAGTCCCCGGTGGGCAGCTTGCACTAGAGGCTAATGCTTAGACCGCTGCGCCACCGCGGGGCGACGGGTTATATAATTTAATGTTATTTCAATGCATTATAGACCTTTTCTTTACAACAAGCATAACAACAAAATCGCTGTTATGCCGAGGTGCTTAACATAGAAAGTTCCACAGTCCAGCGCGCTTGGGACAGCGGAGCGCGTTTGTCACAGGCTGCCCCGGCGTCAGCCTTCCTAATAGAAATAAATCGGTGTGCGATTCACATTTCAGAGATGTACAATCATGTTTATTTCGAAATAGATTATTACCTGTGGGGCTTGACAGCATGATAGGAGAGGAGAGGCGCGTGCCGCGGCCGAGGAGAGTGTACTCTTTCCGGATAGACATTTAAGCATGCTCTCTGGGTTCGAAACATTACTTCCCGGGGTGCCAGCGGGTTGGTTGATGGCTCAAAATGTCCGTATACCGATGGTGAAGTTAGCAAAGGAGTATTGTGTTTGTACCACCTTCATAGCCGGTGTTATTCACGGACAAACACGGTGCCCGGAGGCACCCTTTGCGGGTTAATAACTGTGGTTCACCGTGGGTTAGGATAACAATTCAAACGTGTCCGGATAGGGGAGAGGACAGGGAATCTGAAACCATTTGAATGGTGTCGATACGACACAAATCCCGGGTAGAACTTCTCTCCCCCATGATAATGAAGCATTATTCTTTTTTATTTGATGACTTGTTTGATCGATTGATAGCGTTCAAGTTCATTCAAGTTGTGAATGAATCGCGAGCGTCAATGCTTTTCTACGATACTACGTGTAATGTCACTTGGACATAGAATAATAAGACACTTGAGTCTGGGTTCAACAAAGGTATAACCAGTTTATTCGGTTCTCTCGACACGTGTCAGTCACCTAGTGGTATATCACGAACTCTCTCTAAGGCGCATGCGCTGTCCTGACTATGAATTAACCCATTCATTACACTACGGATGACGTATTAGGGTTGTCCCATGAAGGGTTGTCCCATTTCCCCCGAGAAACCACTACGGCTATGGCTCCAAAACGAGTGACTCCAAAACGAGTGACTCCAAAACGAGTGACTCCAAAACGAGCCGAAGTGGTAAAAAAGAGAATCAGGATTGGGCCCAACTCTTCTCCGTTTAAAAGGGAGGAGGACCGGTGAGATCACACTACTGATGGCAGTACAGCCATTTGTGGAGCTGAGGCATGGGATGGTGTTGGTCCATATTGGGCCACCTGATAGGCCCTCACATTACATTTGTTCCATTAGATTTGTTTAATGGAGGAAACCGCTGATAACAAACATCTCTGACAGGCAAATACCACCTTCCTGCTAATGTTTTGACTCTGAAGTTGCTGCAGCTATTGTACCCAGACCTATTTAATCCATCATAAAGGTGCATTTTACCATAAACACAAGAACACCTTCTCCAGTGTTTACCATTAAAGTAACATTTACTCCAACCCATTTTCTTCAGATTCCAGGCAGTTCCTACTAGAGACATAACAAGCAGCGGGTGACCATGAGTAGACATAAACTCTTGTCACCAGGACAATGGGGAGCGTATCTGTGTCATAAGCCATGTCAACAGCAGCCTCTTAGGGGGCTTAGTGTCAGTGTTGTCAGTGTTATGGCAGCTAGATGGTACAGGAGGACAGTAGACACGCTAATCAGGAAGGATGACCTGGATGTGGCCTACTTCTCAGTGTTGTAGTAGCGGATTGTACACAGACAGTGAGGCTAAAAAATAAATAAAAAATTTAGTAGAAGGCGATAATAGGGAGAAGGTTTTTCCTTCTATCAGTGGCCCCGGGCCTGAGCTAGAGTACTCTTCCTGCAACGAATAGTGGACTGCTGATTCACATGCTTAGTATTCAAATGTATTGATTGTAAGTCGCTTTGGAATAAGGCGTCTGCTAAATGCCAAAAATGTAAATGTAAATGTAATGTCAAGTAGGTTCAAAACCTTCAAAACACTTACTGAAGATATCCCCTTAAGCCCTTCTGCTGAACGCCCTAATTTCCACCTAAAAACCAGACCCAAACTAAACTGTTTATAACATTAGAAATATGATGATCAGATGGAAAAGCCATTTGATAGGTAACACCTTGACGGTTTGTGTGGAGATGCTCAGATCATAGTTCAGTATAACATACTGCACATGACAAGGAGTAAACAATAAAAAGTAAACAATAATCAAATTAAAGCAGAATTTGGAGGTGCATGTTTGTTGTCCATTCACTTAGCACATTTTGACTAAGTGCTGTGATGTTCATTTCCAATAAAGTGGTGTTATTAGTTTTGTTGTGAAGTATGATGAGTAAAGTAAATGTGCTTGTGTTCATATTTGCTCTTAAAGCTGTCGAAGAACTAAGCAATGTGTTTGTTTGCTATGTAGTACAAAAGGTGTGATGTCCGACTTTTGTCTCCCCCCTCTCCTCTTATCCCCTTTCTCACCTCTCACCCCCCTAATCCCCTTCTCTCTCCTCTCCTCCCCCATGCAGAGACAGCTGGAGGCCCACCAGGAGGAGGGGATGGTGGTATCCCACATGGTGGTGGCAGGAGTGGGCATCTGGATAGCCTTCAGCTCAGGGTCCACCCTCCGACTCTTCCACACTGAGACACTGGAGCATTTACAGGACATCAACATTGCCACCCCTGTGCACAACATCCTATCTGGTAAGACATTGTTACAATATCCTATTTGGTTAGACACACACATGATATCAATATCCACATCACCACCACCACCACCACCACCATATTCTCTGTGGGTAGGCCTAATTGCATGATATCAACATTATCACATGTGTAAATGACAGGATCTTTGGTAAGACATTTCTAGAGAGCTTCCTAAAATCCTACCAGTAGCGTGCCACGTCACCTTCAGTACATCTGGCTCCTGTGTGTACTGTGACCTTATCCAGACGCTAGCTAACACTTTTTGTTATCCCTTCATGCCCTCCAATGTCATTAGGTGATACGATCTCTCTGTGTTTAAAAAATAAAATAAATAAAGACTCTCAGTCCAACACACTGTTTGAAGCAAATTGAAAAGAGCAGTCGTCAACAAAAAGAAGGGCCCCACTTTTGATATTTAATCATCAGGTCACCCAGTCAAGTGCTTTTCCCGAATGCACCCTTCCACTCATGAACTATGATATAATTCTCATGACCTCAGAGTTTCAAAGTGCTGCCTAACGGAGTGCCTGTCTGTAATTAGATGACATCACAGAGGGGGTCAGGTGCTACTTGTCTAACCTACCACAGACAGACATGTTTTGATCCTCTTCAAAGAGTCCCCCAGGACAATTTCCAATGGGAAAATAATTCCTCCCTAACACGATGCCTTCCTGCAGTTTCAATTAGCATCTTTGGCAGGTATCACTCTTTTATTCTTTCCTCAAGCTCTATGCCATGGACGCTTATATGAGGATAATGTGTGTGCAAATGTATGAGTATGTGTTTAATTTTGATATATCACTTTAAAGTAGGTGACACTTTCATGTCTACAGAGCTGTCATCCCTGCCTGATTGCATCATCATGTTGATGGATGGAGCCTCTGATCCTGATGAGTACTCTATAGAAGCTGTAACAGACGCACACTAGATTGTTATCAGCAGGTAGCGATGCCTAGGGCACCTGGTCACCCAGAGCAGATGAGGATCATAAACTAAGCTAGCTCAGTGTGGGCAGGTATTAGTGTTTCCGCAGTAATGTTTGATGTAAAGATTGATCATGAAAGGCGAGCCCAGACTAGTCAGAGGTTCTAAATGGCCTTTGGGTTGGATGAAGGTTTCCAGTTGAGTACACTGCATTTACCTCAGCACTGGGATCCGAGTTCTCTCTAGTCTGGATCCAGACTTGGTTTTAGCAAAAGCCTCTGTGTGGAGTGTGGACATAGAGACAAGGGGTTGTGTGTACAGTCAACATTGTGTGTGTGTGTGTGTGTGTGTGTGTGTGTGTGTGTGTGTGTTGCTTGTGCTTGGTTTTCTTACCATGGTAACATAGTCATTATTCCCGGACCGTGGTGGTTAATTTAAGTTCAATCCTACATTTTATGTAAAGTATGAGGCGTATGGCGGCAACGGCCAAAATA
The DNA here is from genome assembly GCF_963989245.1 of Nansenia antarctica. Taxonomy (NCBI): domain Eukaryota; kingdom Metazoa; phylum Chordata; class Actinopteri; order Argentiniformes; family Microstomatidae; genus Nansenia; species Nansenia antarctica. The sequence continues at coordinate 45,251,327 of NC_137674.1, read as the reverse complement.
GTCAGGAATGTAAATGTGAAAAACAAATGAAATGTCTGTCAGAATGACAAGTACTGTTGTAGCGGTATTCATCAGAGCGGCCGAGCCAGCTGTGGTTGTGTGCGTAGTAATCTGCTGTTCCAGCCCTGGCCTACATCAGCCTGCCCTGGGCGGGTCATAATCTTTCTCCCCCTTGCTCTGTGAGTGCTCTTTAATATTGGGTTTCTGCACAGCAGAGGTCCTGGGGTGCTGATTTGTGTTTTTGCGAGGTTGATCGTCTGATCGTCTGGTGCTGACACAAAGGCTTTATTTGTGTAGTCAACAGCAACTGCTTTTTCGCCCTCCTCTCATAGCAAAGCGATGCTATGCTGACTGTAAGCAGTGGTCTGCAGACAGCTTTGTTGGTCTAAGGGCTGATGTTAGTTTTAGTGGGTTTTTTCTGGTCTGCTCTGTGGATGTTGTCCTGATCAAAGATGTTTATGATACCCCCCAAGCTGTACAGCATTCTGATGATACTCTAATACAGTTGACGCGTTTGATGTCAGTATTGATTTAAGATGTTTGTGTGTGTTTTAAAAAAAACATGTTTAGGGGCGGGGGGATTCTGACAATGAGTGTGTGCGTATAGTGACAGCTGGGGTTGTGGATCAGTGTGTTTTGTGGTTCCCACTAATGTCTAGCATGCAGGAATGCTGCAAAGTCCTTTTAAAAGCTTAATGAACTGTGCTATCATGAGCTTAGCTCTGTCCATTGTTTATAAGACTGTGTGTACAGTACATCAGTTTTTATCTTTTGTGTCATACTGTATTTTTGCCACAAGGTGGTTTACCCTGTCAAATACCATTTTGGAAGTCCTCAAAAAAATATGTACACAACAAATAAAATAGAACATGTGGGAGAGTTGCATAATATTTGATAAAACAGAGTACACGATTTAATGCGACTTTGCCAAATTGAGCAACATATTTGTCCAATCAACTGAATTCAGCTGGTGATGTAATAGCCAAAGGGGGATTACGCTTGAATTGAGCACAGAACAGGACATCACAAAATACCAACACAAGTACCTGCTTTATGGAATACAGTTAACATCCTCAGATGAGGGGGTAGGTGGTGATGGAGGGAAAGCCCACCAAAGCACCGGGGAGGGAGGGGGCATGGCAGCAGCAATGGGCTACATCGTCTGACACATGGTTCCATGTTGCACATTGAGGTGTAAAACCATGAAATGTGTTCCCTCATGTCCTTACGGTTACACTTGCAATAGTGTTTAAAATGTTCAGTGTATATGATTATACAATTAAAAACAGATTGCATACACTGTACCTATAAGGGCCTCTTTGGGAACAGTTTATTTTGTGGAAAAGGAAGACATATCACTTAATTCTTGTAGAAATACTTTGAATATCCAGTCACTTACTCCACCATCTGGGAAAGTGCTGAGGTTGAGCAGTAGATGTGGGTGAATGACAAAGTCCATTAAGGGTGCCTTGGGGAGTCTTGCTCCTTTAAACTAATAAGACCCCGTCAAGCAGAGAGGAAGTGGTCTGAGGGAGAGACCGCCATCACATGAAATACTTCCTGCTCCAGGGTTTGCTGTCCTGCATCTGTATCAGCAGAGAGCTGACTTCCTCTGATAGCAGCGCTGGGTCAGTGGCGTATCTCTCCCATCACAGTTGCTGTTTGTTTGTTTTTCCTTCTTCAACCTCCGCCATTGAAACAACATCCCAACCCCCTACTGTGGAGGTAGAAATGGAGGACAGGCTCATTGTAATGCAGGGGATGGAATGAGGAATGATATCAAACACACATTCCCGATGCCATTCCATGCATTACAATGAGGCCGTCCTCAGATTTCTACCTCCACCAGCCTCCCCTGCTACACCTACTGCCTTGACACTTTGGTTCAACCCAGGCCTGAGCTGGCCAAGGACAGTCTGTAAATGTGATATGCAAGTTCAGATTTCTCCTCTTGTGGGATGTTTTATGCCTGTGTTCCTGCTTGCTTTCCTTTGGCTTGTTCTGATCTGCACTTTTCTAGAATGTGCCACCATGGCATGTTACTGCCTGGCTGCTGTCCTGGGAGTGATTGACCAGACCCCAGAATGTGCTGCGTCTGCAAACTGACTTAGTGACCTGCTATTCAGGTGGTTTGGATGCAAGTGAATGGCAGGATCGATACCTGTTTAGTGTAGAGGGAAATGGAGTTGTCATACTGCCTTTGTATTCCCTGACTACATTGTTGTTCAGATTGTTCTTATTTAGACAGAAGAGAGAGGCTACATCTAGATGTACCCATTCAATAATACCACAGTATTGTGGCATTGGCAGGGTTTAGTTCCTGTAAGAGATACCTGTAAGACATCAGTTCCCACAGTGTGTATATGACTTACTTGTCTCACAAACAGTCTTAAGTGTGTATGACGGATCCTATTACAGACCGAATACAGTTTGACATGTGTTAGCAAATAAAGGTCCAAGCAGGTGGGCTTTTCCTGTTGCTCACAGTGTGATGCTTCTGAATGACTTGGTGGAAGTGGGTTGTCTACTTCATGTCTGTTCTTGTTTGAACCATTGGTGGTAAATCCTTTGATTGCACAGAGGAATACCTCACTGGTATTTCATAGAGGCAGCGTTTTTGTTTCTATCACTTGTATCATTTTCAAACGGAATTGGCTTTGACTACAATCATGGCAAAGCTTGTAGCTATTACATGCCATTATGATTGTGTAAACAGACTGGCTTTGATGACATTGCTGGTTGACGTGAAAAAAAATCCTGTTTTCCCCCAACCATTCCTGAGTGTACTCAGCTCATTGAGTCCATTAGGATATACCTTTGATGTGTTGCCACGTCATGTGTTTGATTCTGTATCCAAGTGATGTTCCAGAGAAGAGATCCTCTCTGTCTTCGATGCAGGAGAGGAAGGTCTCTGCTCTGGCCCGCTTTGTCTACCCTGACCTACATACCCAGCCATGCGGACGCTAATGGGGACAAACATGTGGGGCCAGAAAATAACACCTCCAGCCTTATTACCACACTGGCACTGTGTCTCACCTCTCAGACACGCTGGTCATAGCCTGCCCATGGGGAGAGACACAGGCCTGGGACCATAGATACTACCACTACAAACAGGGTAGTCTGGCACCATATATACTACAACTACAGACAGGGTAGTCTGGCACCATATATACTACAACTACAGACAGGGTAGTCTGGCACCATATATACTACAACTACAGACAGGGTAGTCTGGCACCATATATACTACCACTACAGACAGGGTAGTCTGGCACCATATATACTACCACTACAGACAGGGTAGTCTGGCACCATAGATACTACCACTACAGACAAGGTAGTTTGGCACCATATATACTACCACTACAGACAGGGTAGTCTGGCACCATAGATACTACCACTACAGACAGGGTAGTCTGGCACCATATATACTACCACTACAGACAGGGTAGTCTGGCACCATATATACTACCACTACAGACAGGGTAGTCTGGCACCATAGATACTACCACTACAGACAAGGTAGTTTGGCACCATAGATACTACAACTACAGACAGGGTAGTCTGGCACCATAGATACTACCACTACAGACAGGGTAGTCTGGCACCATAGATACTACCACTACAGACAGGGTAGTCTGGCACCATATATACTACCACTACAGACAGGGTAGTCTGGCACCATAGATACTACCACTACAGACAGGGTAGTCTGGCACCATATATACTAATACTACAGACAGGGTAGTCTGGCACCATAGATACTACCACTACAGACAAGGTAGTTTGGCACCATATATACTACCACTACAGACAGGGTAGTCTGGCACCATAGATACTACCACTACAGACAGGGTAGTCTGGCACCATAGATACTACCACTACAGACAGGGTAGTCTGGCACCATATATACTACAACTACAGACAGGGTAGTCTGGCACCATAGATACTACCACTACAGACAGGGTAGTCTGGCACCATATATACTACAACTACAGACAGGGTAGTCTGTCACCATATATACTACCACTACAGACAGGGTAGTCTGGCACCATAGATACTACCACTACAGACAGGGTAGTTTGGCTACCACTACAGACAGGGTAGTTTGGCACCATAGATACTACAACTACAGACAGGGTAGTCTGGCACCATATATACTACAACTACAGACAGGGTAGTCTGGCACCATATATACTACCACTACAGACAGGGTAGTCTGGCACCATAGATACTACCACTACAGACAGGGTAGTTTGGCACCATAGATACTACCACTACAGACAGGGTAGTTTGGCACCATAGATACTACCACTACAGACAGGGTAGTCTGGCACCATAGATACTACCACTACAGACAGGGTAGTCTGGCACCATATATACTACCACTACAGACAGGGTAGTCTGGCACCATATATACTACAACTACAGACAGGGTAGTCTGGCACCATAGATACTACCACTACAGACAGGGTAGTCTGGCACCATAGATACTACCACTACAGACAGGGTAGTCTGGCACCATAGATACTACAACTACAGACAGGGTAGTCTGGCACCATATATACTACCACTACAGACAGGGTAGTCTGGCACCATAGATACTACCACTACAGACAGGGTAGTCTGGCACCATAGATACTACCACTACAGACAGGGTAGTTTGGCACCATAGATACTACCACTACAGACAGGGTAGTCTGGCACCATAGATACTACCACTGCCTTACATTCACACTGCTCGCTATAAGCAATGTGAGGTAAAATGGAGGTTCAGAGCCAAAGAAATGGAGGGTTCAGAGTCCCGACACAATGACTGGGACCACGGCTAGTGTGGGCAGATAATGAGTCATTACCATGCCTCTAGTGAGATAGCATCAGTGTAATAAGGTTTTCTATCTGCGTCCCTCCTGCTAGTTGTCAGGGGTAAGTGGAGATCAAAGCAGGCCCCTGGTGTGGGATCAGGAACAGACCTCAGACGGTGTTGACCTTGGCTCTGGATTTATTTTGGTTGAGGGCTCTGGGTGGGGGAACTCCAAATATTATGAAAGGAGGAAGTTGAGAACGACACCCACCGCCACCAGTGTGTTTCTGGTAACTGTGGGGGCTCATTAGAAGCATATGTGGGATGTAGAGATGTTGCTCTCGCTAGTCTGTGCTGGGCAGGGCTAAGTAGGGACTGACTGACTGGCTTCCTGGAAGTGTAGACTCAGGACTAGCTCATGTTCAATACACCGAAAATCTGTGTTCTTATTGGACAAATTCAGGTAGTGTCATCACATTTGGAATCATTTGATTTCGTTTATGTCCGTTTGTCAGTTTATATCAGTTTGACGGCGTTCCTTGTCTACTGAACGACCCTGGTGGTTTCCCATGTAGGGTGACCTGCTAGGGGGGGGGTCAGGCAAAGAGATCAGCTGCGATTTCACCCAAGCTCTGGGGATTATGGGAGGGAGGGAGGTGACTCAAATTGAGCTGCTCTAGCAGCAGTGCAGGGTGGGTAATATTCTTGCCTCCACTGGATCACAACTGGAAGTGACATACCACAAAATCATTTTATTTTTATTTTTTAGTATTATTATTTCAGGCTCCCAGGCCTAAGGCTTACACTGTACTGTTCCCTCAGAGTGTTGTGTCTTCTGAACTCTGAGGTACTGGAGCCGCCCTTACCCGCACGTCTGGTGGTATCAGAAGTGTCTGGACAAATTATTACTTATTGTTAATTGTTGTGTTAATCGTTATTATTATTATAGTACAATTGTGTAAATTGTACATTTTAGCCAGAGGCATTTGCATTTAAAATGATTACCATAATCAAAGGCATTCTGCCTTGTACACATTTGTGTGCTCAGTCTTTGTAGTGCAGCCTGTTCCCATGGTAAAGATAATGTGAGGAGCGGCATGGAAGATGTACAACAAGTGCCAAGTTCCACATAATGAGTCACTGAACACCTTCGCTGGTTCAGATTGCTCAATTTATTGCCGCCCACTCAAAGGTGCTGTTAGCTTAACAATACCTCTGTTTACTGTACAAAGTGGCATTTCATAGTGAACTGATTTGTAATCATGAGGCAGGAAAAAGTACAGGGCCGTCCTTTCTGCCCTAGCCCGCTCCAGGCTTTTTGAATAGAACCAGAGTTGCTTGCTTAATTACCACATTATGCTGGGCACATTCTATTGCATAACACTTTTGTGTTTGTTTGTTTGACCCAAAGAGATCTATAATGGTGGTCTTTTCTTCCTGAAAGAGAATTTTCAAAAGAGTTTCTTTTTTTTTCCTTTCTATTCTTCTTTCTGTTGCCCTGGAGACTAGTGGCTGTTAAGCGTTATCGCTGCAGTAATGTTCCCACACACGAAGTAGAAATACCTCCCTCCCACTGTTATTGTGCCGAAGTGCATTGTGTTGAAGTGGCCATTAATTGTTCTTTTTTTAATTAATTTATTTTTTCATCATGAGCGTAAATGTAAATAACCTCTTATGTCCGACTGCATCACCATAGAAATCGGTCTTTGTGGTCATCCCAATTAACCAGTCGTTCTTTTTTTTTTCATCTTTGATATTTGGCTCTGGTCGAGACATTTAGTACAATGCTACAGGCCTTTCTCTACTGCCCTTTCTAAGGGCTAGCCAGTGTTGTAATGTGTTGGTTCTTGTCTGTCCGTAGGGAACCAGAGGGTGTCCGTGAGCAGTCTCCTGGTGTGTCACGGCTTGCTCCTGGTAGGGACCAACCTGGGAGTGACGGTGGCCCTCTCTGTTCCCAGACTCCAGGGCATCCCCAAAGTCACAGGTCAGTGACCCTCCCTGAGGTACAGGTCCATCCTGATTGGTACCTTCTACAGTACAGTATGTCCATCTATCCATTTGGTGTTATAATTTTTAGGAGTAAAGGGCCATTTGGAACCTGTTTGAAATGTCTGTTTCATAAGCTTGAGTGGAAATGACATCTGTCTACACATGTTAGCACGTGATTGCACCATCAAGCATTTAAAATGTAACATAATTGTTAATTGCCTTAGTAATTATCCTGAGATCCCAACCCTGACTGTTATTTTTGCACCGCCTTTCTCACGATACACTGTATCTTAATGGATATAATGATTGAGAAGGGTATTTCCCTCCCTGAGGAACAGTTATTCCAGGAATCCCAAAACATCAATCAGTCTCTGATCTGTGTTATGCCTAAATACAAAGGGAGCCTTTAAACTGCCATGTTGTCCAACACTGATCCAGTTTGGTCCGTTCATTTGTGTGTATTGGATGTGACACAGCTTGTCTTTGGTTTCCTAGGCAGAGGTATGGTGTCCTTCCACGCTCACAACGGCCCAGTCAAGTTCCTCACCATGGCAGCCGCTGTGTGCAACCGGCTTCCTGGCAGCCCAGCCAGCAGCAGCCCACCCACCCAGCCAGAGGCCCCCGACGGGGAGAAGTCCCAGCCCCAGGCCTCCTCCCCAACGCCAGGCTCCGCTCCCGCTCCGACCCAGGGCCGGGGTGTGTGGCTGGGGGAGGCGGGCTGCACCTCCATGGCCCTCCAGGACTCCTCCTCCTCTGGCTCCTTGGCTCTCTCCCAGGGTTCCCTCGAGCACGGGCCCGAGGACGGCGCCATCTACGACCTGCTCAACGACCCCGCCCACTCCCAGAAGGGGCGCCGCGCTGGCAAGGTGGACGTCAGCTCCCTGCTGGTGGTGTCGGGAGGCTTGGGACACCGCAGGGTGAACAGGAAGACCAAACAGTCTCGCCACGAGGAGACCATGTCCACTATTATGGTGTGGCAGATCCCTCTACTCAACATGTGAGAGAGACCAGAGCAGTAAGGTTGAAGGTAAAGGAGTCATATTATTGTCTTAACACTTAATCAGCCATGAGGGGCCATTTGAGTAAAAAAAAAATGTCTTTGCACTCAATAACATTTCAGGACCCTCCTTTCGTGACTTTTCCTAGATATGTGCGTTATACCACCCTGTATCCTTACATTTTCAAAATCACATCAGGATAAGCTAATATAAAGCTTTTTTGCTGTTTTTCTCAGTAGGAAGCAGGCTAATTTACAAGCGGCCAACTAGTGGTCGTTGTGTGTAAATAGCAGCTTAGCATTGTAAAGAGCTTGTGGCTCTTGTAGTAGGTAAAAAAGGCATGGCTAATAGAGTAACTGTTTTAGAGTTTTAATTTTTTAAATGTATTAACACTCTCCTCTTTCGTCTTCTCTTCAGGACTATGAGGCTCAATAAGGTGCTGCAGTTCCTACTTGAATTCAGTGACACAGACACCTACTCCCTAATTGACATGGTTCTCTCTGGATCAATCAACTCAAGTGTATCTTACAATAATGAGAAATACTTCACACGGCATTCCAGGAGTGGTGCCAGATGTTGCTAGTGATATTGCACACCCAGAGACTTGTGCAGCGTTTTCATTGAGTATCAAGGGATCAATATTATAACCACTTAATCATGACATACAGCGTCCAATAACTGGACCATTCACAACCACGCTGAAGATGGATCCAGTTGAAAAATATTTCTAAGTAGAAAAACCACTGAAATGTTGTTAATCTCATTGTTTATGTCCTCTTATAAAGTTTGTGTTTTCAGTTTGTAATAACATGGCTAATATATTACGTTTCGGACTTTGTGCCAGCATGATTATTCTATCCAGGCTGATGTACAGTGTGGATATTATACTGTCCTGTATTAGTGTTGAACAGATTGCAGACATTTCCACTGTCCCGTTTGGAGGGAGAAACTAGTTGTTCTATTACTACTGTAGGTTACAGTATGTCTGTCTAACTTTTTTTTGCTTAAATGCCCATTGTCCGGAGCAAATTCATTTTCCTAACAATGTCCCCTCACGTTTATCTCTATTTGGTCTGTCTACATTTTATGAATTAGGTCAATTCATTGATATGTTTGTTTGTTATTGGGTCAGGGAGTGGTCATGTGTTTGTCCTTATTTCATTCGTACACTGAAGCTAATGCAGTGTTCTTACAGTTGTCATCAGGTAAACGACAACAGAGGGCTTACTGACGGCAGACTTGGTTTGGAAAGGGCATGATGGGGTTTCCTGGCTGGCCAGGTTTCCTAGAATTCTTAATCGAGGGAGAATAGCTAGTTGTTATTAGATGTAAAGGAAGGGCGTTCGATTGCCCTAGTACATTTTGTCACTAAAAGGGTATTTAAAAGATCGATAAAAAGCTTTATACTTGTCACATTTTGTATGTACTTCTATTGTGTATATTAACAAATCTATAAACAATGTTTTATTCAGCAGCTTTGTGTAGTTCTGTGTTAATTGAGTCCTCACATCATTACATAAGTTTTGACTGCATGTTCCCAAAAGTTTTTGTTAAATGTTATTCATTTTTCACTTTATTTGTCCTTATTATTATCATTCTAAGGAAAAATAAAGTGAAATTTTTTTTCTTCTTTTTTTTTTTATCATTCTATGTAGGGATGTCCCGATCCCATTTTTTCACTACCGATACCGATACCTGGGCTTCAGGTATCTGCGATACCGATACCGATCCAATATTTGTATTTATTGTTTTACTCCTGAATAATAACAAATACTTCCCCAGTATATAGTCGACAACAACAGTTGGCTATTAAAGACTGCCAGCCTTTATTCAAGCAACAAAAACAGTACTCTGCAGTAATCAGTGACCAACTGGTTAAAACAATTTAAACAGCAGCATTCAGCATTGTAGAAAAAAAAAGAGTTACTGTCTGATTTCTAGTTTTAGTGCCTTCAGGTTTTTATTCTATTTATCTTCTCTTACAAATGGCAAATCAATTATAGGACCCTTTTTAAAAGTGTAGCCCGCTGGTGAGACCAGAAACCAATCGCAGAATCGAAGGGGTGTCAACAATATCTGGTTTTCGTATTTTTTTATAACAGGCAACTTGAAGTTTTAAGTACCCAGTCCATATAATAAAAAACTGTTTAACCATCACTAAATACTTATAATCTGTGGATTGGATTAACTGTTCTCGTTTGTCGGAGGCTACCAGTAGGTGATAATGACTTGTAAACATACTCTCGTTTTAGGACGTGTTCAAAAGCAAGGACTGTGTTCATCTAGTTATATGTAGTTATGTGTCGCATTCCCATTCGGTGCACCAACATTCAAATACCAGTGTCGTCTTGAATTTCTTTCCGATTTCAATGTATGACGCATCATCTGAAAGCTTACCATCTGTAGTTTCAGATAGTAAGCGTCTTGAATTTCGTCTTGAATTTCTTTCCGATTTCAATGTATGACGCATCATTTGAAAGCTTACCATCTGTTGTTTCAGACTAAAAATAACCGGTAAATAACCGAATAATTACTTAAGCAAATGGTTTATGATTTCACCAGCTGGCATCATTACATTGTCAGACTCATTACACACAGGTAGCTACTAGCCAACTCTCCTGCATGTGACCACTGACTACTACTGTTGTCATCACGTGAGTGACACCCCAGATCGGGCACGCAGATCGCAGCCTATTTTTTTTCTGGTGCGATCTGCAATCCAGCATTCAGGACCAATATCGCAGCGATAATCTATAGTATAAAATGATATATTATCTTTTTTATCATTCTATAGTATAATATGATATATTATTATCATTCTAAGGAAAAAATATATAAAGTGAAAAAAAAAGAACATATTTTTTTTAAATCATTTTTATCATTCTATGATCATTCTATAGTATAATATGATATATTATATCATATTATATAATATGATAGAATGATCATAGAATGAAAAAAATAACATGTTCTTTTTTCTTTTTTTTCACTTTATATTTGTTTTCCTTAGAATGATAATAATATATCATATTATAATATAGAATGATAGAATGCTAAAAAAATATATAAAGTTAAAACATGTTTTCCCCTTAGTATGATAGTATGATGTAGAGAGAGTGTAGTATGATATATTATCATTCTAAGGAGAAAGAGAAAAAAAAACTGGGAAAAAAGAGAAACCTAGGATATAAAGGGAAACCTAGGATAAGGAAACCTAGGATATAAAGGGAAACGTAGGATATAGAGAGAAACCTAGGATATAAAGGGAAACCTAGGATATAACGGGAAACCTAGTATATAGAGCGAAACCTAGGATATAAAGGGAAACCTAGGATATAAAGGGAAATCTAGGATATAGAGAGAGAGAAACCTAGGATATAGAGAGAAACCTAGGATATAAAGGGAAACCTAGGATATAGAAAGAAACCTAGGATATAAAGAGAAACCTAGGATATAGAAAGAAACCTAGGATATAAAGGGAAACCTAGGATATATAGAGAGTATACTATGTTCTTTTTTTCCTTTTTTCACTTTTTCTTTTCCTTAGAATGATAATAGGATAATAAACTAGACTAAAAGGAAAAAATAAAGTTAAGACTTGAGACTTGCTTGTGACTTGCGGTGTTCTCCCACCTCTGGTATATCCCAGCCCTCCTTCAGCCGCATACTGGCTGATGCAGGGTTCGAGTTATGTGGGAGCCAATGGGAGCTGAGCTCCCATAAGGAAGGTCTGAGCTCCCATGAAAACAGTAAAATCATACATCTGTGGGGGTCGCTAATAATACATTACCACAACCATTATTTGATCAAAAATGTCAATGTAATGAGTATTATTTATATTTATTTATATGATAAATATTCTAAAATAAACACGTTTTCCAAAAGAACTACGCGCACCAGCATTAATCTCCTGTGAATGACAGTATGCCTTTGACTGCCTGCACTTTACCACCAAGACACTATGGGGCGCAGTAGAATATTGTGCAACAGCAGAATATGATCGCTTGCGAACGTGAAAACACGAATATTGAGAAGAAAACATTCAGTAGCTAGCTATCATGCCGCCCCAAAAAAGGCCACTGCTGCCGACCGAGTCGACAAGCCTGGAAAGTTTCGGGTTTTCATCCAAGAAACCAAACTTGAATTCAGCTGCCCGGTTATGACACCTAACGTTGAAACTGTTGAAATAGCAGAGCTCAAACAAAAGCAAGTGCTTCCGAAGAAAGTAGCAGAACTCACCTCCAGTATGTACAGTATAAGGAGACAGCTAGTTCGTTCAGGGCAGCCTATACTGTCGCTAAAGAAAGGATGCCTTATACAAAACTGAATCCAATTATGAAACTTAATGAGATGAATGGCGCGACAGTTGGCCCCTGCTCACCGATCCGATCATTCATGTGCCCAGATTGTAGAGCACATTGCACAAGAGATGAAACAAATTCATTTCTAATGTCAAATCACTTGATTCCCGCAGTAGCATAACATTAGATGAAAGCACAATTCATGGACGAGCATACATGATTATTTATGTCAGGTGCGATGTCACTGGAAATGGAGATGTGGACAATGTGTCGTGCTAACAGGGAAAGTGAATGGACTGTATAGCAAAAACAACAAAATGATTGGCCGAGATACCCGTGACTATCGCTTATAGCTGTTGTTTCATGTGGTGCTGTTGATGTGGTGAAATGAGTAGCCTATGGCTAATTAAAACGTGTAAGTCCCAACGCTGTGTGGGCATGATTCGCGCGCGTGCATGAGAACATTTCGCACTGTTATTTTGGAGACCCCCACAAAGCTCAGCTTATAACTCGAACCCTGGCCTGATGTGATCGGGGGAATTCGGGGGCGAGCGTTTGTGACCGCGTGTCTATTTCTGATAAGACAGTCGAACTCCTCCTCAGTAAAGTTTTTCTTCTTTCGTTTGTCTACCATCGTGTGAACTCGTCAAAGGTGCCGCACAACACCTCAATCAAGCCTATTTATAGCACTTGGCTTAATTCAGCCGCTATCACAGGGCGTAAATACAGCTCATTCACCTGCGTTCAATTTCAAGTATATGTGTTATTTATAGACGGAAGTACGTACACAATTTTAAACAAGCGCAGCCCGTTTTATAAATAATGCTTACGTCCATTTTTATATTTTTATAAATGAGGCCCCAGATGCTTTCTGCAGTCAAGTTATGTGCTAAGGGATTTATGACAAGAAAAAGCGTGTTACATCAAATGCACTTTAGAACATCAAAACTGGGTTAATAGTATGAACATCTGGGGCCTCATTCATAACGGGTGCTTAGATCAAATGTTGATCTTACCCGTGTCGTACGTAGAAAACCACGTCAACGTAGTGATTTATAAAATTTCAACGTGAGTCAATTTGATCGTGGAAACGATCGTAGCTCGACGTCGAGTATTCAACTTGCTTACGTACATTACCTACTGGTTATGCGGAGTTATTACAGGCATGTGAGCTGCACTGGAAAAACGTTGCCTACTGTAATTCATGCAAGTGGCTCGTAATAAAATTAACGATGTTGTTATCAGCCGAGAAAATGAGTTTAATTCAAGATTGAAAGGGAACTAATGTTTATGATTGTATTTCAGTCTTTCTTTATATCCCTCCGGAGCTGTCTATCTCTCTTCAACATGCCTATCTTTTAACGCCTATACGACGTTAGTTGGTGATTCTCTTTTTCAACCTTTTATTTCAAACTTTTATCTTTTATCTTTTAACCGGAGTGCTCAATATGTGCCTGATAAACGGAGGAGTGCGGGTGTATTCCAGAGAGGAGCTCATTGCCTTTAGGAGTCGAGCTACCGCTCCTCCAACAGGAATGCCCAGCGAAATAAGGACACGCAGACGAGGAACGAGGGCTGGAGCGTTCGTGAGGGCGAGGAGAGACAGACAAGCCAAGAGGACCTACCTGCCGTCTGTTCTTATGGGGAACGTCAGGTCGCTGGTCAACAAGGCTGATGAGCTCTCTGCTCTGATGAAGGGACAGGGGGAATATGGTAAATGTAGCCTGCTATTCCTGACTGAATCCTGGCTGAATCCTGGCATCCCAGACGGAGCGGTAGAGCAAGATGGCTTCACCATGGTCCGAGCGGACAGAACCAGGAATAGCGGTAAGAACAAAGGAGGTGGGATCGCTGTGTTTGTTAATTCCAAGTGGTGCAAGCCAGGCCATATCACAATCAAAGAGCAAGTCTGCACTCCAGACATAGAACTGTTGGCGCTAGGTTTGAGGCCAGATCTCTGTCCGAGAGAGTTCTCCCATGTTGTGGCAGTGACTGTCTATATTCCCCCAAGCGCGGCCCCAGCGCGCGCAAATGACGTCATCCATTCCTGCATCGCGGGGATACAGACTGCACACCCAAACGCATTTGTCATTGTGAATGGGGACTTCAACCACGTAAATATGGAAAAGACATTGACGGACTTTACCCAGTATGTCACATGTAAAACAAGGGAGAACAAAATACTAGACAAACTATATGCCAATGTGAAGGGAGCTTACACATCCACTGCCCTCCCGCCACTAGGGGCATCTGATCACAACATGGTCTGGATGGAACCAACATACACCCCTATCATAAAAAGGCTGCCTATCACCACCAGGACTGTCCAGCAATGGTCAGAAGACGTGGAGGAGGAGCTGAGGGCGTGTTTTGAAACAACCGACTGGGGGATGTTCCAGAGAGTCCACGGGGAGGACATAGATGGTCTGCTAGACTGTGTCACAGACTATATCATATCACTATATAAGTTCTGCGAGGAGAGCATCGTCCCCATTAAAAAGGTACGGTGCTTTCCTAACAACAAGCCGTGGATAAATGGGAACATCAAGAACCTTCTGAAAAGGAAGAGGAGGCTGTTTAAGGCAGGGGACACTGAGGGAGCCAGGGCCGCTCAGAAGGAGGTGAAGAAGGAGCTGAGAGCAACCAAAGAGGAATACAGGAGGAAATTGGAGGGCGGGCTAGTGGCCCACAGCTCCAAGGAGGTGTGGAAGGGTTTCAAGAAGATCACGGGCCACAAGCAGCCACATACTGTGGTGGAGGGGACCCGAGAGCAGGCGGATGACCTGAACTGCTTCTTTAACAGGTTTGACCAACCATCCCCCTGTCACCCCCCACAGCCCCCGACCCTCTCCTCCCCTCTCCAATGTACCGCACCCCTGGCAACAGTAGCCCCCACTCCCCCTGACCCCCTCACACCCCAGCAGCAATTGCCTCCCCTTACCAACACCAGGAGCCAGGGAGCATGCTTCACACCTGGAGACACCTGTACTCACAGCTTTATAACATCTGAGCAGGTGAGAAAGCAGCTCTCCAGGGTGAATGTGAACAAGTCCAGAGGTCCAGACAACATCAACCCCAGGGTTCTGAAGGTGTGTGCTGGAGAGCTGGCGGACACATTCCAACATCTCTTCAGTCTATCTCTAAGACTGAGGAGGGTGCCACAGCTCTGGAAGACCTCTTGCATCGTCCCAGTGCCAAAGAAGGGACGGCCCAGCACCCCAAACGACTACAGACCTGTCGCCCTGACACCACAGGTCATGAAGATCCTGGAGAGGCTAGTGCTGCAACACCTTAAGCCCCAGGTGAAGGACTTCCTGGACCCCCGGCAGTTTGCATACCAGGAGAGCATGGGGGTGGAGGATGCCATCATTTACATGCTGCACAGGGCCTACACACACCTGGAGAGGCCACAGAGCATGGTGAGGACCATGTTCTTCGACTTCTCCAGTGCATTTAACACTATCAAGCCATCACTGCTGGCTGACAAACTAGCAGTGATGTGTGTGGAGGACTCCCTGACGGCTTGGATCCACAACTACCTCACAGACAGACGTCAGTACGTGAGACTGCAGGGCTGTCAGTCTGAGGTGGTGGTGTGCAACACCGGTGCCCCCCAGGGAACTGTTCTGTCACCCTTTCTCTTCACCCTCTATACATCCGACTTCCAGTTTAGCTCCGACCAGTGCCACCTGCAGAAGTTTTCTGATGACTCCTCTATCGTCGGCTACATCACAGACGACAGGGATGAGGAGTACAGGGCCCTGGTGGAGAGCTTTGTGCAGTGGTGCGACACCAACTACCTTTTGCTTAACACCAGCAAAACAAAGGAGTTGGTGGTGGATTTTAGGAGGAAGAGAAGGACCCCAGCCCCCATCACCATCAAGGGGGTGGAAGTCGAGAGGGTGGACTCCTACAGGTACCTGGGAGTACAAATTAATAACAAACTGGACTGGACTGACAACACCGAGGCTCTTCTCAGGAAAGGGCAGAGCAGACTGTTTTTCCTGAGGAGGCTGAGGTCTTTCGGTGTCTGCAACAAGCTGCTGCGAATGTTTTATCAGTCGGTGGTTGCCAGCGTTCTGTTCTTCGCCGTGGCCTGCTGGGGTGGAAACATCTGTGCCAGGGATGCTGTGAAGCTAAACAAACTGGTGAAGAAGGCCAGCTCTGTGGTGGGGACCGGGCTGGACAGCCTAGAGGTGGTGGCAGAACAGAGGATGGGGAAAAAACTGGCGGCCATGCTGGCCAATCCCTCCCACCCGATGTACTGCGAGCTGGCGGGGATGAGGAGCAAGTTCAGCCACAGATTTGTTCTCCCCCGTCAAAGTACAAAAAGATTTGGACAGTCCTTTGTTCCAGCTGCACTCCGACTCTACAACCAGGCCCTGCAGGGTGGGGGAGACCTGGAGCTGGAACTTTGGAACTTGGAACTTTTTACTTATTGAGCCTGCACTGTTTTATGTATTTCATTGAATGTTTTCTGTCTGCCCTAACTGAGCTGTTTGACAACAAAATTTCCCCATTGGGGACAATAAAGGTTTTCAATCAATCAATCAATGCCTTGCCCGGCCACGCGCTAAATGATACTGGATTTCGAGTTGAGTCGGGATGAGGGGGAATGGCATCCCCCCTGAAATAAAAACAGTCCAAATCATCCCCCGTCTAAAACTGCCATCCCCCCTTTCCATCCCTTATGTCATTTTATCAATGAACGTGGTATTACTGCCCTCTCCCCTTCCAGACGCACGCCTACCCTATAATATAGTATTAACGCCCTGTGATAGCGGCTCAAATAGCGGCTGAATGAAGCCAAGTGCTATAATATAATATAATACAGACAGTATATAATATTGTCAGTATTGTCTGTCTGTATTATATTATATTATAGCACTTGGCTTCATTCAGCCGCTATAATTGAGCCTCTATCACAGGGCGTTAATACAAACCTCATTCACCTGCGTTCAATTCCAAGTATGTTTGGTATTTATAGAAGGAAGCACGTACGCAACTTTAAACCATCTCAGCCCGTTTTATAAATAATGCTCACGTCCGTTTAGAAAAATGTGCTTACGTGAAAGTCAAAGATGACGTTCAATTATTTCTTTATGAATGAGGCCCCTGAAAAGGTTATTTTAAAAAAATGATTGCTTTGCTATGTTTGTTTATTGCCTCCCCACACACGTACAAAGTTCACAGGTTCATAAACAGCGATCAATGTTTACTGTTATCAACCTTTTTGTGATCTCAGATTTGCTCCTACCTAACAAGAAAGAAAAAAACTGTTGCTCTCTGTGTCACATACTATATGCTGCAAGTATGCATCGCCTGAGGTGGTTGGTCCAGTGCCAATGTCTAAACTTTCAGCTCCACACAACCTCTATTGATTGCATCCTGTACTGTGCGTGTCGAATGCTCGAATGTATGCTGAAGAAATGTTTGCTACCATACAATACAATGTGGTCCTTTACAGAAAACAGAAAACAGGGTGACAGCCTTGGGATTACACAGCTGAGATGCATTACTGTATGTGTTACTGGGATGAGGCTGCTTTGTGTTTCTACACTGGTTAAGAAATACAAAACAGTATTTAACAGCTGTGGTTGCACTTTCCAAGACAGCCCATTCATTAGTCAGCACATTCACAAGTGAGACTCAGTCTGCGGAATATATTTGGGAACACAATGTGTATATTATGTTACATGAATAATACAGTATGATTATTGACAAAAGTGGAATCTGAACTGAGATCTTGATCCTAGTGTTCACTCTGATATTATATTGGAATTTGATTTTATATATATATATATATATTTATTTATTTATTTTTTAAAGAAGTAACATTTTACATGGACGGCATGAACAAAAACGTCTTTCGACCCTATCCATGGTGGCAGTTGAAGAGAAGTTTGAGTATGCGCGTTGAAATCCTCAGGAGATAGCATCAGATTAGCCTCAGTTCTTACTCCACCCCGGGCTAAACACTTGTTGTAACATGTATCGATAGTACTGCTGCTGCACATCTGCCCAATGGTACTAGTAGTAGAATATATTTGCAACACACTGAAAATAGTGCATGATTTCACCTTCGTTTTCTATCACTTTTCTCTTATTATTAAATGTTTGTAAATGTTGCGCAATAGTGTGAAATAGCGCTTATCCTTGGTTGAACAATGTAACATCAATGCTTAACATTCAACTAATTTGGCCGCAATGAAAACAGCAGGGGCCTCATTTATAAAGAAAAAAAAGTACTTGAACGTCATCTTTGACTTTCCCCAGCAAGCACCGACGGACCTGGACGAATTCGGACCAGCCCGATAACGGCCAGATCACGTAATATCACAACTAGTTAGTATCTGGCCCAGAATATCACCACTAAAATGTTTTTTTACAGAAAAATACTTTGCCACTGAAATAACAAAATGGTTGTAATCGAGCTTAAAATAACAATTTTTCCGACCAGCACTTATTGTGTAACATCAGAAACATAAGTGGCGCTGATTTACAAGCTGTTTGAAAATGTGTTAACAAAACTCATTTTGATAATTTCTTCAGCTTGAAAGAGAGCAGCATGGACAGACCCTGATAGTGGCCAGATCAAGTTATATCATGACTAGTCCGATCTGACCCAGAATATCACCCTATTTCAACTAAGAAAAATCTTAGGGTAAAAAGACTTAACCATCGAGTGTCACAAAACTCATTTTGATAATTTGTTCACCTTGAGAGAGATCAGCACTGACGAATTCGGGCCAGCCCAATAATGGCCAGATCAAGTAATATCACAACTAGTTAGTATCTGGCCCAGAATATCACCCTGATCCTTGATCTGGCCATTATGGGGCTGGCCCGAATTCGTCCATTCTGATCTCTCTCAAGCTGAACAAATTATCCAAATTTGTATTGTGACACTCAATGGCAAGTCTTTTTCCCTAAGATTTTTTCTTAGTTGAAATAGGGTGACATTCTGGGCCAGATCGGACTAGTCATGATATAACATGATCTGGCCGCTATCACGGTCCATCTGTGCTGCTCTCTTTCAAGCTGAACAAATGATAAAAAAAAAATGTGTTAATGTAATCAACATTACAAGTTCAAGTATGAGTCAGGTTGTGTAAAAATGCTGTGCAGGTTATATCACTTCTACACTGTAAAAAGTGCAACAAAGTCGTTCATCCAATACAATAATTGTTATTTAAAACAGTAGACAACTATTTATTTGATTATTTATTTTTATTTGAGACTACAGTTAGATTAGATTAGAACTATTGATTTGACTATTGTAGAGCATTCACAATATGCTATTTGAATCATAGCAGCCACCGTACTTGCTACTGCGCATGTCAGATCAGATTCTCATCTCAGTATAGTGTTGATGAGCCGTTGTTGTTACAATACTGGTCACTTTATAAAGTATTCCCTCAGTATCGTCATTCAACATGGTGTCAGAAGTAAACGCGGACATAACAGACTCATTTTCAAGTTCAACATTTTGAAAACGGACATGGAAAATCAATCACCGATTGAGTGAGGACAGCTAGCTAACAAAGCTAACTTTGTAACTTCCGACCGTCTTCTCTACAGAGAAATGGCGAGTGTTCGAACAGCAGTATGACATGTTCAGTGCACATTTCGACAAGCCAGCCCGCACACAGGCGTATATTCTCTTCAATCTAGCAGGATCAGAAGCTATTGAACGGGAGGGATCATTCGTATACTCTCTGTGTTAACTGTGTGTGTTAACAGTTAAAGCTTTTGAAAATAAAATGTTCTGTTGACAAAAGGTATACATGTGTAGTTGTATATTTAATAGTAAAGTTTGTGTTCATGATTACATAATTGTTCCAGTTTTTGTAATTGAAAGTTATTGTTAATAATGAAGACATTCCCAGCAAGCACAAAGACGTTATAAAAACGTCATGATGACGCCTTTCAGAGATGTCCAGGACTAGGCCAGGGGCCTCATTTATAGAAAGTACTTACGGACAGCTCCGGAGGGATATAAAGGAAGACTGAAATACAATCATAAACATCAGTTCCCTTTAAATCTTGAATCAAACTCATTTTCTCGGCTGATAACAACATCGTTAATTTTATTACGAGCCACTTGCATGAATTACAGTAGGCACTAGGCAGTGCGGCTCACATGCCTGTAATAACTCTGCATAACCAGTAGGTAATGTGCGTACGCAAGGTCAATACTCGACGTAGAGCTACGATTGTTTCCACGGTCAAATCGACTCACGTTGGAATTGTATAAATCACTACGTTGACGTGGTTTTCTACGTACGACACGGGTAAGATCAAAATTTGATCTAAGTACTTTCTATAAATGAGGCCCCAGATCTATCTGGCTGATTTTTTGTTGTATTGGGGAAATTAGCCAGCTTGATCTGATCCTGGATCAGAGAAAAGAATCGGGGTCTATGTGATCCAGATGAAAAGTTTTGAACAACTGGGCCTTGGTGTTGATAGTGCTAAAGTGGCCCTAGTGGCTCCTCTATTTCTGCATCTGGAGGGCCAGCTGTTAAGCCAGGTGGGATATCGGTCCTTCCATAACCACCATACTGATGTGACACAATGACAGTTGGTGCTATTTTTGTTCTAGCCAGGGGTTCTCATGTTAAAGGGATCTATGTGGATGGGACATTTGATAGCTTTTTCTCCAGACATTGTCTCCATGCATTTGTCATTTGTACTGAAATATGACTTCTTATGTAATAGTTCCACATCTTCTTGTATCTGTATCTCAGTGTGGACAGAGGCAGTTTCAGAAACACTTAACTGTTTCCTTCATGCATACTCGCATAAGGGAGGATGTCAGTTGTGCAGTATTTACTCCACTCCTCTACTTCAGTTACTGATTTGAGGAATAATTGCGATTTGGGATCAAGAGAATGACCTTGGGATCCAAAGTCGGGCAGAGGGTTGTATCTTTTTGTTTTGCTTCGGGGAGGGTTATGTGTTTGGATTCCTTGTGAGCTGAGAACCATGATGAACTGTGCCCTATATCGGTGTCTATGCTCAATGGCACACTGACACCACTTAAACATCACTTTCTCAATGTGTACAACCCTAACTCTCTGCTCTCTGAAAGGGAAATCTTTATATACAGCCTACTAAATTGACACAGGATAGCTGGTTTTTCCCAGTGTTATGGTTCAGCAAACTGCAGATTCAATATTTTGGTGAAAACTAACAGACCCTCCACCCAAAAGATGATTATTTCACGCTAATGATTCTGACAGCTGAACCACCGCCACAGTGTAGGGGTTAGGGTTAGAGTTACAGTATATAATCTAGTTTATTTGCCCCCTCCCTGACTGTAAGCTGTACAGGACCACACCATCACCGTGCTGTGCCCTTTATCGTCATGAGGTAGGCCTACTTTGTTGCTGTGGTCGTCATCAGGCATAAAAAAAAAAAAGTTAATTCAATGAAAGGGGAGGGTAATGGATTATGTTTTAAGTACAAGCGGAGGGTCATGTGAAAATATTGTTTTTGAATAGTCTAGACTAGAGCTACACATTTTAAATCTCAATATGTTCTGCTTATTGCTAATAAGTCGACAATAGATTAGATTTTAAATAAAGTAATGAACTGGCATGACATTACAAAAGTCTAATTAAAACGTCTTACGTAATATATATATATATACTTATATTTCAGTATATTTCAGTATGCGCTGACTTAAATATTATTATGGGTTTACAGATAAGACAGGGTTTCCATGGGGACGGCGCACAAAGGCGCGTGAAGGAAGGTCGCATCTTCAACTCGGAATGCCTGTAGCGCGAGCGGCAGATGTGTAGGGTTAAAATGGGAGGGGGAGGGGCCTAGATCAATAATACTGGGAGGGGGTGTGGCCTAGATCAATAATACTGGGAGGGGGTGTGGCCTAGATCAATAATACTGGGAGGGGGCGTGGCCTAGATCAATAACTGTCGGACTGTATTTTACTGTAAGAAAGCAAAACACAGCCTGGGCAGCGAAGACGTAGAGCAGACTCCGTGCTGGACTGATTCTTTTAAATCGTGTGGGCGAAATAGGGCATTTCATGTGCACTGCTCAGTCGCATTGGATGACTTGGGAGACGTTCGTCGTGGTTTAAACGGATTTTGCCTGATAAGACTTCAACGACCTGACATTACTGATTGCTTTTGGATGTAGACCCGTCACCAGACGTCGATGTAGACTAGTCAAATGTTTTTCTGAGTACATCCGGATTATCAATATCACTGCCGTAACCAATTCATGAAGTCAAATAAACAAGTGATACACGTCGTTAATTGAAGGGAATAAACGAGGATCATCCTGACAAACGAAAAGACTTGAAGAGACCACCTTCAACGTCTTGTCTTGCATTTGTTTGGTTCTCCTATCCCAAGGATTGCGACTACCTTACATAACTGCTTTGTGTAGGACTGATGAAAAGGGACTGTTGAGCTGCGCTGACTTGTCACAGGAAACCGTAAGTCTGATTATGGCCCGATGTAAGAATGTATTTCTCTTTGCGAGTGTACCCTCGGTTTATCCTACGTAGGCTACACATTATAAGATATTGTGCAATCAATGAGTTACCAATGTATTACAATTGCTCTAACCTACAATGTAGCCCTCATGTCATTGTGATAAAATACATAGCCTAGTCTTTCTCCGACTGAGACCTAGGCCCTTATTTTCTGTAATAACACGAGGCAACATATAGACGTATACGTGTGTGTGTGTGTGTGTGTGTGTGTGTGTGTGTGTGTGTGTGTGTGTGTGTGTGTGTGTGTGTGTGTGTGTGTGTGTCTGTGGGGGGGGGGAATCCTCTCGTCTCCCATCCTATTCAGGATTAATGCATCTGTCGAGAGAGGTGCCCATTGCGCATGCGCCCTACGTCTCCCACGGGTCGCGATTAACACAAATAGATTAGTTCCAGTACGTCTCCTTCACACTGTGTAATCTCGTTGAAATCTAACTGTTATCTTGTACATATCACTTGCGGATGTTTTTATTAACATAATATACGGTCATGTGAAACACATAGGACAACCCATGAACACCTTTGTCTTTTTCAACATATTTCAACAGACATTGATCTTCAATTAACAATATTAAGAGATGGAGGTAATATAACTAAACATTTTTTATTTTTTATTGTTTGTTTGTTTTGAACTATTTGTAAAATGTAATTAATAGAAATGCACATTTCCTATGAGGAAAACGTTAGGACAACCCCCACATTTACTTTACTACTTAAACATTTACATTACTACTTAAAATGCCTACATTTAGAATCAAGTGCACCACATCAGTTGCGAATGATTACAACATCGTTAGAAGGGATTTTGGAGGAACCTGTCTTATTTAAACCGCAGACATTTAGTTTGGTTTGCTCTTGATTGTTGAAGTGAGTGGTATCACCATGGTGAGGTCAAAAGAGCTCTCTGAGGCCTTCAGAATGAAATCAGCCATTCCACTGTTCGGAAAATAATTTACACGTGGAGAACATTTAAAACAACTGCCAACATGGCCAAGCCAGGCCGTCCTAGCAAGTTCAGCCAAAGAGCAGACCACAAGATGCTTAAAGAAGTCTCCAACAATCCTAAAATGTCTTAACGGGACCCACAGGTAGTTCTTGCCACATGTCAAAGTATGCATCTACCATCAGAAAGAGACTGCACAAGTTTGATTATCATGGGAGGTGTGCAAGGATAAAAACATCAGGGCAAGTTTGCCAGAGAAGACCTAGACACACCATAACTTCTGGAACAATGCTTTGGACAGATGAATTCAAAGTTGAATTATTTGGTCACAGTAATAGAAGACATATTTGGGGTAAACTTAGACACTATTTGAGCACCTCATATCAACTGTAAAGCAGGGCCTGGCCAGCTCACCATCATAGAATCCACTAAGATTTTTTTTATTGTATGTGTGTGAGTGTGTTTGAGGAAAATGTAAGACCATCTGTCCAAAAATTTAAGCTGAAGCGGATGCGCACCATGCAACATGACAATGACCCATCTTAATCCTATTGAGATGCATGTAAGACACCCCTCAAACATCACACAGCTGAAAGAATTCTGCATGGAGGAGTGGGGGCAAAGAAATCTCCCAGTCGATGTCAGAGACTGGTAGACAGTTATAGGAAACATCTAATTGAGGTTATTTCAGCCAAAGTGGGCAATACCAGCTAATAGGGCATAGGGTGTCCTAACTTTTTCCTCAGTAGGAATTGGCATCGTTGTTGATTTTTTGTTAAATAAATAAAATAAATAAATAAATAAAGTTACATTTCCATTGTTTTTGGTTCAGTTACGTCACCTTTATCTATATTGTTTGAATAAGATCAAATATTGATGTCCATATTTCTTTAAAAATAACTATATATTTCATGAGGAGTACACATTTTTTCACATGACTGTATGTGGCTTAGAAGGGTTTGATTTTTGAAAAGTGTTTTACTTAGCAGTCATGGAGAATAGCCTACATTATAAGTGACGTTGGAGAGAAGAAAAAAAAGTAGGCCGTCAGTGGCCAAAGATAATGTTTTTGCTGGTGGAGTAAGGGCGCCCCTCAGAGTTTTGAAAAAGTCTTGGCAATGATTACCACAGCCTTTTAATTGTAGTTATATTCATATTTCTCTTCTTGTTTTATTCCATTTCAAATAGGTGGAGAAACAAGACGTGCTGGATCTAGAGGACAGGACACATTACTGAAGACAGGCTTGGAGATTCTCCCCACTATGATTCCTGAGGACCTAAATCTCCACTAGCTCTGATCAAGATGAACAACAGACAGAGACAGGGTGGCGGGGCGTTCACAGTGGAGGCAGATGTCATCTTCCATGCGGACAGTTCTGACCTCGTCTCTCCCATAGATGACGACGGAGGGTTATGTCCAATCTCACTGAGGCGAGAGGAGAACTCTAATGTTTCAGATCTGGGCTCCCTCCGGGACAGCCAGGGATCAGCTCCAATGGTGTTTGAGAAGGAGTTTCTCTTGGACGGACCACTGATGGGGAATCACCATTTTGACAATCCGCAGGGTGACAAAGCCAATGCAGATCAGTTTCATGTAGTTTCTAATGATAAGGGTGTTAAGCTCAAGCTTGATGCTGGCACACATCAAAACGGTACCGGTAGAAATGGCATCAGAGAGGATATGAATGGTGCCAGGGCGAAGGTACCGTGTAGTGTGGGTCCCTCTGGATGCCCCCCTGGAGAGGAAGTGGAGGAACCTCTGGCCCTCTGTAGAGACAGCACTGTGCAGATAAGAAGCGTCACCGCCTCCACAGAGAAGGGGACCGCTGCGCCTGACACTCATTGTATCAGTGCTGGCACACAGCCAATTCACAGCTCCCACCAAGCTGATGCAACACAATACAACACACTGCATGGACATTCAGGGCTCGTATCGAGCATAGGGCACAGGGACGGTGGTAGTCACAAAGTCGGAAACACACCGCCTAAAGAGGAACCGGATTTAGTCATCGAAGTAGGCGGGCAGAAAATCAACGCTCACAAGTCTGTTTTGGCCGAGAAGAGTGACTACTTCAGGGCACGGCTGTCGAGGGACATCCTGAAAGTGAAAGGGCTGAACTACAAGACTCTGTCTGTTTTGGTAGATTATATTTATACTTCTAGGATGAATGTGCACAAGGACAACGTAGTAGAGGTCATCACCGGGGCCAAGATCCTGCAGGTCCCCTGTGCGGTCCAGGCTGCCATGGACAGCATGTCTGAGCAACTCACGGCGGAGAACTGCTACGAGGTTTTGACCATCGCCAAGAAGCAACGGCTAAACGAACTCAAGGAGACCGCGTATCGATTCATGAGCGACAACTTCCTGCAGATCTTACGCGACCCGGCCGTGTACGGGCGCCTGACCGGGTCAGAGAGGGATCTGGTCCTGAAGAAGAGGACGGAGGGGAAGAGGTCCCTGATGGTGGCGGAGGTCAACGACGTGTTCGACCGCATCGGGAGCCGACCGCAGAGTCGCTGTAACAGTCGACCGCAGAGCCCCCTGTCTGTGGCCTCCTTTGAGGAGAATCACATGATTTACTACTTCAACGAGGCAGCCAATGACTGGAGGCCGCTGACTGTGATGCCAGAGGAGATCAACACTAAAGGATGCGGGATATGCACCATGTACAATTACCTGTTCGTGGCTGGTGGAATAAAGGGCTACGGGGACAAGGGCAAGGTCTCGGATAAGGTCTTCTGTTACAACCCCGTCACCAACCGATGGAGCGAGGTTCGTCCACTGAACCAGGCGAGGTCGCAGCTCAAGTTAGTGTCCATGGATGGTAACTTGTATGCTATAGGAGGGGAATGTCTGTTCACTGTGGAGAAATATGACCCTCGGGTGGACCGCTGGACCACGCTGGCCCCCTTACCCAAAGGGGCGTTCGCGGTGGCGCATGAAGCCACCACCTGCAACGGAGAGCTGTACGTGTCCGGGGGTTCTCTCTTCTACCGCCTTCTCAAATATGACCCTAAGAGGGACGAGTGGCAGGAGTGCCCCTACAACAACAGCAGGAAGAAGTCCACGGACATGGTGGCTTTTAAAAGTTTCATCTACAGGTTTGACGTCAACCGTGACCAGGGCGTCAACGTGTTCAAGTACAACACCATAGTGAAAATGTGGCACGACTGTGCTTCGCAGCGCCAGGGCAGCCCTCTGCCCTTCCGGTGTGCCGTCATCGGAAACTGCATCTACTGTGTAAACAAGACACAGACCCTTCAGTTTATAGTGGAGGAGGAAGGCTCCTACTTTGTAGAGGAGCCACTGAAGGCACCTCTGGAAGCCAAGGGCCTACTGTTCCCTTTCATCCTCAGTTTGCCTGAGAAGGCTGAGAGGATTGTGTAACGTTGTCTTATCGTTGCCCGACGTTACAGACATGTTACATGGTAACAGAATATGTGGACATTAAAACATAAACAACACTTTTCAATGTCAGCTTTCTTTTTTCTTGTGTGTCCAGTTTACCTGCTCGAAATGGAATGTGTGTATTTGCATGGCGAGTTAGTGTCAACAGGGCAAGCCTTAACAATGACAAATGTTTTAATGTTGAATGAGTGCAACAAGATATGCATCAGACTGTACTGAAATGATTACACTTACTGGAGTTTATTCTGTGCATTTCCCTGTGTTCATTTTGTTTTGTGCACTCTTGTAATTGCAGGTAGTTAGAAAACCGGTAGATATTGTTCTTAATATTGTTGGTTGGCTGGTGGCTTGAGCCAAAAAATCTGATGTCAGAAGTTGTTGTATTCAGAATAAGTTGAACAGTTGAATAATGATCTGACAATTGGTTCAAATATTGGTCAATATTTTAACTAAATGAAATGAGCAAAAATATGAGCAACATAAATTGTTACTCTGCTATGGTAGTGATGTCTGCCCTGCAATGTTGTATGAGAATACATACAAGGCCATTGAAGGTAACAACAGGGTGTAGATGCTGTACATACAGAACATCTGCTATTCTCACGCTACCATAGATAATTTATGAAAACAGTTTTAAGAGCACAATGCACTTATTTATTGGTGAACTAGGGGACCTTCTCAATCAAAAAACAAGTTTCCAGGTCAAGTCAAATACAACATTCTTGCAGCACAGCCAGTAATAGCTGTTTCATTTTGTGCACACTGTAAACAAAATAGTTTTGTTGAATAAATAGATCCAAAGGCATATATTGCAGCACAAGAAGAGTGCTATTTTTAACTCATCCTGGAAATCTTGTTTCGGAGATTGACAGAATAGGGCCTTAGGTGTGCACAGATGTTTACAGGATGCTGAGAATCTGCAGCAGAGTACAGTAAGAGAGGTAGTGCACACTTCTTAGGGGCCCAGTCCCTGAATACATCACATTTGCCAAAGACAAAGTTATAAGTCTGGTTATAGGAGATACATCAACCCCTAACAGATAGTTACATTCATAGATATTTGATTGGTCGTTTGGTTTGAGCATCCTAGATCAAAACCCCTCTTCTAGCCCAGCTAAATTCATATCAACGTCAAGCAATAGCATAAGCATAACAATAGCATAAGCAACAATGTGTGCGTTGTTGTGAAACAGGGGCGCTACACTTGTTTCTACAGTACATAAACATTCCTCATATGTGGGATAGGGAGATTTTGCTTGTTCTACAGATAATGACAACGTTATTTTATTCACCATTTCTCCCATCAGATTTATTTTAGGAACCAGAGAGACTGTGACTGGTATGCAGTGAGCGAATTATGCACTTAGTACGATTTTGTTCAACTGCCAGACAGCTTGGCAGCAAAATTAAGACTTATCCTTATCCATTGAACTGTTGCGGCAACTGTTGCCCAAATGAGATGATGTGCTGCCATGGCATGACGTGACAGTTACTGCATCCATTTTTAATAGTAAGCACACTTTTCATCTACAGGTTGTTTTGATAATGTCTGCCAAATCCCTCTTAAAACACAACTACTGCACTTACAAGTATTGGATATGGACCAATAGCACTCCAACATATTGCTCTCAATTAGAATAGACAGTATTTGTTTGTTTCGCAATAACACTTCAATGGGAGTTTTGTTAAGCTGTGGGAGTTTATTATGTGGAATTTATTTGGTGAACAAAATGCAACTGATACAGTTTGTAACAATATCTCAGAAAAGGCAGCTCTGACTGATCTGACCAAGTGGATGTGGTTTGACATTACCGTAGTTTGGTATTTTGCTGGCTGGCGTCAGTGTGTTGTGAAGCTCTGATGCTATTGCGATGAATGGCTTGAAAGTACAATGTTGGTTGAAGGCCTTCTTACTGTTAACAGCATATTAAGTAACAGCTAACAAACTAACTGTTGTATAATGCAAGTCAAAATTAAGTGCTGCAAATAAAATATTTTGTGTTTGGAAAGCATCAGTGTCATTATACAGTGTGGTTTTGAGGGGGTCTTGATAATTTCACTGCTGTGAAATGATGCCTGTGTCTCTTATCAGACTTTACTTTGAACACTCTCGCCATCTACAGGACAATGCTCATAACAACATCTCACGTTAGGCTATTTCCTTTTGAATTAAAAAAAATACTATTATGGACTTATCATAATAATAATAATAATAATAATAATAATACCATATTCCATTTTCAAACATAGTTTATTTGCTACCCTTCATTAAAGGTACTAATCCCTCGGCCAGGGCTGAGACAGAGCCTGAGGTGTTGCTGCTATAAGCTGGTGTCTGCTCCTAGCCCTGCTGTGGCCTCGCTGGGGCCCTCATCTCCGATATACACCTCGGGGGTTCTCCCATGAAACGTTGTCATAGAGAAGTTTTTCACGTATTTCACACGTTCAGGTGGCTCTGATGGCTCCTCCTATTTGAGGATTCAGATCGAGAAGGTTTTTTTACATTGTCGATCAATATTAATGTATGATACTCAATGAAACAAATGAGGAATGATATATAATCAGTTTTCAAAGACGAGTGTAATCGGCGCATTACCTCATCGTAGGGAACCAAGTTCTCGGCCCATTCCATGATCTCTCGCGTCGAGTGGTCGATGGTGACGTTCATGATGCTTCTGCGTGTCTGTAGGCCCGAGCGCCGGACCAGGGGGATGAGGGCCAGCACGAAGCAGGCGCCCACGTTCATCGCCCCGGCAACCATGAAGCCCACGTTGTAGCTGCCCGTTATGTCGTTCATCCAGCCTGACAATGACAATCAAATGGGTGAACAGCCTGCTGTATGACTACAACCATGTTGAAGTTGGGTTGACAGACTGTCCTGAGATATAACTTCAGAACGGGCCCAACGACATCAGTGGCAGTAAACGTACCAGTGAAGGGTGGTCCAAAGCAGCTGACGGCGTTGACTGTGAGCATGAACCCCCAGGCCACAGGCATGTTCTCCGCCCCCATCAGGTCAAAGGTCAACACGGGGAGCAGGATGTAGTTCCCTGCGTCAGCGATCCCCAGCAACAGACCGAAGAACAGGAGAGAGGCGTAGGTGTGGAGGAGGGGAATCAACAGGTACAGCAGACCTGAGGACACAAGAGGAGACACACACAGATGTCACTGCATGGAGAGGACGCAGCTAGGACAGGCCCATCTCACTGGCCACAGGGAACGCCACTGTTGCTGTTATCTATTGCTATTGTCATGCTATGGACATAGTTGGTGGAGTATTTCATATCAACCAAAGGCCAAAGGTCAGTCATCAATGAACATACAGTAACTGACTGCGATAACTGATGACATTCACTTTTGCAAGGTAATTCACTGAAGTGCCCTATCATCACATTCAAGAAGCGCACGGCTACTCGAGTCAAGGTCACCCACCGACGCCGAAGACGGAGGCCATGTTGAAGTAGAGGCGGTTGATTCTGTCCGAGTCACAGATCTTGCCGAAGATGATGCGGCTGATCATGCTGCTCGTCCCCAGCACCACCATGATGTTACTGGCGCTGTGGACCGGGATGTCCAGCTGCACCGCATGTCTCACCTACAGCGGGGGACACACACAGATAACGTTGGAGTCATCTGGATTTCATAGCACTAAAGGGTCAAACCGAGGGAAATTCTCTCTTTGTTGTCAAGTAATTTGAGCCCTTCCAACTACCGTAAAGGGTTCGTCATGAATTGATGTGTTAAAAGGGGTGACATTATGAAATATGAGACATTAATTGTAAATGGCAAAATTGCAAACTGAAGACCCCAGTTCTCTACACCAATGTATACTATGGACGCTGTAACCATGGCTACTGTTAATGTCACTCACCATGTGGACGTATGGAATGAAGAATCCAAATTTACACAGCCCATTGGCCAGGACCCAGAGGAGGAAGACACTGTCCTTCCACAGGCCCAGGTCCACAACAAACCTCTTCATGGGTGAGTTCCTCAGGTTATCCACCACACTTCTGGCATGACCTGTCAAACCCATTTTAAAACATGTCTTTTCAACACAGAAGTCACATCCCTTATACTGTAGTCCAGACCATCAGTCTCATTGGGGTTACTGGAACAACACAGTTCCGGTGGATGCCTGACATGGGAGTTCCAGACAATAATCAATTGGGATATACAAAGACGAGGTGGTGTTGTATTGCAATGTGACATGTACTCCCAATTCCAGCGACTTCACTGGTTCTGGTAACCCTCGAGCAGTCGTCCCTACAGTACCTTTGGGGTTGAGGGGCAGGTAGGTGAACCCTGTGGCGATACACAGCACCATGAAGCCTGAGAACACCCGAAGACTCTGTCTCCAGCCCAGAGCGTCTATGAGGAACTGATGGAACTTGTTCTGGAGCAGCGCCCCTGCTGCCCCGCCTGACATCACTATGCCTGTGGCCAGGGAACGCTGGGTGGTGAAGTACTGGCTCACCATGATCATGCCTGACCCAGGGGAGAGAAGGCGCGAGATGGAAGGGAGTTGTTCTGGTATGGCGATTACAGCTTATGCTGCACCTGACATTCAAAGTTTAACAAGCTTATAAAAAGGTGTAGTATTGACTGTCTAATCTCTATGACAAACTGTTACATTGGATGCTGTTGTTGTGAGTAAGGCAAATTAAAGAACACAATTCTATCAAATCTTTCTGTGAAGCGATAGTACAGTTGCTAGTCAATACAATTCAAAGTAAAGCATAGAAATGATAAAAACGTCCCACATGACGTGACATCCTTGGTTGTTTCCTCTCCTCCACTCACCAGGTGTGAATGCAAAGCTGGAGCCCAGCCCTGTGAGGAAGCCATGCGTGAAGAAGAGTACTCCTATGTTAGGTGCGTATGAGGAGCACACAATAGAGACCATGATGATGAAGGAACCTAAGATGGACACTTCTCTGGCTCCATACATGACTGTCAGCTTCCCTGACAGCGGCCCAAATATCATGATGAAGCCGTAGCTGAGTGACCCGACCCAGGCTGCAGGGAGAGAGTGTTAGTTAGCCTTCACATTCTCCTCAATGGCATACATGCCTTTCCATTGAAAAGTGGTGTTTCAAGCCAATATATAGCCATAGTATTGCAGATTGTAACTGCAGAGGACAGGTCATACAGCAGGCCTATTTGTTTTTCTAGACAATTTGATGGCAGCTACTAGATTGTAATCAAGTGCAATACTGAAACACAACTGTGAACATTTCAAACCTGCAAACTGCGACACTTTAAATGAATGTGCAATAATACTATGTGCAATATGACAACCCTCGTGCACATAAGGTTCAGAGATAGGAAATGTTAGGATATTTATAGCATAGCATAGAGTACAGCACAGTGTTTTATTTGTATAGTATAGTATAGTATAGTGGATAGTGTACATAGCCTTTATTTATGTAAACCAGCTCTTTTCCCTTTTTTTTTTTTTTTTCTAGCACCAGGGGAGCCCCCCCTCCCAAATTTCGTTGTATGGTACCTGTACTATATTAATGACAATAAAGACCATTCATTTTGTGTCAACTGTCAATATAGGTTAACCAGTTTACTGTAGGCTTGTGACAACATGCAACTAAAGTGTAGGCCTAACATAATGTCACCCTCAAGCATCTTCCAAGATAAAGAAGTGAACAAAAGAGTGTCCAAAAGTGAAGCTGATAAGTTAAAATGAACTCGCCTGTTGTGGAACTTGTCTCCCCAAACTCATCCAAGAGACTGATAAGGTAGACCCCGAAGGAGTTGTGATAGCCCAGTACCAGGAGGTTATACAGGAAGGACGAGGCCACTATGACCCAGCCCCAGCCGCCGTCTGGGGGAGGCTGGACGGGAGCGGGCCGGTGGAGCTCCGAGGTCCCCGGTTCCTCGGTGTTGAAGAACCTCCTGAAGGGAACGGTGTTCCGGAAGATGTGCATCTTGACGCACAAACCGCCTAACAACAGGCTGATGTTGTCCAGGTCTCGTTCGAGGCGAACCCCAGTTGTGATATTTAGGATTGGGTTCAAAACTAATAAACTAAAGCGGGATGAGACCCTGGAAGTCCGTTGTCGAGCAGGAGTTTCAAGCACAATCAACGTGCATCATCGTGTCGCCCAGGTAACAGGCTGTTGGCGCTCATCCAACTGTCGTTCTGAATGTTCTGATTCCATTGATTATAGTAGTAGGCCTATAGAAAATACAGATTTGGACAGAATGTGTGATAAATCTTTTGACTTTTTGAGAATATGATAGTATATTTGCCAAGCTAATTAATTTCGCAATAATAAGAATAAATTAATTCTTGTAAATTCAATAAAGGTTGGTGGGCCTTGTTCGCTTTTTAAATATGTAGGTAGGCTACATGTACCTATGTAATTGTGAATTATTTTAACAGAGGTTTGACTTTATAGATCCGCAGGTCTACATTGATGTCCAAGACATTATCATGATTTTATTCTATTCGATTTATTTTTGACCATATCAATAATTATGAATCTGTTCGAAAGCAAGGTTTATGGTAAAACGTTGCATTTAAGCCTAGTGTAGGCTGTATAACAGCAGCCCAGTTGATGCTGATGTTGGCCACCCAAACAGTCCCTCTCATCCGCCGCTATCTGACACAGCGGCGAAGTCAATATAGCCTGGTCACGTGGTTGGGACTGCGTTCGTCAATTTGCTCTGAGAGCGCCGGAGCGCACACTGGGTTTAACGTCATAAAGGGACCAAGTAATTCGATTGGACGAGAGGCATTCCATGAGTGCTGATCAGATTTCCACAGCGAATTTACGAACGCAGCCTGGGTGTTGTACGTGACGTAGCAGGTCAGTGTACTGATGGAGAGAAGATGCCGACTGTCATCCGAATATAACAGAAGATAAAACATCGTCCCAGTTCGCAGGCTACTACCCTCTGAGTAATCATTTGCGTGACAACAACAGCTGCATGGTGTAGCGTTGCATAAGAGGCCCAATGGCTGTGGCAAATGCGAAACACACTGTCCTAAATCCGGTAAGAGGCTTTCACTACCTTTACTACCAGCTCTCCCCTCCATTTCCCTCTCTTATAATATGTTGCTAAAATATTGAATACCTCTTCACCTGATGATAATGATTTGATTGTGGACATGTTTGTCTAATGTCTATTGTGAGGTTATGAAATGCAGTAATTTCATTACAATAACCCAGAGAAGCTGCGGCCGAGATCTGCTGCCACATGCATGTTTTTTTAGATAATATTTCGTATTTGGGGTAAATATAGGCCTCATACGGTATTGCATTGATTTATTATAGACTCCCAGATTTCGTGTTCATTCTTTTTTTTAAGTAAGTCACCTGATGATTATTAGACAACACCACTTAATGCACAACGTGTCCTTTTCATAGGAGAGCAAGTTGCCTAAAATAAAACATGATCGACTTTGACATGTTTATGATGAATAGTGATGATGGACTATGCTGACTCGAGAGTGGTGTCTTCCACACAGGTGATTCCCTTCACTGGGGCCATACCTGGGGGGCTGCACCCTGGGGAGATTGTCATCATTCAGGGCACGGTTCTCACTGATGCTGACAGGTGGGCTACTAGAGTGGTGATGTTATGATTTTTCTCCTGCCAAATATTGTATATGGGTAGGCTTGCTGTGCTGTGCCACGCACGCACGCACGCACACACACACACACACACACACACACACACACACACACACACACACACACACACACACACGACATCTGCTTTACCTTGAACTCAAATAAAGTATTGTTTGTGCATGTTTTTGTGTGATTTTTAGCTGAAAGAATCCCAGACACCTAAAGCAGATATGATGATTGTTTATTCAACTCACACACCGTTTACTATCTAAAGCTATCATGGCTTGTCGTTGTACACATTGTAAATGTTATATGATCTTATCGTTGTATCTTAAATCCTTTCCAGGTTCCAGATGGACCTGTCGTGTGGCTGCAGTACCAAGCCTCGTGCTGACATCGCCCTCCACTTCAACCCCCGCTTTAAGAGTTCGCCCTGCATCGTGACTAACTCCCTCCAGCAGGAGGTCTGGGGCCGGGAGGAGACCCTCCATCGGATGCCCTACAAGCAGGGAGCAGCCTTCGAGACCATCATCCTGGTGCATGGAGACGTCTTTAAGGCAAGTGGAACCACTGGCACCCTGGAAGTCATCTTACCTCATCCACGTTCTAGGCGCCAAGTGTAGGCAACATTTGTTCATGTTCACCTAATGATCAGTTTGTTTATACACATCCTCCTAATATCCTTGCAAACATTTTGGATAAAAGAAGAAGAAGTATAACTTGATCAGTCAAGCAAATAGAGTATAATGGATTTTTAAGACGCTGTAATGAAGTGGAAATTGATTCTGAATGTTGTTCATATGTTTACCTGTAGGTGGCAGTAAATGGTGATCATGTGTTGGAGTATAAACACAGAATACCACTGGACAGGGTTGACACGTTTTCTATATCTGGGAAAGTCAAGGTGCACGCTATTGGCTTCATCCCAAACTCAGTAAGTACATTTTTATTGTATGTTGATGCTGACAAACTGTTCTTCAACCATACACCCTGAGGTTATTATTACTAGTGGTGACTTCAATTTCAGTTTTTCACCCCTCAGGCAATTTATTCAGAATCAGGGGACCTGGTGAGTTGTATAATTTATCCATCCATCCATCCATCCATCCAGAGTGTTCTTTAAAGAAAGGTCGAGCCAATGAAGGAGTCAATTTTCTATTGTCCAACACCAAATAGTTCCTTTACATTATACCAATGGAGCAAGTTGCCAGGCAACCAGTCCAATATAAAATCGACATTGGGTAAATCAGGAAGTTTAACCAGGAAGCTATATGGAACTATTTGAAGCTCATTCGCGCCACTCTTCTAATATAACACTCTGCATCCATCCATCCCTTGAAACATGACACCACCACCACAACATGTGTGTTACATTGAATTGAGCACCTATAGATAGAACTTCACCATCCTCCACAAGCTCACTAGCATAATGATGCATATCGATCTTACAAGAGGGTGACATTAATCAACCCTTCATTACAAGACAGTTGGCATTCTGCCAGCCTTCTTCTGCTGATACTGTTATACAGCCAAGGCTCTCTCCCTGATGCTCTTCCAGAGCCTTCCTTACAAAGGCAGCCTGCTTAAAGGGGTGAGCCCAGGACAGCACATCACAATCAAAGGCCAGATCAGCAGCATGTACCCTCACAGGTAAGCCACTGTGAGACACCGAGCCACGTCATAGATAATGCAATAATGCATAGTATATTCATCTGCACATGCATGTTTTATGGATCGGTCATGGAATGTCACACAGAAGTGCAAATTGCCTGCTAAGTGCTTGTAGAACATCTAAGCAGTACTGTCCTCATGTACTTTGTATGGCAACGATGGCCTAGAGACGCTTTAGTGTGTCACGCAGACTTGGCAATAAACCATACATGTACCATAGTACTCACTTTGTTAAGTACATACTGTATAGTAGTCTACACTGACGGGGTTGGATAAGGTCAGGGATAGGACTACCACTGTCTTGTATAGCTGTGGATTTAAACGTTAAACCTACAAAGACTGGCTGTAAAACATTGCCTGTATCCGTCTTGAAACTTTAAAGGGATGGATACAGGCAATGTTTTACAGCCAGTCGTTCTATGGACAATGGGGCCCGATAGATAAATAGGTCCTGTTTAATCTACGAGTGTGTCTTGTGGTCATCAACCTCTTCCTCTTATCCCGCAGCTTCACTGTGAACCTAGGCAACAGCAGCACCGAGAAGATCGCCCTCCACCTGAACCCCCGCATGAAGTCAGGCATGTTCATCCGCAACTCCTACCTGAGCGAGTCCTGGGGACCGGAGGAGAGGGAGTTGCCTTTCTTCCCCTTCTCCCCGGGGGAGTACTTTGAGGTACGCTACTCTTTGCCTCCAAATGTTGTTTTCTTAAACATGTCACCAGGATGTCATTTCACAAACCATTTTCTTTAGGAAGAAACTGTGCTGTGTTTCATTGTAAACTCTCGGTACCTACGTTAGCCGTCTTTTAACTTCAGGATGAAGTGTGCCTCAATCCCTGGATGTGTAGACTGTATGTCCCCCCCTCTGCTCTCTGGTTCAGATGCTGATCCTATGCCAGCCCCACCAGTTCAAGCTGGCCGTGAACGGCTCCCACCTGTTTGACTATAGGCACCGGGTGCAAGACCTGAGCACCATCAACCAGCTGGAGATCATGGGCGACTTGGAGCTAATGGACGTCAAGCTGTGGTGACCCTGACCATCGATGCTAGGCTAAGCTAAGCTAGTCCTGTGGTGACATTGGGCATGGATTCTATGCTAAGCAAAGTTAGGCTAGGCTTAGCCCCAATCTGGACAAAACAGGCCTTTTAACAACTCAATCACCCTAGGCAGCAGTGCATGAGCCATGCTGTTGGGTTGGGCTGTGTGCTCCAATGTCTGAGCAATGAGGACTGTTCTCCACTAACACAGGCTTGGCTTGCCTTGGTTCTGTTACAGTGGATCTATAGCACTTTTAAATTGTAATATGCACAACTCAGTGCACTGTGTAACATGGAAACTGGAGCAACAAGTTATAGATGACAGTTACTTTGGCAGTGCTCTAGCAACTTAGCTTTTGATAGAAGGCCACAACATGTTCCCAATCATCAACAGGTACCATATGGACCGGGCCAGAAGGGCTGCACAAAACATCTCCTGGAGTCGGATAACAGAATTAAGGTTTACACAGTAACACTTTGAAATAGCATTAGCAATTAGCATTAGCGTTTTAACAAAAGGTATTTACATAGAAGCAACATCAAGGTATAAGGCTATTTCATCGAGCACAAGTACAAAACAAGCTTGTGGAAAGCGCTTCTGAACTATGAATCAAACCCAAATCTGCACTATTTTCATTTTTACAACACATTCATCATCAAGACCCCCAATAGGCATGTAAAACAATATACAAATGTTCAGACTATATTTCTCAGGAACATAAAAATAACATGTACCCCCATAGGTGAACACATATGTGCATACAGTAATGTCCTTGAAATATAATCCAATAAACGATTTAGAAATAATACCGTACAAAGAGACCAATAGATTAAAAACCCTAAGTTTGATGTACCTTATTACCAATCACCTTTCTTGTTTCACCAAAGTGATATCAGCCATTTTTGGGAGCTGGTACAGTACTTGTTGCCACCTCTATGCAAGCTGTGTCAGTCACGCTCTTCCACTTGATCATTTCCCTGATTTCTCTCTGCATACACATAGTCACTATGAAGGTTTCCTTCTCCAGCGCTAGCCTTACTTAAGTGGTGCATTACGTGTGGCCTGCTATATTTGCTAAGTAAGGGAATCTGTTCTCAGACCTTTACATGTGTTGACTATTACTGCTGTACATGGTATGACCTGTATGTATTATACATAGTTTATTTGCTTTGGAATAAATGTACAAATAACTGAGTTGTTTATCTTTGAATGTATAGATCCATACTCCCATAATTATACAGGAAAGAGATGTCTTATGTTACAGGCCTACTAGGGGTAGACTAGACCAGACTAGGGGTTTACATGAATGGCCATTCACAATTGAAACACATTTGATAGAGATGCTTATCTTGTGGTTGATTGCCCAAGCCTAATATCGTAAACACAAAGTGACTAGCTGATCAGTAGTAGCTTGTGAAATATCATCATAATACGCAGGGGCGGCAGTAGCCTAGTGGTTAGAGAGGTTGGCTAGCAATCAGAAGGTCACTGATTCGATCAGTGCCTCAGGTGGTAGCTGCATGTGTCCTTGAGCAAGGCACTTAACCCCTGGCTGACCCTGTGCCTAGAGCATAAAATACTACATTCCAACAATTAATTGACAAGTTGATTGCATGGCAAATAAAACATTATTATTATAGCTCTTGATATAGCATATAGGTGCATTTGCCCATTTCAAACACTAGGAGGCACTCAAGGACAAGAAGAGCTGAATTCACATCAGTTCCCTCGTTTCACACAACAGAGGAGAAGTCGGGCGGATGTGTTTGAATAATTTGTGGTTTCCCAGGGCATATCGTTCACATCAAAAATAACCAGTCCATGGCTTCGGGAAGAGCAGTTCCCTTTTGAAGTAGCCTACAAATCACTTTCACTGGCACACAAAGACACAAGTCTGTCTGCCCACAGAGAGCCCTTGTATTCATCTGTGTCTGTCCTCGTCTGCATGGGAGCCTCTAGGGCTTTTGACTGATGGGATGAAAGGGACAGTAGTGACCTGAGACAAGCTTCGGGCGTCAGCATCAATAAATGTTGGCGCATTCAGTTTTTTTTCTTTTTTTTTCTTTCTCTGTAGAGTAGAAACACTGTTTAATCGTTTGTCACGTTATCCTCATTTAGCTACAAACACCACAGGCCCTGGTCACCAGATCACCTTCTCAACGACCCGCTGGAGGATGGGTGAGGTCAGCTGTCGGCACATGACTTTCAGATGCTCACCTTGGGGGTTTGTCTCATAAAGATGAGTCTAGTCCCATAAAAAGATGTGATTTTATTAATATCCACAGGAAATATAACAATTTAAGAAAAAAAAAAGAGAAAAAAAAACGTGGTATGGCACGACACTATACCGTATCTTTTTAAACATGTAACTTAGAAAAGGATGAATTGAATGATATGCAACATGATGACATCAACTCTATGTTTACTGATTGCACTGTTGACTGTCAACAAGAACCTCAGATAAGAAAGGCAAAGACACAGTCCATCAACAAGTTAGACCGAGTCTTAGTCCATCAACAAGTTAGGTCGAGTCCGTTTTACAAAAAAGAGAACCCAGACCCGTGATTTAACAACAGAAATGAAGCAGCGTTTTTTTTTCTTTAACACGTTCGGGAATAACCACCACAACATTTCCTCTTTTTTTGTTGCTTTAAATAGCTGACACACACACACACACACACCTTCTTTTGTCTTCTCCTCAACTCATTCGTTTGGCTGTCCGACTCGGGTTTCCCAGGGCAGTGGATTTTACTTCCGCGGCAGAGAGGAGGAGCACAGAACCTGTCTTTGTAAATGATGGCAAAGTCAGCTGCACCAGCACCGACCCCCGGCCATGGTGGGGAGGTTTGGCAAGACATTGGCTGAGTGGCTGTCAGTTCAGTTCAGTTCAGATCAGTTCAGTTTAGATCAGTTGCCACAGTCTTTTTAAAGGCTCAAGTCCTGTGGCGTTTAAGGGGCAGGCGGTGACAGTCAGGGCTGAACTACCCACAGTTTTGGCACAGGTGTAGGCGGCTGGGGAGGGGGAGTGTTTTAGGGGACGGACGGAGTTTTGGCAGGGGGGGGGGGGGGGGATAAAGCCCGCTGTCAGACGGAGCTGAGCTTGACCAGGCCTCTGACGGAGTCCTCGTGTAGAGAGTCCTGGCTGGCCGGGTTGTAGAAGCCCTGCATGGTGTGGCTGTGGCTGTGGCTGAGGGGGCTGCCACAGGGGAGCATGCCTGGGGGCGAGGGGGCCTCCTCGGGTGTGAGGAAATGGTGGTGGCCTCCTCCTCCTGCGTCCTGGTGGCTCTGCTGGGGGTGGGAGTGGAGGTGGGAGTGGGGCAGCATTTCTGTGTCACAGCTGAGGTTGGGGGTGGAGGTGGGCGGGGTGGGCTGGCCCAGGGGCAGGGTGGAGCAGGGACCCCCCAGGGTGGTCCTCCCAGGCAGAGAGCCCTCCTCTGTCAGGATGACCGGGTCGCTCTGCAGCAGGGGCGTGGCGGCGGCCTGCAAAACGAATTTAGTGCTCTGAATGCACTGGTCTTGATCACACTTGAGAAGACATGAGCAGAAGGGAGAGGAAGAGATGAAAGGAGTGAAAGGAGAGACGGTGTAGGAGGAGTGATGAGATGGGTTGATGTGGTAGAACAAAGTATGGAAGATGACATGGTTAGAAAGATGGGAGGAAGGATGGAAAAGATGACGCACAAAAGGAGGACAGAGGGGTTAACATGAGAATTGGGGATAAAAGACAAGAGGAGAGAGAAGCAGATGTTAGTAACCTTGTTAGAATGCAAACCCAACCACACCAGGAAAACAACACAGTATTCAATCTGAACCTAATGCAAACCCAAGTCAATACAACAAATACCAAACCATTTCAAGTCACTGATTCACAATTATTGATTGTGCTTGCTATCTCTGTAATGGTAATGTCAATGACATGTCTAGTGAGAACTTGGGTTGTGGGAGAGAGAGAGAGAGAGATCGATCAATGCATTGTGGAGCCTTTGGAAGAGATCTAACACCCAGCAAAATGGAAGATTTGACAGAGTGAATGTGCATTCTGCTGTTTCGCGCAGAGAGAGAGAGACAGCATGTTAAATCAATGCCATGCCACCCACTGATAAGACACAGTGACGAAACTGTTTACTTCTTTGAAACAGGGGCTATTAACGTGTATCTGATGTTGTCATTGACAGCATCAGGGAAACAGAGGTTAGTCTGTCCTTGGTATCACAGTCGAGCTCACAAGGCTGAGGACTGGACTTCAATCACAGATTTCACTACCGTCGAAAAGCCGTCTTATCTCAAGACACGCACATCAGTTGTGTCAAGCTAAATGACATTTTATTACACTATATTCAAATAGAGTGTCTTAAAAAATATTCATAATTCATTCATAAAATAAAAAAAAACGCGAGTACCGGGGTCTATATTCGCAAAAAACAACCAGCCTAGACAGAACGATGGTTAATCATCGACGCTGTTTACTCCTCTTATCGGCTTCATATCACTTTCCTTAAACTTTATGAGCTTGGCTTCTTTTCCGTGGTGAGAGATAAACTCCACTCTGGTTCATTCTGCTGCTAGTCAGCAGGCCTTTGCGGAAACCTGTTTCACCGAATGGTGGGCGGTATTCTGCTGACGTTCTGCCGGGATCAGGCTGTAGGCCTGGTTGTTATAGAGATGAGGAGGAGGGAGGCTGTAAGCCTGGTTGTTATAGAGATGAGGAAGAGAGATGAGGAAGAGGGAAGAGGGATGACAGCGGGGCGATGATCCACTGCTGCCAGGTCCGGATGAGACAAAGGAGCTTTTCAGGAATACTTCAGAGAGCATTGTATCACACACACACTCACTCACTCACTCACACTCACTCACTCACACTCACATACACTCACACACACA
This sequence comes from Nansenia antarctica, assembly GCF_963989245.1. Lineage (NCBI taxonomy): Eukaryota > Metazoa > Chordata > Actinopteri > Argentiniformes > Microstomatidae > Nansenia > Nansenia antarctica. The sequence continues at coordinate 45,209,172 of NC_137674.1, read as the reverse complement.
CTCACACACACTCACTCACTCACTCACTCACTCACTCACACACACACACACACTCACTCACTCACTCACTCACACTCACACACACTCACTCACACTCACTCACTCACACACACTCACTCACACACACTCTCTCACACACTCACACACTCACACACTCACACACACACACACACACACACACACACACACACACACACACACACACACACACCCTGGAGAGGCAGATGAGGACAGTCACAGCATTGCCCAGAAATAGCCAAGACTCCCTAGAGGCCTTGGCTAAACTATTGATGGAACAATGACACACACATTTGAGGGGTGGGGTGGGGTGGTAGGAAAGGGAGACACTGGTATCTTTATGTATCTATATATCTATCTATCTAGGGTTGCCTTTTGGACAGGCTAGTGATGGACCCAACAGTTGTAGAGGGTCCTCTAACTTCTTCCAACACACAATGAGATTAGCCAAGATTCTAACCACTCTAACCTCTCTAACCCCTCTAACCCCTCTAACCTCTCTAACCCCCTCTAACCTCTCTAACCTCTCTAAGCTCTCTAACCTCTCTAACCTCTCTAACCTCCCTAACCTCTCTAACCTCTCTAACCCCTCTAACCTCTCTAACCTCTCTAACCTCTCTAACCTCTCTAACCTCTCTAACCTCTCTAACCTCCCAACCCCGTCTAACCCGTCTAACCTCTCTAACCTCTAAGCTCTCTAACCTCTCTAACCTCTCTAACCCCTCTAACCTCTCTAACCTCTCTAACCTCTCTAACCTCTCTAACCTCTCTAACCTCTCTAACCCCTCTAACCTCTCTAACCTCTCTAACCTCTCTAACCTCTCTAACTTCTCTAACCTCTCTAACCTCTCTAAGCTCTCTAACCTCTCTAACCTCCCTAACCTCTCTAACCTCTCTAACCCCTCTAACCTCTCTAACCTCTCTAACCTCTCTAACCCCGTCTAACCCCTCTAACCTCTCTAACCTCTCTAACCCCTCTAACCTCTCTAACCTCTCTAACCTCTCTAACCTCTCTAACTTCTCTAACCTCTCTAACCTCTCTAAGCTCTCTAACCTCTCTAACCTCTCTAACCCCTCTAACCTCCCTAACCTCTCTAACCTCTCTAACCTCTCTAACCTCCCAACCCCTCTAACCCCTCTAACCCCTCTAACCTCTCTAACCTCTCTAACCTCTCTAAGCTCTCTAACCCCACTAACCCCTCTAACCTCTCTAACCTCTCTAACTTCTCTAACCTCTCTAACCTCTCTAACCCCTCTAACCTCTCTAACCCCCTCTAACCTCTCTAACCTCTCTAACCTCTCTAACCTCTCTAACCTCTCTAACCCCTCTAACCCCTCTAACCTCTCTAACCTCTCTAACCTCTCTAACCTCTCTAACCTCTCTAACCCCACTAACCCCTCTAACCTCTCTAACCTCTCTAACTTCTCTAACCTCTCTAACCTCTCTAACCTCTCTAACCCCTCTAACCTCTCTAACCTCTCTAACCCCTCTAACCTCTCTAACCCCTCTAACCTCTCTAACCCCTCTAACCTCTCTAACCTCTCTAACCTCTCTAACCTCTCTAAGCTCTCTAACCTCTCTAACCTCTCTAACCCCTCTAACCTCTCTAACCTCTCTAACCTCTCTAACCCCTCTAACCTCTCTAACCTCTCTAACCCCTCTAACCCCTCTAACCCCTCTAACCTCTCTAACCTCTCTAACCTCTCTAACCTCTCTAACCTCTCTAACCTCTCTAACCTCTCTAACCCCTCTAACCCCTCTAACCCCTCTAACCTCTCTAACCTCTCTAACCTCTCTAACCTCTCTAACCCGTCTAACCTCTCTAACCCCTCTAACCCCTCTAACCTCTCGGACAAAACTCGCAATCTCATCCCGCAGCAATCTCATGAACACTTCTTGACGGTCTTGATTTGCAAAAGGAGAAGGCGTGATGGAACATTGGGTTTGAATAGCAATGTCTCCCTCCCTCTCACTGCCAGGCCTTTAGTGGTTGTAAGGTAAGGCTGTAGGGGGGTTAAGTCTGGGCTTCAATGGTTTGGTAAGTATGTCTGCACAGAGAGGTGGCCTGGGGTGGTCCGGTGGTCTAGCACCACAGCCTACAGTGCACACACATGCCCATGTCGGCACGGGGTTTGAATCCGGGCCCTTGCCCTGCTGACATACCCTCTCTCCTCCTAGCTTCCTGTCTTTGTCTACTGTCTCTGTCCAATAAAAAATATACAAGAGTGGGACTGCCCCCAACTCCAAAAAATAACCATTAAAAAAACAACAACACACACACACACACACACACACACACACAAAAAGGTCTGCACAGAGAGAAGCGCTCGGTCTGCTATGACTCAGAGCTGCTGCCTGTCAGTCCGCACGTTAGCGCGCTCCCCCCGGTGCCATGACACAGCTCTTCAGTTCAGCGGCAGTGCGGAGCGGTGGCCCGGGAGGTCACGCCCGGCTCTGATTACTCCAGCCCCGCTCGTAAACGTGTCAACAGCTCAGCGCTGCCACAGGAAGTGCGGCTGGAGTCACGCCAGCCAGCCCCACGGTGCCCCCCCCCACGGCTCCTGGTCGCCCCCCCCCTGCTCGCGCGCTCGCCTGCATCATGTGTCAGACAATGTCATTGATCAAATTAACGACTTGCGTCTCTAAATATTGATTTAGTTCTAAGGTGATCGAGAGTGGAATTCTTATGAGTTTGACGCATAGGTGAGCTTACAGTAATGTTGTTGTGAGTCATCCTGTCTAATGAATTCACAATGACACTCTGAATTCATTCCACAGAGAGGAAGTGAGAAGCTAAACTGAGTTCTGTGTCAGCTCCTACCCCGTGAGATGACTATCAAGACAAGACGGAACAACAGTCCGTCATAGTCAAAGCCTTGTAACCGTCCTGTCATGTAAAATTAGCTGCAAGATGACCTACGCACAGTCACACAGACACACAGACACACAGACACGGTCTGTGGCCACCACAGCTCTACACTATGTCACCTTGTTTCCCCTTGTCTCACCGTCACTTGCTGAAGGGGGGGGGATTGTATGTGATAATGTGACAGCGGGGCGGGGGGGGAGGGTCTGTGGCTCTTCCGAGAGGAATTACACACCGTTGCCATGGTAACACGTGGGAAGAAGAAGACTTTAGCCAGGCTTTTAGAAATCAGAGGGATGAAGGGAAACGGCGGCGATGGACTTCACGGTGATTAGTCCTCTATTGTCCTACACAATACAGACGCTTTTCACATGTCAACAGTAGTGTTTGCAATGTAAATACACTCCCTCCGCCCCCCCCCACCTTGTTTGGTCAGACCGATACACACTGTATGCTCTTGGCTTCAAAATGAGATTCTACTAGAATCATTTCTCACGAGAAATCATAACGGCAGTATTAGTCAGAACAGTAACAACTGGATGTAACAGATCCAGATAGTAACAACTGGATGCAACAGATCCAGATAGTAACAACTGGATGTGACAGATGTGGCGTGATGTGTGAGGTGGATTGTGGTCACAAGGCAGACCTTAGACCTCCCAGTCATTCGTTGCTCAGCACGGTACAGGCCCCAGGAACACCCCAGACAGCACCATGTTATGTAGCTACAGTAGGAAGGGCATATGTCATGTTTCTCTGCCAGGCTGTAAGCACAGCTTTTGACATTTGCAGCTGATCTTCCCCTGTACTCGGCTACTCCGACACCAATTACGGTACGCTTGCTGACAGTCGGTCCTGCTTGTTTCAGGATAGGACTGCATTTGACTGAGTCTGGTTTGTTTTTTCCATGACCCCGGCATTTCACATTGAGGAGGGAGATTCTTCCTCCGTTCTTATCTCTCTCTATGTGTTTCCTTCTGTCCATCAGTCTGTTTCCGCTACGCCAAGGGCTCCTAGGAGGGAGGTTGTCAGCATGTCTGGTCTGCTGGAGGGGGTTGTGGGGAGGAGAGGGGGGACACAGGTCTCTGGGGACAGATCTCTGAGTCATTCGGAGAGGAGGGTGACAGGGAGTGAGTGACAGGGGGGAGTGAAGAGTCAGTCTGCTCCACAATGAATGATATTGTCCGAGCACGCACACACACACACGTCGCCACGCACACACGCGCGTGCGCACACACACCACCCACCCACCTATTTCACGTTCCAAAGCCAGATCACATGGAGCATTATGGGTAAAATTCTGGGCAAAACAACGTAAACAATCCCCTATCAACTGAGTTGATTGTGTTTGCCGAATACAAGACGTTTTTTTGATGACGCGATCCAACAGTGCAAGCAACCCATGCTGTTCTGTAAATGAGACGGCCTAAATAAAGAGGGGTTAACTAAAGAGGGGCTAACTAAAGAGAAGTTAACTAAAGAGGGGCTAACTAAAGAGAAGTTAACTAAAGAGGGGCTAACTAAAGAGAAGTTAACTAAAGAGGAGTTAACTAAAGAGAGGTTAACTAAAGAGGGGTTAACTAAAGAGAGGCTAACTAAAGAGGAGTTAACTAAAGAGAGGCTAACTAAAGAGGGGTTAACTAAAGAGGGGCTAACTAAAGAGAAGTTAACTAAAGAGGGGCTAACTAAAGAGGGGCTAACTAAAGAGGGGTTAACTAAAGAGAAGTTAACTAAAGAGAGGTTAACTAAAGAGAAGTTAACTAAAGAGGAGTTAACTAAAGAGGGGTTAACTAAAGAGGGGCTAACTAAAGAGGGGCTAACTAAAGAGGGGCTAACTAAAGAGGGGCTTACTAAAGAGGGGTTAACTAAAGAGGAGTTAACTAAAGAGGAGTTAACTAAAGAGGGGCTTACTAAAGAGAAGTTAACTAAAGAGGGGTTAACTAAAGAGGAGTTAACTAAAGAGGGGCTAACTAAAGAGGGGCTTACTAAAGAGGGGTTAACTAAAGAGGGGTTAACTAAAGAGGGGCTTACTAAAGAGGGGTTAACTAAAGAGAAGTTAACTAAAGAGAAGTTAACTAAAGAGGGGTTAACTAAAGAGGGGTTAACTAAAGAGGAGTTAACTAAAGAGGGGCTAACTAAAGAGGGGCTTACTAAAGAGAAGTTAACTAAAGAGGGGTTAACTAAAGAGGAGTTAACTAAAGAGGGGCTAACTAAAGAGAGGTTAACTAAAGAGGAGTTAACTAAAGAGGGGTTAACTAAAGAGGGGCTAACTAAAGAGGAGTTAACTAAAGAGGGGCTAACTAAAGAGAGGCTAACTAAAGAGAAGTTAACTAAAGAGAGGTTAACTAAAGAGGGGTTAACTAAAGAGGGGCTAACTAAAGAGGGGCTAACTAAAGAGAGGCTAACTAAAGAGGGGCTAACTAAAGAGAGGCTAACTAAAGAGAGGCTAACTAAAGAGAGGCTAACTAAAGAGGAGTTAACTAAAGAGAGGCTAACTAAAGAGAGGCTAACTAAAGAGGAGTTAACTAAAGAGGGGTTAACTAAAGAGGGGTTAACTAAAGAGAGGTTAACTAAAGAGGAGTTAACTAAAGAGGGGCTAACTAAAGAGGGGCTAACTAAAGAGGGGTTAACTAAAGAGGGGTTAACTAAAGAGGGGTTAACTAAAGAGGGGCTAACTAAAGAGGAGTTAACTAAAGAGGGGTTAACTAAAGAGGGGTTAACTAAAGAGAGGTTAACTAAAGAGAGGTTAACTAAAGAGGGGTTAACTAAAGAGAGGCTAACTAAAGAGGGGTTAACTAAAGAGGGGTTAACTAAAGAGAGGTTAACTAAAGAGGGGCTAACTAAAGAGGGGTTAACTAAAGAGGGGTTAACTAAAGAGAGGTTAACTAAAGAGGAGTTAACTAAAGAGGGCCTAACTAAAGAGAGGCTAACTAAAGCGGAGTTAACTAAAGAGAGGCTAACTAAAGAGAGGTTAACTAAAGAGGAGTTAACTAAAGAGAGGTTAACTAAAGAGGGGTTAACTAAAGAGAGGTTAACTAAAGAGGGGTTAACTAAAGAGGGGCTAACTAAAGAGAGGCTAACTAAAGAGGGGCTAACTAAAGAGAGGCTAACTAAAGAGAGGCTAACTAAAGAGAGGTTAACTAAAGAGGAGTTAACTAAAGAGAGGTTAACTAAAGAGAGGCTAACTAAAGAGGAGTTAACTAAAGAGGGGCTAACTAAAGAGAGGCTAACTAAAGAGGGGTTAACTAAAGAGGAGTTAACTAAAGAGGGGTTAACTAAAGAGGGGTTAACTAAAGAGGGGTTAACTAAAGAGGGGTTAACTAAAGAGGGGTTAACTAAAGAGAGGTTAACTAAAGAGGAGTTAACTAAAGAGAGGCTAACTAAAGAGGGGCTAACTAAAGAGAGGTTAACTAAAGAGGAGCTAACTAAAGAGGGGTTAACTAAAGAGAGGTTAACTAAAGAGGGGCTAACTAAAGAGAGGTTAACTAAAGAGAAGTTAACTAAAGAGGAGTTAACTAAAGAGAGGTTAACTAAAGAGGGGCTAACTAAAGAGGGGTTAACTAAAGAGAGGTTAACTAAAGAGGGGCTAACTAAAGAGAGGTTAACTAAAGAGAAGTTAACTAAAGAGGAGTTAACTAAAGAGAGGTTAACTAAAGAGGGGCTAACTAAAGAGGGGTTAACTAAAGAGGAGTTAACTAAAGAGGGGTTAACTAAAGAGGGGCTAACTAAAGAGGGGTTAACTATAGAGGGGCATCAGTGTGGCTGCATGTTATCTACATAGACTACCAACCTATATTAAACAGCGTTCAAAACCAATGGCTGCATTTCCAGTAAGTAAAGCCTGGTCCTCCAGTGTCTCTCGCCAGACTGCGACTGCATTAATACTTTAATACCCAGAGCTGGCAGAGGGTCAGGGAGTGTGGAATTGGCTGCAGCAGAAAGACTTGTGTGATGCTGATCTGGGTGATATGCAGCCAAAAGGCCAGTCAATACAATGTGCTGAATTTAAAGCTGCCCGCTCGCAGCCGTAGTCTCTCTGTATGTGTGTGCATGCGTGTGTGCGGTTATTTGCAGCTCTATGCACACATGCTTACAGAACACACAGGACCACCTTACAGAATACACTCAAACTCACAGCACTTACCATTTTCAAAAATAGTTGACTGTTGTTCCTGCTGATTGCACCCCCCTCCCACATACACACACACACACCCGCTCTCTTTCCACACATAGGTTAGTTGATTTTGTTTCTATTTGTTTTTATTTATTTATCTTCACTGTCTTTGCCGTTCTAATGTATTGTATGTATTGTTCTATGTTGACAAGTATTTCTGTTTATATGTTTGTTTTTATTCTTGCCGGGGCCTCTTGGCCAGATCTTCATTGAAAATTAGAATTTCTTCTCAATTGATTTTATCTGGTTAAATAAAGATTAAAAATAAAAATAAACAAATAAAATAAAAAACGTTAAAATGTATTTCCGTTTTTCAAAATAAAAGTCTGAACATTTTGATTGGCGACTTGTTCCCCCTTTCACCAGCCGCTGTCACAATTTTTACATCTTTCATGAAATGAGGAAATATTACGTAACATAAAGTATATACAAGTTCAAACATATCATTTTGATAATTAACATTTTACATTTTACATGAATAAGCATACAAGCATGAATAAAAAGCTACATTTATTTAATTTATGCAATGGTACAAGATTTGGCTAAATAAAATAAAAACTGCCGGCACGCACTTGGTATTCGGCCAAGTGTTTCCTAAATTTCGGTTTCGGCCAAGAATTTTCGTTTCGGTGCATCCCTACTAAATAGATTTGACTGTCTATATTTGGAGTTAGAGGAGAGAGAGTGAGCAAGTGTGTGAGAAAGAGAGGGCAAACGAGAGAGCTTGTTGCTTCAGAGAGAGAGAGAGAGAGAGAGAGAGAGAGAGAGAGAGAGAGAGAGAGAGAGAGAGAGAGAGAGCAGAACAGAACAGAACAGAACAGAACAGATCAACAGCCTTATTTGTTGGCTTGCTAGCGTGGGATGATGGGAGTGGTATTTATTTGTGTTCTATCCTGAAATCGTACAGTACAGGCTGTCCCTAAAAGAACTTCTGGTTAGAGGAGAGAGAGAGGGATAGAAGAGATAGCAAATGAGAGTGCCTGTTGCTTTGGAGAGAGAGAGGGGGGGCTCCAACCACATCCCACCCTCCCTCTCTCATGGGCGCAGAGAGGACTACTCAGAAACTAGGCCAGGGCCTAAACCAATTACCGATGTTGACGGTTGCAAAATACAAGTAACGACAACATGGATCATCATGGTCATTGCTGGGAGATTGATGGAGAGGGTGTCTTGTTTGCTGGGCGGACAGTTGGTCTGTTGTTTGGAAATGAAAAAAAGCCCTGGGGTTGAGGGTGTTAAGACAACAGCTGGACAGTTGGACTACTTTGAGTGGAACACTGAAGAGAGTCTGTCTGTCTCTCTCTGTATCTCTCTCTCTCTGTGTGTCTCTCTCTGTATCTCTTTTTCTGTGTCTCTCACTCTGTGCCTCTCTCTCTGTCTCTCTCTCTCTCTGTCTCTCTCTTTATCTCTCTCTCTCTCTCTGTCTCTCTGTCTCTCTGTCTCTCTGTCTCTCTGTCTCTCTGTCTCTCTCTCTGGCAAACTGGAGCCTGGTTCAGCAGCAGCTGCCTCGGGTGGTTTCCCATGGATGGATTAGCCAATGACAGATCAGGGTGCAGCAACGCTACGTTCGGGGCACGCCATGACTGGCTCCAGAGCGAGAGAGAGAGAGAGAGTGAGAGTGAGTGAGAGAGAGAGAGAGCGCAAGCAAGAGTGCAAGAGAGAGCAAAAGTGCAAGAGAGAGAGCGAGAGTGAGAGAGAGAGAGAGGGGTAACACAGAACGGCTGACCCCCAGAGAGTCTCTAGGACTGCCAACGAGCTGAGAGAGGTACTCAAAATGTCTCCTGACAATGAGTCAGGACCCATGGGGGGGGGGGGGGTCACAGCGACGGGTCTTATTCTAGCGATCCCTACGCTCGCACTTCCTGTAAGAACAACTCGGCAGTCAGGAAAGGAAGAAACGCTAATGTGAGATTAGAGTAGACCTGAAGGGAGACGGGCAACTCTGTCTCCTGATGTACATGATTTGTAAAGCAGCATTTGGACTACCCTACTCTCAGTGTTATACTCTGTCAGCCATGCTAAGAGAGATGGTCTGGGTTGGGCCTGTTAACAGGTCCTGGTCTGGTCTGGTCTGGTCTGGTCTGGTCTGGTCTGGTTCTACAGTGACTCTAGACCATGTTAACAGGGTCCTGGTCTGGTCTGGTCTGAGTCTACAAGTCAGAAGTCGATACTTACCAGGTGGCTCTGTGATTGGGTGGCTCCATACATGGTGATGCCATTGGTTGGCGGCGTGGGCAGCGGCGTGTTTGATTGGACGAAGCCTCTTCTGTCGATGAGGCTAGGTAGAGAGAGAGGAAGGTTAGACCTCCAACTATTTGATGTAGTAATTAAACCCTTAAATAAGGAGTGAATAAACCCAGTGATTTCATCATTTCCTTCCGTCACAAAAACTAGGCTCTGGCCCAAGTTAATGGAAATCCTTTGATGCAGGACGTCTGGCTGAATCAGCTTCAGTCAGGAGAGGGTTTGTGAATGAAGTCTGGGATTTCAATCAGGACAATACGCAGTGGAACTCATCTGATGAGCGTGTGTAGAACGCAGCGCAAATTGTCAATACAGTGAAACCCAAACCACACTGCTGAAATAGACACCAGAGAGACACAGGAGGTGGTGTGTGTGTGTGTGCGTGTGTGTCTCTATCTAATGTTTCACTCTGTATGCAGGGGTCTGCTTGGCAATCAATCATTGGGGTCATGCACAGATCAGGAGTGAATCATTATTTGTGTTCTATCATTACCACTGCAGGGCTGAGACTCAGCCAGTTAGGCAGGATCCTGCTGAGGGTAAGGTACAAGTGTGAGTGTGTGTGTGTGTGTGTATGTCTGCGTGTGCACATGTACTGTACGTGCATCTGCGTCACAGATGACCTCTGTATGACCTCAGCCATTCATCATTTTGCAAAAAGTTGTGTGTAATCTGAACCTGCCATCTGAACCTGCTTCACCCTTTCTGCTCTATACAATGCGCGCGCACACACACACACACACACACACACACACACACACACCTGCGTGAGGATGGTAATCAGTAACAGAGTCTGAGAGGTATTCACTTATCGCTTCATCACTGCACAACTCGCCTGTGTGTGTTTGTGTGTGTTCGTGTGTGTCTGCGCGCACGTGTGTGTTTGTAATGCTGTTGAACAACGTATGTCATGTGCGATGCCTCTACATGTTCCTGTGCAGTGCCTGTATGTGGGCTGTGGTGTTGACGTGTTCATCTGCTCCTAAATCTCCTGGGCTGGCCCCAGCTGCAGACGTCTGACGCATGTCGCACTCACACACACACACACACACACGCACACGCACACGCACACGCACACAACAACCCAAGTTCTTACTACACACACACACACACACTTTTCCCTATCCACCCTCACACTCACACACTCCCCAGATGGGCGCCACCTGCCCATGGAGGGCTGTCTGTCTCCTGGTCAGAGGAGTCGTTACTGGTGAGTAACACCCGAGGAAACCTCCGCAGCGCTACCGCAGACTGGAGCCAAACAGAACCCGCAGGCCAGGGGGGCTTAACGCCTCCTCAGCTGCTCCCCTCCGCCCTCGCGCACGGGGCTGGGAAGGGCACTCTAGGGGTCTGGGAGGGGGTCTGGGAGGGGCACTCCAGGGGTCTGGGAGGGGCGCTCCGGGGGGGGCTGGCAGAGGTAGACGGACGGAGGACACTCTCACTGGAATGCGTGGAATGGAAGGAGGTATGTACGGTGTCCCACAAGTTCTGGATTCCATTCCTCCTCCCGTGCATTATGATGAACCTGTTCTCCCATGTCTACCTCCGCCAGCTTCCCCTGGTCTGTGAATGCATTTCACCTGGGATGATCGCCTGGCTTGAATATAATATAATAATAATAATAATAATAATAATAATAATAATATTATTATTAATAATAATAATAATAATAATAATAATAATAATAATAATGTCATTTAGATGACACTTTTATCCAAAGCGACTTACATTGCAGCAAGTGCATACATGGTTCAGTATATATGGTCCCAGCGGGAAATCGTACCCACAACCTAAGCGTTGTTAGCGCCGTGCTCTACCGACCGAGCCACAGAGGACCACACCGATAGGAACAAAGTGCTTCTGAGGCAGGATGACGTGGAAGCCAGGTCCACAGAGATAGACGGGTGAAGCCTTTCTACAGAGGAGTGTTGGGTTGGGGGTTGAAGTTGCTTGGTCACAGAGGGGAAACAGGGACAGAGAAGATAAGGAGAGATAGAGGTTATCTAGGCTGAGAGACATCACCACAGGGGATGTGTCTGTACATGATAGAGGACACGTACCCTACAGGCACTGGGAGACCTACCCTAACCACACTACACAGCCCCAGACCAGAGGTACCACAACTGTTCTGGCCTGTTCTGGTTCTGCAACCGTCATTCTGACTGGGAACAATGTGAGAAACCGAAAACTAAAAATACGGTTAGGGGTTCTGGCTCTGTTAGAGTGTAAACATGAGAGTGAATCATAGAGCTCAAAGTCAATATGGAACGCTATTTCCCTGTTGAGTCATTGAGTGGTCAGGCTAAAAACTGAACGGGGGGGGGGAAGGAGGGGGGGGGGGGAAAGGAAAAAGAAAAAAAGAAACATAGGAAATTAAATCCTGACGTCGGAATGTAAATAAAAGGGATGTTGAAAAGGATAACTTACAGAAAGAATGTCAGATATAAGTCATGCTCGGTTGAAACTGGACCTGGCATAGCGTTCACACCAGAACAGGACAGTCAATGAAGCTGCAGGCCAGAGCGTTTCACACAAGCTCTCTACCTCCAGAGGATCATGGGTAACAGGACCGTTCTAACTCTCTGACCATGCAGGAAATTACAACCAGGGGGGAGAAAATAGCACTGCAGAAATGGGAGTGGATTTATTAGATTTGAGACTTTCCATTAAAAAAAGAAAGAGAGATGAGATTGGGGTTATTGTGTTATATTCTGAGACTGTGAGTAAACGTGTGGTTAAATGTTGTTTGTAGATGGTTCCAGTAGTGAGGTGCTCTATAACTAAAAGCTGGTTGTGCTGGTCTAGAAGAGATGCAGCAGACCTGAGGGAGGTGAGGTACTGTACTGCCCATGACACGCGCACACACACACACACACACACACACACACACACACACACACACACACCACACACACCACACACACACACCACACACACCACACACACCACACACACCACACACACCACACACACCACACACACACCACACACACACACACGCACACACTGTCCTTACCTGGGTGGTAGAGGTCCACACAGCGCTGCACAGCAGTTTGTGAAGATGTTGCCGTAGCTGTAGGGGTTATAATTATCCTTCCCTCTTTTAGACGACCACGACCCTTTTATCTGAGACACAGAAACAAACAACAAGCGTCCGTCAGCGCGGCCAGGGAGGGGTTAACAGTCCTGTGGTGCTGTTCCAAACCTGGCTGATATTGGATCTCCACAGGGCAGGGGTGAGTGATGAGGCAAACTGCCAGGAAATAAATGATGTAAGTACACCTCCATCCACTGCTGTGTGTGTGTGTGTGTGTGTGTGTGTGCGCCCCCGTGTCTATAGCCTATGTATTGTCTGGTAGGAGACTAGAGAAGGCTGGTGGGGCTTCATGTACCATTGTATGGTTTACTGAGGAGAGTTTCAGCAATAGAGGACTAACACTTACCCGTACACTCCTCTTACCTTATCAGTGTGTGTGTGTGTGTGTGTGTGTGTGTGTGTGTGTGCGTGCGTGCGTGTGTGTGTACTTACATCTTCGTTGGTGGTCTGGTTGGAGCCGATCAGGTAGGTGTGGAACCCAGACAGACCCACGATGGACCAGACAGAGAAGAAGCACACCACCACCTCCAGCACGGTGAGCAGCGCTAAGGAACGTCTACAGCCATGAAGGACTGACTGGTGACAACACATGCTCTCTGTTATTGACACGCACGCACGCACTACTCTCTTTCTCGTACCCACACACACACACACACACAGATGCAGACACACACACGCAAACACATACACACAGACACACACACACACACACACACAGACACACACACACACACACACACCCAGACGCAGGCACACAGACACACACACACACACACACACACACACAGACACACAGACGCAGACGCAGACCCACAGACCCACATAGACACACACACACACAGACAGACACAGACCCACACAGACACACAGACGCAGACCCACAGACCCACATAGACACACACACACACACACACACACACACACACACACACAGACAGACACAGACCCACACACAGACACACACACACAGCCAGACCCACAGACCCACATAGACACACACAGCCAGATCCACAGACCCACAGACCCACACAGTGTTGACCTGCAGCCGGAGGCAGCAGCAGCAGCAGCAGCAGTAGACCAGGGGGTCAGGAGCAGCAGGGTGAAGAGTTATGCAACAGCACTCCCCCTGGGCTGCTACTGTCACACTGCTCTGTGTCACACACACGCACACGCACACGCACACGCACACACACACACACACACACAGTACAACAGACAAAGTGGTTAGCTCAATGTCAGGCGTAACTGCAGGCATGTTCCTCCAGTGCTCGTCTCAGGTGTGTGTGTCCTTGACGTGGCGGAGGGGGGGAGGAGGGGAGGGGGGGAGAGTTACATCACAAGGGTCCGGGATGACTTTTCTTCCGCTCCCTCTCCCTCCCTCTCTCTTTCTTTTTCTCCCTCTCAAGGACAGAGCACGCCATCATTCACGTAGGAAAACGAGTGGAGCGATTGTTATCGGGTCCCGTCCCTCCTCTTAAAGAGCTGTAAGGACATTGGCTGTGTTATCGGCCGCGTGGCGCCCTTATCTCTCCCCGCCGCTCCTACGCTGCCTGCCCGGCTTAATGATGCCCGCCATGCCTGAGAGCAGTCTCTCTGTCACACACACACACACACACACACACACACACAGACGTACACGCACACACACGTATACACATGCACAGACATGCAGACAAAGACAGTGTTTTTCTAAAACGACATGAGGTTGGTAGGGGTTAGGTTGGCTTATTGTGTGTGTGTGTGTGTGTGTGTGTGTGTGTCTTTCTCCATCGTTACTTTCACAAAGGAAGGAAACAGAAGTGTTCTATAAGTGACTGTTCTATTCAGAGGCTGTTCTCCCCTGGTCTTGAACAGAGGGGAGGTAGAGATGAGGTGGCACTGGAAAATACTCTCCTGGGGGGGGGGGGCGGGGGGGCTGGAGTAACCCTGGGCAACTGTCAACGTCTCAGAGAACACATCCCTGAGAGAGAGGGAGGGAGAGGTGGAGGAGTGAGGAAGGGACCGAGAGAGAGAGAGGGATGAATAGAGAAAGAGAGAGAGAGGGATGAAGAGAGAAAGAGAGAGAGATAGAGGAGAGAGTGAGGGAGGAGGAGGAGCAGGTAACCGTATGGAGGGAGTGGTGGAGGTGTGAGATCAAGGGATGGGGGGGCGGAGGTGGAAGGTCGGGAGTGGAGGTGTTGCTGGCAGACTTACTCTCTCTGTACTGCTGCTGACCCCCTAGCCACACACACACACACACACACACACACACACACACACACACACACACACACACACACACACACACACACACACACACACACACACACACACACACACACACACACACACACACACACACACACACACACACACACACACACACACACACACACACACACACACACACACACAGAGAGAGAGAGAAAAAGGATATCTGGCAGGACTATCCTTGAGTGCGGTGAGGAACCCTGTTGAATGGGAGCCTGTGGAGACAGACAGACAGACAGATAGAGAGAGAGAGAGAGAGTTCAATCAGTTCTGCTCTATTTTACAACTTCCAGAGGAATACAAAGCTTCCTAAAGCCCTCAGAAGAAGCCTTTAAGCCGGTGTGAGGTTGAAACATCAATTGTCTCTAATCCAATTCCTCATGATCAAACCATTAAGCTGTTCTCTTTGTTCCAAACTGCCAAGTCAACCAGCGCAGAGTTGGGGTCTCTGAATGAAGATGATTGAGAGGGTAGTCCGGGGACGTGGCTGAATACACCAAGGCCCGGCTGCACAGACGAGGCTTAAACCTAATCCTAGACTAAAAAGCATCTCCTATGGAGATTTGGCCATTGAAACCGGCGGCTGAGTTCTTCATCAGAGCGGGCTGGAGAAGCGTAAGCGGTCCTTCTGGATCCATGTCAGGAGAAGATGGAAGGTGCTCAGCTACTTTGATGCTGAAGAGACACAGTGTTTTGCGTCTGATGGAAGCAGGCTCTGGGAATTACTGTACTTTGAGTGGTGTGGGATTCTATGTCTGAACGGCTCAGCTGGTGAGCAGAGCAGGGGGCACAGGTGTGTGTGCGTGTGTGTGTGAAGAAATGGCGGGAGGGGGGGGGGGGGGCACAGCTGGTCCTACAGCAGGTGACTTTGGGCTAGGAGGTTTTCACAACCAGGAAAAAAGAACCTTGGCTCTGGTTATTCCCCCACTTTCAAACTATACAATAAAACACACAGAACCCTACAGAACATTACCATTCTGGCAGTCAGGAAAGGCACCATTTCATACCTTAATATCATCAAAGTGAAGTGTGCATTTAACAGCCAACGCTTCTCGGAACACAGAGATGAAAGCAGGGGTATATTGGAGATTGCACCCACACACACACACACGCTCGCACACACACACACACACGCTCACACACACACACACACACACACACACACACACACACACACACACACACACACGCACACACCGTAACACTCCTTTTCCAGCCTAAATGGGCCCCGTCAGCAAGTCGAGCTAAGCGAGACAGAGTACAGCCACTTTGA
>NC_137674.1:45178249-45188249 GCF_963989245.1 Nansenia antarctica | reverse complement strand
TGGCTGAGTGTCGAAACCCGCTGAAAGGACTGGGATGATGATGATGACGAAAGGGAGCAATTATGTACGCGAGGGAGTTTCTGATGATCTTCAAAAGCATAAATGGTATAGGCTAACCGATTTCCTAGTACTGCTAGGCTTGTTACTCTCTCTCGTGCGTGTGTGTGTGTGTGTGTGTGTGTCAGTGGGACCGAGTGTGTGTGGGCAAGAGCATTGTGTGCCTCTGAACCTGGTGGCAGAGCTGGAGTGGAGTGTGTGTGTGTGAGTGTGTGTGTGTGTGTGTGTGTGTGTGTGTGTGTCTCATGTGTGGCCGTTTGGAGATTACAGTAAATGGTGCAAATGGGTCTCTATTCAATTCATTTCCAACATGATCAATGCTCAGTGCTCCTCCTCTCCTGCCCTCCCCTCCCCTCCCCTCTCCTCGCCTCTCCTCACAGTACAGAGACAGAGCTCTACTGTAGTCCTGGTACAGAGACAGAGCTCTACTGTAGTCCTAGTACAGAGACAGAGCTCTACTGTAGTCCTGGTACAGAGACAGAGCTCTACTGTAGTCCTGGTACAGAGACAGAGCTCTACTGTAGTCCTAGTACAGAGACAGCTGCACTACGTAGTGTTATCTACCGGGCTACAGAGAGGAAACCCTAACCCCTAAAATACACCGCAAGCGTCAACCTCAGCAGCGCGTGAGTGGAGGAACTGCTGCGGCTCTCACTGGCTGAACTTCCACACTGGCTGAACTTCCACCCCGGCTGAACTTCCACCCCGGCTGAACTTCCACACCAGCTGAACTTCCACACCGGCTGCGTGTCTTCTGTGGCTCTAACCGCGGAGCTGCTACTGCCAGCCCTGTCTTTGTACACTGTTACCGACCTGTCTTTGTTCACCTGCAATGCGAGCGGCACGCAGAAAAAAATAGGCAAGTCCTAATCTCTAGACAGCGTGCCACGGCAGCCAGCACGGTGTATGGCCGCTCTAACCCGTTAACACGGGCGCCGAAATGAAACGCACACGTGTTACTGAGGTTGACGCTTGCGGTCTGTTTTCGGTGTACATCACACACTTCTTCTGTGGTGAGCTGATACTTGTGCAGATTGAAGTTTATTCTATCAGGCCAAGTGTCACTCCAACGTAATACATCAATTGACAGTATAATATATACTACAAAAAAAATACATACAAATTTAAAACATTGCGGACCATTGCGGAGTTTTGCAGAAATGTAGTACCTATAAATACAATACATCATTTATATGGGATATAATAGTAATACATGACAGGATATGTACGTAACGTGGGTATCTAGCATGGATTCCTGGACTCAGGTCATTGATGGTTCAACTACAATAAAAGAATCAGTGGGTCTATAAAAGGCTGTTCAGGACCATAAAGTTGCCTCGGATAAGAAGCATTACATTATGGCTGCATCATGACGATGGTATGTGAAGCTAATCCAACCTTTTACCAACATTCAAGCTCCTGCTCCTCCATGCATCCTTCAAGCACGATGCCACTGGACGTGATTAACAACTAATGGAACCTTCATTCACTGGGCACGGAGCCCAGAGTACACAGCTTGCGCTTGCGCACTCTGTCACTCACACACACTCTCTCTCAGTCACACACACACACACACACACACTATTTCTCTCTCAATCTCGCTCTCACACATTCTTGCTCTCTCTCTCTCTCTCTCTCCTCTCTCTCTCTCTCTCTCTCTCTCTCTCTCTCCTCTCTCACTCTCTCTCTCTCTCTCTCTCTCTCTCTCATCTCTCTCTCTCTCTCTCTCTCTCTCTCTCTCTCTCCTCTCTCTCTCTCTCTCTCTCTCTCTCTCTCTCTCTCTCTCTCTCTCTCTCTCTCATCTCTCTCTCTCTCTCTCTCTCTCTCTCTCTCTCTCTCTCTCTCTCACACACACTCTCTCTGTGTGTGTTAACTCTCTACTCTGGAACTGACTGATTATTTTAGGCCATTACTTTGTCTTCCTCCAACAGATCAAATCATGATACATGTAGATGACACACACACACACACACACACACACACCAAATTGTCCTTTTTCTGCTAAGTGGAAGAGTTCTTGTACAATCCCAGCCAAAGAGAAGGCCACATTTACTTAATTTTTCTGAGCGAGAAACTGTAAGTCATGACGGAGATGGAAAGAGGAGGGTGACAGAGGAAATACGAGGGCTGGTTCTGGGCAGCGTTACAGAGTTTAACCCCCCCCCCCCACGCCCGCCCATCGATCCAAAACGCTTTGCATTAAAAAAATAGAAAAAAGACTGAAGGAGCGTTCAATGACGGCCAAAAAAGAAACCAGGCGGGGGATAAAGGGAAACTAATTGTTATCCTGCGGTGATGTGGGGGGAGAGAGGCTGGGCATGGGCAGATGGACCTGGACCTACAGTCCACAGCACCAACACTGACTTTCTGTTTAAATCACCAACCCGGGACCCTGGCTCTGAGTGTCAAACAGAGACGTAGCCTCAGGGAGTGTGTGTTCTCTAGCCTCAGGAGAGGGAGTGTGTGTTCTCTAGCCTCAGGAGAGGGAGTGTGTGTCTCTAGCCTCCCACACAACAACCCTGCTGTCACGCCTTCGGGGAGAAGCTACACTCTCCAGACATCTCATCTCGTCTGGCCGCCCCCGTCATCTGTCACTGTCACTTTCTGTGTGTGTGTGTGTGTGTGTGTACGTACACGCTTGTGTGTGTGTGTGTGTGTGTGTGTGTGTGTGTGTGTGTGTGTACGTACACGCTTGTGTGTGTGTGTGTGTGTGTTAGGGTTTGGTGGTTATACAGTTATACCGCGGTTTTTGAAAATAGATAAAACCGTCCTAAATTGCTATATATAATGAACACCTTAAGAGTGTTTGTCCAGCACCACTGTTTGTGTGGTTGAAGACGCTATTGAAAGTGAACTTTTGGGAAAAAAATTAATTTGTCAAATAAATAACCTGTCAAAAAATAATCGTGTGTCACATGACCGCTTCTCCTCAGAAGAAGGATACGCCATTCACAGCACTCTGCTGTAACACACTCTGCGCTTTGTACTCAGGTGAGTGTTGGCAGTGTTTCCCAAACATAGTCTCATTACGAACCAAAAGTACTTTTATTTATTTATTTTAAGTGCATTTTTCAGCACTGCTCGTGTTCAACTTTCACCACCCGCTGTCATTTGAAATTGGCAGCTGCATTAAAGTGATTTTGAATCCTGCGATAAAGCCGTAAACCGGGGTTAAATTAGTGTGTGTGTGTGTGTGTCTGTGACAGTGGGGGTGCCCTTCTCTCAGCCTCCTGAAGTCCCCCAAAAAGGCCCTGTTCAAATCCTTCACCTACTCATCCTTCTGCCTTCATGGAGGCCATCTCTGACCTCTAAGAGATAGCAGAGTAGCCTTGTGTTTCCTCTTTGGTGCTTTGACAGATCCACTGACTTTCTTATCTGTGCTCGCCTCACTAAAAGGGTTTCAGATGGCCCAAGCCAAGGACAGAAGGACAGATGGGTTTCTACTGGAAGTGTTGGAATGGGGCCCGGGCTCCAAAGGGAGAGAGGGAGGAGAGAGAGGAACCACAGGGGGGAGAGAAGGAGAGAGAGGGCCCACAGGGAGGAGAGAGGGAGGAGAGAGAAGGCCCACAGGGAGGAGAGAGGGGCCCTAGAGGGAGGAGAGAGGGGCCCCACAGGGGGGAGAGAAGGAGAGAGAGGCCCTACAGGGAAGAGAGAGGGAGGAGAGAGAGGGCCCACAGGGAGGAGAGAGAGGGCCCACAGGGAGGAGAGAGAGAAAATGTATCTACAGGGAGGAGAGAAGAAGATAGAGGGGCCTGACAGGGACGAGAGAAGAACGAACAAGAGGGAAAAAGAGAGAGGGGGGCACCACAGAGAGAGAGAAAAAAAAAGAACAGACACATTTTCCCCTGAGTAAGCTCCCTCCCTCCCTCCCTCTCCCATACAGTAGGCAGGGGTCCGTCGGCAGACAGTCCCATGCAGGCTGCTCTAATTGTGCGACGACTCGTGCCTCTCTGTCCTCTCTCTCTCTTGTCTGGCTCCTCCTGGTTAATGTAACCGGCCACAATTAGTGTCAGTGCCTCTATTCTAGTGTAGGGCCTCTATTCTAGTGTAGGGCCTCTATTCACAGGCCGTCTGGCCTCACCTCATCACGGCGCTTTCATCACCACGCCTTTCATCTCCTCCTCAGAGGCCGCTGATGAGGCTGGAGGAAAGGCCAACAAAGGAGGAGAGGAGGAGAAGAAGAGGAGGAGGATGACATAATGAGACGACTCCCTGAGGAAATGGGGGATTTAGGACCAGGGGGAAACAACAGATTCGAATGTGGGCCGAAAAAAAAAAGAAAAGAAAAAAGGGAGGTTGGCACCGTTGTGTTTAGACCGTGGTAGTGTGTGTGCGTGATGGTTACATAAGTCGTGGTGGATTCTGAGGCATCCCCAGGCAGATACACTGCTCGATGAAGGACATGTTTTCAACACTAAGGGTCCCAACACGCACACGCACACGCCTGCCCCCACATCCTAACACCCCAAGCAATACTTAATTCAATACTGATCATGTTTTCCATAAAAACAGAACACAGAGAGATTAAGGTTATTATGTTGTTATGTGATGAGGTCATTGTTATTATGTCATACCACTGATCTCTCTTCCCACTGCATCAACAATAACAACCAGCAGAAGACATGAAAAACATCTCTCTGGTGCAGCAAATTAACCATGGAATATGGTTGGGGTTTTAATGTGGTTTATGAATACATGCTGAATGTGTGTGTGTGTTTCCAGGGAACGTGCCCAGTCACACACAGACTGTCACAGTCACACACAGACTGGAGAAGCTTCCGGTTCCTTCCCTCTGGAACGTCAGGCTATCTTTGGACATGGGAAAGAGACAGACACAGTTTTCCCTACAGGAGCCATCAATCAGGCCTTAAATAGAGGAACTCTCCTCCTAATCGTATGGCTGGGTTCAGATGTGTGTGTGTCCCCCTCCTCCACCCTCCCTCCCCTCCCTCAACATGAGAACTCATCTGACGTTTATCATACGGGTGAAACCATGACCATGGAGGTCTTTCTGATTCTGTCAGATAGCAGAAAGGGGGTTAGGCCTAAGGGTGTGCGTGCATGTATCTATGTATGTGTATATGTGTGGAGAACAGGCATTAGGCCCGGGGGCGGTACAACACACATTAGGGTCATTATGGAAACGGTCATCCATGGTAAACACAGTGTAGTAGCACCTACCTTAGGCCTAGAGGGAACACTGTGATCGTCATAGCGACATCAACACGCAGCGTGGGAGGGGTGGGAGGGGCCTGTCGATAGCAGCAATCGATTCAGTTTCAGCCAGATTAGGCCTGATTAGGGAGCGGTACTGGGAACACCAACCTACTTTTCACATCCACCATATAGATATTGATATATAAAACACCATATAGATATAGATATTGATATATAAAACACAAACAAGCTGAAAGTGTAGAGTGACGTGTGTCGTGGTCCGTAGGTAACGTGCCATACGATGTTTGAAGAGGCGGGAAGGCTAAATATAGACACACGTGTGTGAAGACAGACTTTTCACTGACACGATGTGACACGTATGCGGTCGCCCGTGGCGACGTGGGAACCCTGGAAAGCTCCGGGGAGAGAGAGTGAGAGAGGAGGAGAAGTCCTGGTCGGAGCGCGTCCTCCGGAGGGGTGCGGGCCGGCGGGAGGCGACAGGCTGCTATCCAAGCTGGGCATCATGCAGAGACGCAGACCAGGAAGAGACTGTAGGAGATGGCAGCGCTCTTGCAATTCTCTCTCTCTCTCTCTCCCTCCCTCCCTCCCTCCGTCCAGCCCCCTTTCTCTTTCTCTCTCCTCTCCCCCTCTCCTGTGTCTCCCCCTGAGTTAGTAAGTACCTCTGGACCCAGAGACAGTAGATTAGTGGACTGTGGGAAGGGCTTATTGAGCTCCACAGAGCCACTTGGCGGCAGCAACGCGGAGGGATCAGCTCAAGCGGACGGCTTTGTTCTTGTTCACTCCCTACTACACTGACTCAGCCAGTGTGTGTGTGTGTGTGTGTGGGGGGGGGGGGGGCTGGGGGTGGGGTGGGTACAGTACAGTTAGGCTACGGGAAGCAGAGTTTAGGAGATTAGGATATTTCTATGTCTCTCTCTCTCAGCTGAGGAACTGCATGTTGAGTCAGTGTGTCTGAGGTCAGGGTAATGATGAGTTATGACAGAGGCTGTGTGTGTGTGTTTGTTTGTTTGTTCGTTAGGTTTGTGTTTGTCTGTATGTGTGTGCATGCACTTGTTAGATTTGTGTGTGTGTGTGTGTGTGTGTGTGAGCTTGGGTCTCAGGTCTAAGCAAGCCGCCAGCCAGGCTGAGGTGGGCCAGGCTACACGCTGGTATGAACAATCCATATCCCAGTTGGCCAGCATGGAGGACACTCACAGCAGCCCCTCTCCTCTGCTCTGATGGTCCAAACACTCCACCATTCTGACTCAGTCCTGGCTGGAGTTTCTCCTCCTCCTCCTCCTCTCTAGCAGGCATCATTCAGGGCCAGGTCTGGTGGCTGGCTGCCCACGGACATCATGTTTTATGTCTCCCTCTTCTCTGTGCTGGCACCCAGCAGGAATAACATCATCGGAGAACTCTCTCTCTCTCTGTTCCTTCTTTCAGGGAGAGCAGATATGTCAGGGTACTGGCTAGTGGTCTAGTCTGGCAAGCTTTATATATAAAAAAAAAAGGAAAGCTGTGGGAATGTGAATGTGTCCCATTTTGGCCAACAGAACAAAGAGAAGAGGAGAGTTAGGATGTCGTGTTGTGTTACACTCTGCTAACGGTAGAGGACTGAGGGACAGTCAAACAGTGTATGCACAGCACACACACACACACACACACACACACACACACACACACACACACACACATCCTCGGAGGGCTACAGACAGCCATGACAGGCAGCAGGGAGCAGAGAGATGGAAGTATGACCCTGGATAGTAACTCTGCACTGCCAACGGCTCTGTCTCAACACGCCTGGGGCGAGGGAGAGAGTGAGGAAGAGAGAGAGAGAGAAAGGAGAGAAGAAGAGAGGAGAGAGAGGAGAGAGGAAGAGAGAGAGAGGAGAGAGAGAGAGAGAGAGAGAGGAGAGAGAGAGAGGAGAGAGAGAGGAGAGAGGAAGAGAGGGAGAGAGGAAGAGAGAGAGAGAGAGGAGAGAGAGAGAGAGGTAAGGCTTAGGAGGAACAGAGGCAGTGAAATTCAAAAAGGGTCTCCTAAAGCATTGTCTGTAAAACAAACACACACACACACACACACACACACACACACACACAGTTAACCAGTTAATAATAATAATTCATTACATTTATATAGCGCTTTTCCAAGGCTCAAAGACGCTGACAATATAGGAGATACGGAAAACACAAAAACAACAAGCAACATGGACACATGGAACACAGAGTCAGCGAACGGGGAGGGGGGGGGGGGTGGTAGGGGGGGGGGAGGTGGTTAGGGGTAGGGGAGGCTGCATATCAGGGGGGTGGGCAGGGTTAGGGGAGATGGGTTGGGGTAGGGGAGGTTGTATGCGTGTCCAGGGGGGGGGCGGGGGGGTGGCCGGGATGGGGGAGATGGCTAGGGGTAGGGGAGGCTGTAGGCATGGGAGAACAGGTAGGTTTTGAGGTGGGATTTAAAAGTGAGGAGTGAGGGTGAGTCTCTGAGTGGTTGAGGGAGAGTTCCAGAGGCGGGGTGCAGCTCGTGAAAAGGCACGGTGACTGAAGCCTTTGAGTTTTGAGGGTGGGATAGTGAGGGGAACAATGGATGAGGATCGGAGGATACGGGTAGGGCGGTGGGGGAGAAGGAGGTCAGTCAGGTAAGGGGGGGCCAGGCTATGGAGGGCTTTGTATGTGAGGATGAGGACTTTGAATTGGATACGTTCTTTGATGGGGAGCCAGTGGAGAGAGTGGAGGACAGGAGTGATGTGGTCACGGGAGCGGGTGTTTGAGAGGAGGTGGGCAGCAGAGTTTTGGACCATCTGGAGTCTATGGAGGGAGCGGGAGGTGATGCCGGTGAGTAGGGAGTTGCAGTAGTCAAGGCGGGAGGAGATGAAGGCGTGGATGAGGGATTCAGCAGCGGGCGGGGAGAGGCAGTGTCTGATTTTTGCAATGTTTCGGAGGTGGAAGTAGGATGTCTTGACAATAGAACTGACGTGGGGATCGAATGAGAGGGTGGGGTCCAGAATGAAGCCGAGGTTGCGAGCCAGGGGGGAGGGGGTGATGGTAGTGTCGTCAATGGTGAGTGTGATGGGTCCGGTTTTATTGAGGATGGATTTGGTGCCGATGAGGATGACTTCGGTCTTTTCACTGTTGAGTTTGAGGAAGTTGTGTGTGAGCCAGGTTTTTATTGCTGAAATGCAGTTTTCGATGTGACTGAGGGGTGGGTTCTGGGTGGAGTTTGTGGTGATGTAAATCTGGGTGTCATCGGCGTAGCAGTGGAAGTCCAGGTTGAATTGGCGGATGATGTGACCGAGGGGGAGTGTGTAGCAGAGGAAGAGCAGGGGGCCGAGGACTGAGCCTTGTGGGGACCCCTGTGTGACAGAGGAGGAGGAGGAGGTGTGACCGGAGAGGGAGATGAACTGTTGTCTGTTGGTGAGGTAGGAGGTGAGCCAGTCCAGGGCGGTGCCCTCAACACCCAGTTGGCGCAGCCTTTGAAGGAGGATGGAGTGGGACACTGTGTCGAAGGCTGCGCTCAGGTCTAGTAGAACTAGGATGTTGAGGGCACCTGAGTCTGCGGAGGTGAGGAGATCGTTGATTACTTTGACCAGGGCTGTTTCAGTGCTGTGATGTGGGTGGAGGCCAGATTGAAGGGGTTCATACAGTTTGTTGGATTGGAGGTGGGAGTGAAGTTGGGCAGCGACAGCGCGCTCTAGGGTTTTGGAAAAGAATGGTAGGTTGGAGATGGGGCGGTAGTTGGAGAGGTTGGCTGGGTCAAGAGTGGGCTTTTTGAGAATGGGGGTGACAGCGGCAAGTTTGTAGCTTGAGGGAACGTGGCCTTGGGATAGTGACTGATTGAAGAGGGCAGTGAGGTGGGGGATGAGGGCAGGGAGGCAGGCCTTGGTCAGGGTGGTAGGGAGGGGGTCGAGGGAGCAGGTGGTTGTTTCGGAGGCGGTGATGATAGTAGTGATGAGGGAGGAGTCAACAGGGGAGAAAGTAGTGAGAGGAGTAGGGGGATGGTAATCAGGAGGGGGGAAGATGACAGCAGGGGGGGCGGGGGTGGTGGAGTTGGAGATGGAGGCAGTCAGTGAGCTGTTGATGTGGGCGATCTTGCTGTTGAAGGCGTGGAGAAAGGAGTTGCAGAGATCAGGGGAGGAAGTTGTGTTGTTGTCCGGGGGTTGGAGTAGTGTCTTGACAGTGGAGAAGAGGGTGCGGGGGTTTCGATTGGTGGTGTTGATGAGGGTGGAGTAGTAGGCAGATTTGGCAGCTTGGAGTGCGTCACGGTAGGAGGAGATATGTTGCTTGTAGGCTTCGGCATGGACAGTGAGGTGGGTTCTATTGTGGAGTCGTTCTAGTTGGTAGTTCAGGGGGAGGAGGTGGTGAAGGAGACAGTGATGGTTTTCAAGGGGGCCAGTGAGTCAAGGGAGTCAGAGAGAATGGAGTTGAGCATGGTGGCATAGTCTTCCGGGTTGGTGGGAGTGGAGTCAGTGGGGAGGGCAGAAGATATGGACTGAGATAGAGTGAGTGGGTTGACAGATTTTATGTTACGGAAAGAGATGGTGCGTTTGATGGGGTGGCGCGGTAGGGGCAGGGGGGCAGAGAAGAGGATGCAGTGGTGGTCAGAGAGTGGGAAAGGAAAAGGGTGGGGGTTGGATATGGGTAGGGAGGCAGAGCAGACAAGGTCGAGTGTGTGGCCTTTTACATGGGTGGGGAAGTTGATGTGCTGGGTGAGGTGGAAACAATCAAGGAGAGAGAGGAAGTCAGAGGTGAGGTTGGAGTTGGGTTGGTCGACATGGATATTAAAGTCACCAGTG
>NC_137674.1:45133249-45173249 GCF_963989245.1 Nansenia antarctica | reverse complement strand
GACAGAGATAGAGACGGAGAGAGACGGGGAGAGAGAAAGAGAGGGAGAGGGAGAGAGAGAGGGAGTCCAGAAGAGATGAGGCTGGATGGAGGTAAGAGCTAACAGATGTGTTCTAATGCGCTACATGTCAGCCACGGCATGACTGGAGGCAATACAGCAGTGGGCATGGGAATGGAGAGGAGAGGGGGGGGGGGTAGAAAGAGAGAGGAGGGAGAGAGTGGGAGAAATAATAGATAGAGATAGGAGAAGGACAGACAGAAGGAGAAAGTTCTACAAAGGCCAAGAGTGAGAGTGAACAAGAAGCAGAGATAAAAGAGAGACAGAGAGAGAGTGTGTAATCCAGGGGATGGATGGTCATTCCACTGGGCTGTTTTCCTCTCTGTCCTGAGCCTGGGCCATCTCCTTCTCAGTGGGTTGAAGGAGCCGTCGCATCCACATTCAGTTCCACGTTCTTCCTAGCTCACCAGAACATAAGCCCAGACTTGCAGTGTCGGACATTAGCTGTTGTGTTTCACACGATTCCAAGAGACAGAAAAGCGAGTTGAAACCCGCTGAGTCCATCCCCCCTAGAACCCCCCAGGACAGGAACTGCATGCTTGTATTACAAACCCAGTGTTTTGTCTGGCAAATGGCAAAAATGTAATGTAAATGAAGCACCTTTTGGGACCAAATCATAGTTTCTAAATGATCCCTCCTTCTAGAGATCTCATTTGCTGATTGCTGCCGATTAAACATCGTCATGACAACCATTCGGACGCGTTTTAGAAAGCTTGAATGTTACATATGCGTCTTTAATAATCACTGAATACTAAGTCGTTTTCTGTGGTAAACAAATGGTAAATGGACTGACGTAATGGACTAACGCTTATTATGAATGTTTATATGATGAATGTGTAACATCAATTCTTCTATCCACTCTTCTAGAAGTAGGGATGTCCCGATCCGATATTGATATCGCGTATCGCCGCGATATTGGTCCTGAATGCTGGATCGCAGATCGCACCAGAAAAAAAATAGGCAGCGATCTGGGGCTCGCGATCCGGCGTGTCACTCACGTGATGACAACAGTAGTAGTCAGTAGGGGTGCAACGGTTCTCGTTTTTTTTACGGACGGTACGGTTTGCGTTCCACGGCTCAATTCACTAGTGAACCGTGACGGTTTTCGGTTTATGCTGCGATTTGGCTGCGTTCGTAAATTAGCTCTGAGAGCGCCGCAACAGTTTGAGGAAGCCCCGGATTCCTACAAGTCTGCGGTGTGGGGTCATTTCGCTTTTCCCGTTGAATACGACAATAAGGGGGGGGGAACAGTGGACAGAAATATTACTGTCTGCAAGCTCTGCTTAAAGCGTGTGCCATATGCAAATGGTTGCACCTCTAACATGAACCAGCATATTCGCCGCTACCACTCAACGATAACACTGACTGGGAGCAGGAAAGCCAGTCAGGTAGCGTCAGTGAGCAGACAGCAGTCTCTCTCTGATGCGTTCGGACAGACGTACACTACCACTTCAGAGAAACACAAAAAAATAACCAATGCAGTGGGGATGTTCATTGCAAAGGATTTGCAGCCCTTTTCGGTGGTTGGAGATTTGGGTTTTCGAAATCTGATAAAAACTCTCGAGCCCCGTTACAGTGTCCCCTCCCGTACATCATTCAGCACCAAAATAATCCCCGGTATTTACCAAACAACGCGCAGAGGCATTGAAGACGATTTGGCAAAAACACAGAGCTTTGCACTGACTACGGAGGGTTGGACCTCCCGGGCAACGGAGAGTTACCTCACTGTCACGGTCCACTACATGTCACCGGATTGGGAGATGAAGAGCGCAGTACTGCAAACTCGTCCACTATACGAAAGCCATACCAGCGCGCACCTGGCAGAGGAACTAACAAATGCAGTGACTGAGTGGAAGTTGGAGAGGCCAAACATAACAATTCCCGTAACAACAGACAACGCAGCAAATATCGTAAATGCGATCCATGAAGCTGGTGGACTGGGGCCACAGATCGGCTGCTTTGCGCACGTCGTAAATCTCGCCGCCAAGAAGGCAGTGGCAATAACCCCGGTGTCCCGCCTCCTGGGTAAGATCAGACATGCAGTCACTTTCTTCCACAAAAGCACCACAGCCCACCGTATTCTGACAATTAAACAAGATATGTTAGATTTACCAAAACACAAATTAATCCACGATGTCGCAACTCGTTGGAATACAACACATGACATGTTGGAACGCTATGTGGAAAGTGTTACTTTTGTAGTGTGAATTTGTTTTCCTCCTGTTTGTATACGGGCTACCAGCTGTCAAGGCTAAAGTGCACTTTTACTTTCGAAAGTGTTTATTTATTTTTGGACATTTGAAAGTGTTTTTTGTTTATATACAATTATATATACATTATATACATAACATATACATGTGTATGTTAAAGTTCCATATTATGTATAAGCAAAATAAAGTAAAGTAACAGTTTGTAAATAAATAGTAGCATTTGTTTCTGAACCGAACCGTACCGAAAACCGTGACCCAAAATACCGAACCGTACCGAACCGTGGGCCAACTGAACCGTTGCACCCCTAGTAGTCAGTGGTCACGGGCATGAGAGTTGGCTAGTAGCTACCTGTGTGTAATGAGTCTGACAATGTCATGATGCTAGCTGGTGAAATCATAAACCATTTGCATACGTACTTTTTCGGTTGTTTACATAGTCTGAAACTACAGATGGTATGCATTCAAATGATGCGTCATACATTGAAATCGGAAAAAAATTCAAGACGACACGAGTATTTCAATGTTTGTTTGTATCAATGTTTTGCTCAAGAATGGTGACTGCTAAAAACGCTGCTAACAGCTAGCGGCTAACGTTTCGTTCTAAAACGAAAGTATGTTTACAAGCCAGGTATCACTTACCGGTAGCCTCTGGCAACAGTGAATCCAACCCACAGATTATAAGTATTTAGTGATCGTTAAACTGTTATATATTATATCGAGTGGTACTTCAAGTTGTACTTCAAGTTATGAAAAAAACTAAAACCAGATATTGTTGACACCCCTTTGATTCTGCGACTGGTTTCTGGTCTCACCAGCAGCGTCACTAGGCTACACTTTTAAAAAGGGTCCTATAATTGATTTGCCATTTGTAAGAGAAGATAAATAGAATAAAAACATGAAGGCACTAAAACTAGAAATCAGACAGTAACTCTTTTTTTTTCTACAATGCTGAATGCTGCAGTTTAAATAGTTTTAACTTTAAACCAGTTGGTCACTGAGTACTGCAGAGTACTGTTTTTGTTGCTTGAATAAAGGCTGGCAGTCTTTAATAGCCAACTGTTGTTGTGGACTATATACTGGGGAAGTATTTGTTATTATTCAGGAGTAAAACAATAAATACAAATATCGGATTGATATCGGTATCGCAGATACCTGAAGCCCAGGTATCGGTATTGGTAGTGAACAAATGGGATCGGGACATCCCTATCTAGAAGCACTTAACATTTTTGGTTATCGTTTAATGATTCCAAGTGTAATTTTGGATCAGGAAAAAATAAACCTTAGAATTTGCTAAAGGCCATACCCATCATCATCATCTCTCAGCAGACCTAAGAGCAGGTTCATCCAGAGTGCACCCTCTCTGACGCAAGGGATGTGACACACACAGACACACAGACACACAGACACACACACACACACACACACACACACACACACACACACACACTGCAATGTGTGGTGTGTACAGATACTGTCTTAACCAAATCTCTAACATCTCCTGTTTAGAGTACAAACCAGAGTGGTATTTGGGTCAATACTGTTAGGCCCTAATCATTGTTCATTCCTTTAGTTTGTTGAGCCTCATAAACAGTCATGGTGTTGTAGAAGAGTACATTTCAAGCCCTTTATGTGCTGCTGCGCCGTCTCTCCCAAAGCCCTTAAGTCTCCTAACAAGGTTAATTAAATAAGCCCAATGTTTGTTTAACAAGGCTCTGGCCCGCCTGCGGCCACAGAGTCAGGAGAGTGTTTGATGTTGAGACTGAGACACCAAAACACAGGCTCATCCTGTCAGTACAGAGAATGTCGCAGGATAGTCAAAGGGGCAAATGATATCCGGTTACGCAGTTGTGTTAAACATGAATATACCAATAGGTGAAAGGGTTGGACGTAGGCACATTCCATGGCTTTATGCAGGGAATGGACAGATTAAGCCTTGTCTGGCCTGGCTAAATATTCACCGGCGAAAAAGGGAATGGGAGTCCATTCTGTACATTGCAATAGATTCTACTGCACGGGGCGAAATGAATGTGTTGTGACACACAGAATCCGCCGCAAAGACCTCACAGAAGAGGCGGATCACAGAGACAAGAGATGAGAGATGGGAGAGAGAGAAGAGGGGAGAGAAAGAGATGAGGAGAAGAGAGAAGAAGGAGAGAGAAGTGGAGAGAGAGAGAAGAGGAGAGATAGAAGGAGAGAGAGATTAGAGGAGAGAGAGAAACCTCACAGAAGAAGCAGATGACAGACCAGACCCAGAGAGACAGCTACAGTACACTGTCTCCCCTCTGCCATCAGCCAGGGGATCTAGCCTACAGACTGAGGCAGCATAGCAGCATACCCCTCCACAGCTCCCCTGGACCAGCCTCATCTGGAGAGGCTTAGAGACAGAGAAGAGGAGGGGGGGGGGGGATAGAGAGAGATAGAGGGGGGAGAGAAAGAAAGATAGAGAAAGAGAGCAAGAGAGCGAGAGAGAGAGCAAGAGAGAGAGAGTTTGATAGGGAACAGGTGGAGGACGTGTCAGAGAGGGGTTGATTGTCTGCTCTCTGTGTTCTCTCTCCCTCAAAGCTGACTGGAGAGAAAGAGGAGAGGGGGGGGGGGGTCCCATAGAAGGAGAAAGAGGAGAGAGGGGGGTCCTATAGAAGGAGAAGGAGGGGAACATGGGAGGAAGGAGGCTGTGAAGAGATGGCGTGAGAAGAGATGGACGAAAGTGTTGGAGAGAAAGAGGCATGAGGAGTGGGAGAGAGTGCAGAGCGACACACCAGACGGACAGGGGCCATACCTATCTGTCTCTCCAGGTCTGCAGCCTCGTCTGGGGTGGCTCTGGGCAGGACCCCGGGGTCGCTGAAGCTGGTCCTGAGGAGAGTCCCCAGCACAAACACAAACAACACCGCCCCGATCACTGGGATGGCTGGGGTCAGCTCCTGCGCCAGGAATGGACAACTGGAGGGAGGGAGAGAGAGGGGGGGTTAGTCACCTGCACCCACCTAGAAAATCCGAGAGGAATATGCTTTTTTTTTGGGGGGGGGGGCTAAAAACTCAAATCTCCACCCAAACCTACAGGAGGCAAACGAGGACATATCACACCGCCCCACCAGGCTGCACCGAGCTAAACACATTAGCCATTCGCAGCTGCTTACCGAGGCGAGCCAGGAAAAAGTTTCGGAAGCAGTTATAATTACGCACTCCTATTTCAAAACACTCCCGAGACGCCGTAAAGGGGACGCATGACCGCAGTGTACATCCGTCCCTGTCCTTCTCTGCCAGGGTTCCCTCTGGCCTGCAGTCTGATCTAATGAGAGATAATTTAGCACCTAATCCCGTTAGGGTATGATCCTGCAGGTACTTACTACTGTAATCACATTAGATGGTGATAGGGGCTGGCCGCCGCCTCGCCCGCCCTTGTTAGCCCACCAGGGAGGGGAGGAGGGAGGGGGAGAGGGGGGGGCGGGCAGGCGGATGTGGTGGTGGAATTCCTAAAGAGTGGGACTGTTAATGAGCCGGTAGAACACATGTGGTCGACAGAAAACGCTGCACGAAACACAGCGCCAGGAGTGTAGCCAAGGTTCACCATCATACGGTCGTCGGAAAGGTCGCGTAAAGGTCACCTGAACGAGGCGCGACGGCCTCGCGTCCGCCACTCCTCTCTGGAGGGATAGACGGACTGTCTAGTTGAAAAGACGGACTGCCCGAAAACCCAACAAAATGTCAAATACTGTATATTTAAAAAAAAATCCCAAAACACTGTTTTGATCTGTTACCTCAACGGCTTCATTCCAAAGAGTTGACCCTCCCTGGGTTACGGCCTTCTGGAGAGAGAGGAGTGATGGTTGTGAGAGGGCTACATGACATGGAAGGGGGCATTGGGGAGACAGAGGGTCTCGGGGATAGGTGGGGTTCTCTTATTCCATTACTGTAATGTTCAGCAGCAGGGAGGAAATGCCTCCGACAGGAGGCCAGGCATTACTGCCATTCACACAGCACTTATGTTGCACTCACTCACTGATTTCAGGTTTAGAAAATCGATGCCAAGCAAAAAAACGGTAACAGAACGGCCGTTAGACCTCTCCACTTTCAAACGTATGCCAAACAAAAACCCTTGGTAGCCAAGTTGAACAAACCACACACCTTCTATGCTACTACTTCAAAACAATTACCACTGAAAATGGAACAAAAAACACATTTACTCCCTTTTTTTATGTAACCACTAACCACATATAAGACAACGGTTTGTTCTAAATTAAGATTCAAATACGTCTACAGAAAGAGTGGGGTCTTTCATATGACATCTTAAGTTTGAAAACATCTCTTTTGGTTGTTGAGCTACAGTAAGTGAAGTGGATTTACATCCAGTAACAGAATGATGGTGACCACATCGCTCCTGTCCTCCACTCTCTCCACTGGCTCCCCATCAAAGAACGTATCAAATTCAAACTACTCCTCCTCACATACAAAGCCCTCCATAGCCTGGCCCCCCCTTACCTGACTGACCTCCTTCTCCCCCACCGCCCTACCCGTACCCTCCGATCCTCATCCACTGTTCCCCTCACTGTCCCACCCTCGAAACTCAAAGGCTTCGGAGACCGTGCCTTCTCACGAGCTGCACCCCGCCTCTGGAACTCTCTCCCTCAACCACTCAGAGACTCACCCTCACTCTCCACTTTTAAATCCCACCTCAAAATCTACCTGTTGTCCCATGCATACAACCTCCCCTACCACTAACCATCACCCCTAACCCTGCCACCCCCCTCCCCCCCTGGACATTGCTGCGTTAATTGTTCCCCGTTCATTAACTCTGTGTTCTATGTGCTCAGGTTATCTGTTGCTTGTTGTTTCTGTTTTTCCCATATTGTCAGTGTCTTTGAGCCCCGGAAAAGCGCTATAGAAAAAAACAATGAATTATTAATTATTATTAGAAATCCCTCACAGAAATGCCTGACTTAAACAAAATATGTCAATGATATTAGTCGACCGGGGATCTATACTTGAACATTAATGTTACATAAAGGGCAGGTTTCACAGACAAGGCTTAAGCCTAATCCTAGACTAAAAAACATCTTCAATGGAGATTTTACATTGAAAGTGTGATTTAGTCCAGGACTAGGCTTAAGCCTTGTCTCTGAAACCGGCCCTAAGAGTTTTTATATTTTTCTAAACACTTTTAAAGGCTTTTTTCTGGTTTTCTTAGGCGCTTATGTTTGACCCTATTGAGATGAGAAATGTATCTCTGACTTCATATCCCAAAACGCTAGACTCTCTTACTTTTGACACCCAATTTGATATGCTCAGATGAATTTCACAATTTGGTCCTCATGGGTCTTTTTACACTGAACTCATAAATGAAGCCCGGAGGCCAGGTACTCTCTGCTGTACAGATAGGTTTCACAGCGTACACTAACAGGCAAGGTAGTTGACGTGTATCTATAGCCCTGCTTGGGCTCAAGAGATACCATGAGTCAGAGGTGGGGACTTTCTCCAGGTCTGTTGTGTGTCTTACCTAAGGTCTCGTCTGACATGCCTTTCTTAAACAAACAGTCGCTATGTCAAAGCCTGGGTTAGTGCCTCCTGCAGCAAAAGCCTGCTCTGCCGTAACCCTTAATAAAACAAACAGCATTATGCAGCAGACAGTTGTGGTTGTATACATGACACCCAGAACAGTGCGGCAGAGGCGTTCTCCAAGCTGCTGGAGCCCATGGTGACAACCCCCATCACACCACCTCCCCTCCAGATGGTAACACCTTGGGAGAGTGTCCATATCCGCTGTGGAGAGCCTGAGCCATTACTCACGCCGCCCTGGCCTAACGAGAGTTGCCGTTTGGGGGATTTGTCTCTATGGCAGAGGACACGTATCCAAATGTGAGGCTCAGAAGAGGGAGAGGTGCCACTAAACCTGTTAATATGTGTTGAAGCACCAATGCCAGCTGCTAGAATGAGACCATCTCAACTTTCAGATGACCTATAGATAAGCCAATCGCAGCCCAAATGATAACAACATGGTCAAGGGGTGTGTGGTGGCTAGAGTCATTAAAAGGAGTGTGACTGGGGGGGCTGCCAGGCATGCTGGCCAGCTCTCAGGAAGGTTCGTCCCCTCAGTGGGGCTGAAGCCAGCTGGGTGCCACATAGATCACTACATCCTGTGGGGTTTTATTAATACCACCGCTGGGCAATGCCAATGCTGCAGTGCCAGGGAGAGGAGAGCTTGCGACAACATCAAATCTGACCTCTTGGACGAGGCGAAAAAGGCCGAGACTGACAGAAACCCAAAAACAGTTTTTGCGTAATCATTCAAATTGCACAAATCGTCGAAAGATGTAAAGCTAATCATTGACAAAGCAGGAGTGATTCAGTCCATGTTGAAACCAACAATTGTTGTTTGCACTGTGGAATGGGTGCACTAGGGGTTCCACCATTGATCTGCATCTAACTTTTGATAAGAGAACAGAGAGGACTAGCATGGGTGTGACCAACTCCACAGAGCACCACTAGCTATACTCCCTGCAGCAGTCATAAGGGAAGACGTGTAGCTGTGTGGAGGGAACACGGTTAGTGGCTGTAGTGTTGTGTGTCTGGGACATCAGCAGGGGTATGTACTGCATGTATGAACAGAGCCAGATCCATAGACGACTGGGGACTGGTGTCCTGGGGTTTCTGTTCTGTCCGAGACAGACGTCCTCTGCTCTGAGTCTGGACATAATGATGATGATGATGATGATGATGATGATGATGACCTAAGGATCTGTGCCAGGTTCATTGACAGAGCATGGTGTTGTTTAATCACCCTGCTTCCATTGAAAGCGCTCCTCTCTATTGGTCAGTAGAATCGGTGTGTCTGTGTTCACCAGCTGCACCGCCTCCCATCAGTACTGTTGGATGGGTCCATGTCCATGGAGATTCTGACTGAGTGAGACGAGGTGTTGTTAGACAAGAGACAGGCGATGGCCTGACCCCTTCAACACCTCAACCACGGATGAGCAACTCAGCAAATCACATCAGCCGTCTCACTCCCTGACCACCATGGACAAGGAACGCAGCTGTAAACACAGACGTACATGGACACAAGACAGATACAAAAGCACACGTGCATGCGCACACGCGCACACACACACACACACGCACACACAATCAAGTTCAACGGGGGTGGTAGGCTTCCGCGTGAAACAGGGAAGAGAGAGAGACACAGGCTCGTTATGCAACATGGCGCCCCTCTGACTGATGGATCCCCCCTGCACCAGCGGCCCTGCTGCTGAGAGATCATCTGGTTCTGTACAGGCCATCCCTGTGTGCTGAGAGAGATCATCTGGTTCTGTACAGGCCATCCCTGTGTGCTGAGAGAGATCCTCTGGTTCTGTACAGGCCATCCCTGTGTGCTGAGAGAGATCATCTGGTTCTGTACAGGCATCCCTGTGTGCTGAGAGAGATCCTCTGGTTCTGTACAGGCCATCCCTGTGTGCTGAGAGAGATGATCTGGTTCTGTACAGGCATCCCTGTGTGCTGAGAGAGATCATCTGGTTCTGTACAGGCCATCCCTGTGTGCTGAGAGAGATCATCTGGTTCTGTACAGGCCATCCCTGTGTGCTGAGAGAGATCCTCTGGTTCTGCACTGGGCCGTCCCTGTGGGACAGATTACTGGGGAGATGCGTTTCAGAGTCCTGACCTGGCAGTGTAATCCATTACCAGGGCCAAATTCCTGGAGCATGGAGGGAGCTTTATATCAGCAGCCCATCTCCCCTGCTATTAACCCCCCAACCTGACCCTGCACTGTACTGTACAGCAGAGCCAGCCTGAGTGTCATTCTGACGTGGGATCCCATAATGTACAATATAGCCACATCTACAATGCTGTCGTCTGATGCTTGCAGATGATTGCACATGCCAAAGAGCATGGGAAAATACTCGAGCAACAATCCTAGGGCAAGATTCAATTACATCTGCCAAAGCAATGCTGTATCTTTGTTTAGCCAACAGACTGCCAGGGGCACAAACAGGGATTATTCTGAAACTGAAAGCATACTAGTGTGAGGAGTCAGGGCTTTGCAGTGGCCAAAATATTGTTGAAATGTATTTGATGGTATGCTATGCTTGTTACTAAATAGGCACCAAACTGCGGGTTTCATTGAGTGGAGGCCTAGGCTGCTGTTTAGTGATTTGGTTAACTAGGGGCCTGAGGGTTTTAATCCCCTGTGACGGCTTTCAAACAGCTGGTGCCAACCTGCTCCCTGAAGAGGAAGGGGAACTCGTCCTCAGTATTATCAGGTCTGTTGTGGGTCCAGGGAGATGTTGTTGTGCAGCGTAGCACCCTGTTAAGCAGCAAACGATCCGCCTTGAGAGGCAACGAGAGAGAAATATAGAATTTACGGCAAATTACTGTTGTTACGTCATGGTTTGGTGCCGGAAAGGAACATGGTGTTTCTGAGTAGAGCTTGATTGCCATTGGGGATGGACATTTAAAAAAGGAGCGCAAACCACTTCTGTGCACTTATGCAGTATTGAAGAGACAGACCCATACCAAACCACTTTAGGAAGGAGAGCTACTTTCCACATCATAGTCGAGAAAGTTAGAATGCATAAAAAATTCAACAAAGCAGTCGACAGAGACAAAACCACATTCACCTTTCAGAAGTTCCAAAGGCGGCTGTGTACTCACTGGATGTATCTAACAATACGAGGGAAATAAGTGACATTCAACATTTAAACCAGACATTAGTATTAAGTCAATACAACTAGCCTACACAGCTAAAGAAATTGTAACATTCAAATCCATAAAAAAGCTTTGTGCAATAAAGTGGAACGACACAGGAAAAGGTACTTTAGCTGTGTAGTTTTATTGAGTTAATAACAATGTCTGGTCTAATTACCATGTGATTACCTGCAATAAAAAATGTTATCTGTTGAATCCCCCACTGTACTGCTGAGTAGGCTAATATTGCAATAAACAATTGACTAGGAATATGGCGCTTGTGTTGTTGGAATTGTTTAAGGACACTGCTACGGCATAACCACAGTACCTCTCTCAAAGTGACTCAGAAATCTTACGGGTGACCTGAGTCTAGTCGTCCTCTAGGCATCTCTGTAATGGGGTAATGGAGGTTATAAAGCATTCTGAGCCCAAAGCACCCATGTGTTTATCCCTGGATTGGAAGGAAGGCAGGCTCCTTCATTTGGGCTTACTCATCTCTCTCAAGAGACACGCACGCACGCACACACGCAGTGCTCTGAACAGGCTGGATAATCCCTACCAGATTCAATCCAGTTAATGTGAATGGAACCCCACATGACTCAGTGTGACATCTCCCTGACATTAGCTGATTTGATGGTGATCTAGTCTAATCTGTAAGGCATATAAAGTCATGAGGTAAGACATGAGGAGCTGAAGAAATCACACCAAGTTAACAGCTTAGGCTAGGCCTACATATTCCAAAAACACAACCGACAGTAAAAGAGTAAAAAGGAGTCAGGGGCTGTCACTCATGCCCTGCTGTGTAAGTCTATCTAGACTGAATAAGCAGACAGAAAGAGCAATTACAAATCCCCAGGAAAACGAAAATCGATGTCCAATGTCAGTACAGAGCCTGACTTCATCTGCTCATTCAATCTGGCTTCCATTCAGTGGGATTGGTCACACATCACAGTGATGAATCCAGCAATTACAAGCACTAATGAGAAATCGCTCAAGATGTGAAGTGCTATAACACTTGTGAGAGGGGGGACAAATGTCTGTAACCATTACTACAAACAAGGTCCCCATAGCTTTCAAGAAAATGGTGTCCGCATAGTGTTTGACTTTCGTCAAAAATTCTGAAGTAGCTTATTTTCGAGATGTTTTTCCTTGACTGTTGAGGGTGTTCCTTGAATCTTGAACAATCCGTTTGCCATTTTCGGACTTTTAACGAACTCCACACCACCTTAGGCCACAGATCCTAAAATATAACTCAAAGCTAGCTTTATCTCCACTGCTTCCACATGACAACACAGTGACATTTGCTTCCAAATCCTTGATAATAGAGACACATGACTGACCTGTATCACATGACTTCACACTTCACCCTAACATGCAGACATATCAATGCCTATCACTGAATTTCAAGTCTCATTGACCCCCACTAAGATATTTTCGCTAACGTGCGGATCCAAAAATTCAATAGGACATGACATGTCAATTTTCATGCAGGCATGAACATGAGCACAACACATATCAACCAATATGTCAACCCATTACCTTTCCCCTGACAGTGAGAGCTAAATGCAAAGTCTACTGACAGGATGGCGATGCAGAGTGCTCTCCTAATGCAAAGATAACTGCTGCCTCTCGCATCAACCCTGTCACGAGGTGACAACCCAGAGAAAAATGGGGAGGCAGTCAGGTGAGTTAAGGAATGACAGGCTGAAGGAGATGGACATATTCCATGCTGAGACCAATGAGGCTATTCTCCTCCCCATTGACATGGATTAGTGGAGTTACATAACACAACACAATTCAGCCTGTTTTACATTTATGACAGAATTCAAGGTATAACCTAGACTAACATTGCTCATCGGCCATAGTATGTATGTTGGGATCTTCTTTCTTTAGGTTCTGGAGGACATTTGTTCTGACATTCCCCGCCTCCCATTAGTTTAGTACCAAAATCCAAAAGACCGGGGGACTATGGTGGGTTATTGTTGCCATGGAGACGGACGGTATCCAATGGCAGACATGGTGAATTCAGAGGGAATGTAGTTTCCCTGGAAACAGCTAAGAGCAACACTCAAAGGAAAAATAACAAGGAACAAAGACAGTGAAGACGGAGATGCTATGATTAAATTCATTAAAATATTTTTCATTCCAGCAAACCATTTACTTGAAGAGATAGAGTCACTGATTTCAGCATCGCTTTGAAATGACAATGGTGGCAGAGAAAAGAGAAGGAATTAATTACAGTGTAGGGAGACAATATGGCTTGAGGTTTGGGTGGGGGGGAAATGGTCTTTTCAAACTTCTATTGTCTCTTGGCATTTCTTTCCACTTCTCAGCTTTCCATCTCCAGGACATGTTTTGTTATGCGGGTCATATGACAAGGGAAATAAGTTACAGTATTTCCAACACATAGTTATTACTCAGTACAAAAATAGCTCGGAAACATGCAGTCTGATGATCATCTTATGACCTGTCTTATGAAATGATATACACTCACCCAACACTTTATAAGGAACACCTGTGCACCTTCTCATTCATTCAGGTCGTATAATGGTGTGGGGAATGTTTTCTTGGCACACTTTGGGCCTGTTAATACCAATCAATCATCACTTGTTTGCCCCAGCCTATTTCTGTATTATAGTAGGCTACACTCTTAAATAAAAAGGTATCTTGATTATTATTATCACTGAGCTGGCTCTAATACTGCTAGGCCTGTTGCAATGGACCCAACAATGCGAGAAGACCTGGATATTTAAAGACAAGAAATACAGCGATCACCATAAGTTTCACAGCCCCATGCAAGCTGTGCTGAATTTGGGTTAAACTAGAGAAATGTCTGAAAGTTGTTCAATGTACATGAGTGCTCTGGGAATTCAAATAAAACATGTCCAACCGTGGGACAATGCTCTGCCTGGAATGTAGTTATGACTGCACATTTTAAATAGAAAATGTGCAAACAAACAAACTTAACTTTTGGTCACAAATGAATCCAGTGCAGGAAAGAGAAATACGCCTAGAAAAGACAGTGGTCTGTCATTTCACAATAGACCCAGTTAGTCCTCCCCCTGCAATGGCTTGGCTCGTGTTGACAGCCCAGCCATTATTGTGAGAAAATTCTTATGGAAGCCAGTGGTGAGCCTGACCGGTCTGAGAGGCCTCCTTTAGGGAGAAGGCTGGTCCTTTAGGGAGGAGGCAGATCCTTTAGGGAGGAGGCTGGTCCTTTAGGGAGAAGGCTGCTCCTTTAGGGAGAAGGCAGATCCTTTAGGGAGGAGGCAGGTCCTTTAGGGAGGAGGCAGATCCTTTA
Organism: Nansenia antarctica; assembly: GCF_963989245.1. NCBI lineage: Eukaryota > Metazoa > Chordata > Actinopteri > Argentiniformes > Microstomatidae > Nansenia > Nansenia antarctica. The sequence goes on along the minus strand of NC_137674.1, from coordinate 45,159,011 downwards.
GGGAGGAGGCAGATCATTTAGGGAGAAGGCTGGGCCTTTAGGGAGGAGGCAGATCCTTTAGGGAGGAGGCAGGTCCTTTAGGGAGGAGGCAGATCCTTTAGGGAGGAGGCAGGTCCTTTAGGGAGGAGGCAGGTCCTTTAGGGAGGAGGCAGGTCCCTTAGGGAGGAGGCAGGTCCTTTAGGACGGAGGCTGGGCCTTTAGCGGTTTAGTGTAGGTATTAGCGTGTCTCGCCGTGGCTAAGAGACGGGGTCAAGGACACTCTCTCTGGATAAGAGTGCCCTTTGACATACTATTTGTAACCACTAATCATGTGACCCATTTATGAAGTTGCATAAGTATAATATCTATTTTATGACACTGTTATTGATGGCTGTTCGTTCGTGGCAGGATACACCCTCACTGAATAAAGTGTTATTATGTAACTGTCCTAACTGTCAATTGATTCCCAAGGAGAATGGAGCCTTTGTGAAATTTGCAACCTTCATTTAGGAAGTGCAAGTCTTCATGGGGGGGGCAACAGGTAGTCTGGTCAGATGCACTTTCTTAGAACAAGGAAATAAGGCACTATACATGACAATGGAGATTCCATTGGGAAACAAGTCCTACAACAGTTTGCATTGTGTAGTTTGACTAAGGAACATGTCCACTTCTTCACCAGCATGTCTTCAATTAGAGCACAAACGAATGCTGAAGTCAGAGAGCAAGCTGACCATGTGTATCTGTTAACACTGACAACAATGGTGACCAATCAGGACATGCCAGCTTGGTCTTTTCGACCAAGCCAGCAGAGGACTAAGTAAAACTGCAGCTAAGTCAAATATTTCTGTAATTATTGAGCAGTATTCGAAAACTGAAATACCTTGAATGAGCAGCAGTTGAAACTTTGTGTAAGAACCAAGCTAATGAGAAGGAGCAGTTCATTCAATTAAGACGCTGTTCAAAGATGTCGTTCTTCATAGATCTTCCTTACACCCTCGATAAGCAGAGCTACTAGGTATGTTAACTGTTTCATTTGATGTGTTCCATGTATTTTCATGTATGGTGTAGCCTAAAGCGTGCCTTTCCACGTATTTGTGAAACTATGAAGTAGCCTAATTGTGTTGTGACTGTGCTTCCGGTGTTTTCACAGTGTTCAACACGAATGTATTGAGGTTCGCAGAAAGTATAGGGCTCCATCATTTGAAATTGGTGGCTCCGTCAAAGCCCTACAACAATGTCATTTTGAATCCCGCGGTTTAACCGTAAACCAGGGTTTATTCGGGGAAGATTTAACAGTATAAAAAATGTGAAACCGTCCAACCACAGATTTCCACCGAACAGACTTACTTTAGCTCCTTTAACTGAAATCTCATAAAAGTGCATAAAACAATGATTTCAGGGATCATTAAATTTGATGATTGCTGCCAGGCCAAATCTGGTACTTTCTGTGACATTTTTGGTCGTATTATTTACCTGAGTCAGGTTCCAGAGTGTGATGTTCCACACCTCATTCCAAGCATGAAGGCACCGTCTCTCATTCCTCTGCTTCTGCATGGCAGCTCTTTTCCTTTGTTTTATCACCCACTCAGACCTCCTTGGTCTTTAGGGTCAAACTGACTGCGCGTGCACACGCACGCACGTACACGTACACAGTTTATTTGAGGAGTCTGACATTGTGTATTATTACACTGACCTACTTTACGGGGAGAGAAACATTCCATCCGTAAAATAATTTGTTTTCTTCTCAACGGTGCACTAAGAGAGACGGGACACCCACGGAGTCTCTCAGATTCCACTTATTAAACAACTCTTTCTCTGATAGCTCCACTCCCTCCTCGCTTCCTGCGAAGGCTGGTAAATTAGTGAGACAAACCCATGCGATTGTGAATCTGGCATCTTAACCTAGTTGTTTTTTTTAAGCATGAGAAACAAATTCTGGGGGTTAATCCACATAATGTCAAAAAACTAGTTAGAGCAGTGATTTTGAAGTGTTCTCCGAAACCACGGCTAGGATTCTTAATAGGACTGGCTGTTAAAATCCCTAAATATTCAGCACAACAATTGAGTGGAGTTGGAGATGTCCTCTTGGGTGGAGTGGAATTTGGCAATGATCACGTGGTGCCACCAGTACGACACATCTTTAGTTGTGGTCCCTGACCTCATTGGGTGTTTCGGCCAGTTATCACAAGACACCCTCTGCCGAGGTTGGCCCACCACAGGCTGATCAGGCCTGGGTGTGTGTCGCACGGTGGCACCATGTGGTCATTTGGGAGCCCATGTTGGGTCCCTACGTTTCAGCCACAGCCAGTGACTGCTCCGTTCTGCTGCAGTGGACAGTTCTCTGATTGCCTTCCGTTGGGCCTGTCCTCTGATCCCTACTGCCCTCAGGAGCCTTGTGGTGGAGCTGGCTACAAAGCCTCTGTAGCCCACCTCCACTGGCCACACCTTCACGTTCCAGCCTCGCCCCTCTGCTTCGACTGCTAAGTTGGCATACCGAAGCCTCTTCCGTTCGAATGCCTCTTCGATGGCCTCCTCCCATGGGACCGTCAGTTCTATGATGAAGACACGCCGGCAGGACTTGGACCAGAGGACTAGGTCTGGGCGCAGGTTGGTCACTGCAATTTCGGGTGGGAAGGTGAGCCTCTGGCTGAGGTCTACCCGCATTTACCAATCCCGGGCTGCGTTCAGTGGGCCTGAGTCTGGAGGTGATGGCTTGGTCCGCTGTTTCTCCCCTTCCCGGATGAAGGTTGTTTTCCGTGGAAAGGTAGTCTGGGCATTTAGAGGCATGGCGTTGGTGGTTACCCTCTTGTGCTCAAGTTCGGCAGCCAAGCACTTTAGCACTTGGTTGTGGCGCCAGGTGTATCTTCCTTGAGTTAGACTGGTCTTGCAACCCACCAAGATGTGTTTGAGGGTTGCTGGGGCTGCACACTGGAGACAGGCTGGGTCCTCTCCATACCAAAGATGTAGGTTGGTAGGAGAGGGCAGGACATCATATGTGGCTCTGATGATGAAACTTAGCCTATTAGACTCCATGCTCCACAGCTCGTTCCACGTGATTTTCCTCCTCTCCACGCTCTCCCACTTCATCCAGCGGCCTTGCTGGGCTTGGGAGACTGCCTTGGTGCACCTGGCTGCTTCCTCCTGGTGGCGCACCTCCTCAACCACCATCTTCCGCCGTTCGGTTGGAGTAGCCTTTTGCCATGTGGGTGTTGTTGTTTCTAAGCCAAGGCCCCCTCTGCCATGTTGGACATGCCCCACTATATCCCGGTGTCTGTCTTGAAGTGTTCTCCGAAACCACGGCTAGAGTTACAGCAGTGTGCTCCAATGTCTAATTAGTCAAAATAATTACTAAGGAAGGTTTTACCTTGCTGAGATTAGTGTGTAAATGCACTGGTTTTGGAGCAATGTAATCCATGACAAACAATGAAAAATAATCCGTAAACTGATCACAAGCTCAACTGAGGGGTCACAAATGCTAAAATAACACCTTAGGAAATAGTACGCTTCAGAGACTACTGGGGGAAAGGTGCTAAAGTTTTTTTTTTCTTTGGGGAAAAAACTTGATTTGTGTTGCTATTGCACACATTCATTCATTCACATTCAAACTAGACACTACAGTCAGATAACAATCCTCTTAAACAAGGCAGTGAGTAGCCTAAATTGTTTAACTTAAAAACACATTTTACGTTATAAATAAAAATATAGAAAATAAGTAACTCACCATAGGAGCAGTAAAAAAACAGTTACTCACAAATAGGAGGATGACTGAAAACGTTAGTGTCCTTAAGAGCGTCCAGCTTAACTTAAATGTAAACTCCAGTGAGAGACTGTAGGCGACAGGCCCACTGGTTCTTGTTCAGAAAGATGATCATGTTAACATGTTCAGGGGTGAGAGACGAACGCAATCTGGTGACACGTGGACAAACTAATTTCCATTATTATTATTATTAAAAAATATATATTAAAAAAAATAAAATATTAACGATTATCGAGCAAAATATTTTGTGATCGACCAAGATCCTTATCGATCAATTATCGATCGTCGATCATTGATGCCCACCCCTAATACCTACTACAATCTAAAAAGATTAGTAGAATGTCTGAGTCTTTTATTCTGACCAGTAGAAGCAATGGCATCCCAAAGTGTGAGGTCCATGCAGTCAGGCCATTCCTGATTTAAAAAGAATGAGGAGAGGAAAACGTCCATAGTCGTCAACAAGAGGGCCTCAGCCTATAGGAAACCACATGAACCAGTGGGGAGTGCAGACATTGGCCCCACCACAAGCACTTCAAAACGAATGAGAACGGCCTGAGACTGACCTCTGGAATTCCAAGGCCCTGCCATAGAGACCTGCCTCTTCCTCACTGCGCAGGATGCAGGCAGAATACCTTGTACATGTGCGAAGGCTGGTCTTCTCATGTGGCTCTCTGTCACGCTTACTGGAATGATAACGATACGATAGCGAGAGAAAAGGCAATCAAGTATACTCCTACATATCCGGTTAGGTCTGCAACTACATTTCTGAACAGGAAGGCCAACAACAGTAATGACTACCTTCAACATAACAAGAATTACAACCTGTCAGCCTTACAAGGCCAACACATTACCATAAAAAGACACTAATTAATGAGGGATGTTGAAAGATAATTGAACTTTGGGGTAATCAATCTGTTGAAAAAACAAATTAGCTGAAAACCAAAACAGATAGTTAATTAGACAGCTCTGTCCATGATCAAAGGATGTCAATATCAAGAAGATGAATACAGCGAAATATTACAGTGGGAAAGGCAATTACCGTCAAGTCGCACGGAACCATATGCTAAGCTATGCAAGTTAGTGCTCATTAAATCTGACAGCTCCACAGTTGAGCTCCGCAGGCTGGGACGTGATGGAGGAAGATAGAACCATCCACTGCTGTGTACCAGATGGAGAGAGTGTTTATTTGGGTTCCGGAGCTTGCACTCATTTTCAATTTTAAAAGCTTCAATTCAGTCTCGCAGACGTAAACAGGCATTTACGTTCCATGTCTGGCATCTTGCCTTGTTCGTACATTTGCCACGAGAAGACCCGTTTCCTGCCTTTCACCAGCTAAGCCTCCACGCCTGGTGCCATCATGTGAGCAGCTTCACAGCAGAGTCTGACAGGCCAACTATTCTTCAGAACCGACTCTTAATTAATCGACTGACTTATATAGTGCCTTATTCCAAAGCGGTTTACAATGGCCTCTCATTCATCCACACATTCACACACCAATGGTGGCAAGCTACCATGCAAGGTGCCGGCCTGCTCATTGGGAGCAATTTGGGGTTCAGTGTCTTGCCCAAGGACACCTCGACATGTGGCCAGCGGGGGTTCGAACCACCGATCTGCCGACCTTGCGATCATTAGACGCAGGCTCTACCTCCTGAGCAACAGCTGCCGCCGATAAGATAAGATAAGACAGTTCTCCAAACTTGCACTGCAAGTAAAAAATATCTATAAGGAAACATAACCTTCGGGTTTAATGTAACACAAACAGATGAGGCAGTAAGGTCTCAACCATCTGCAGAAACACGGTTAAATGGTGACAGATCAAATAACACAAACAATGGGAATGAACTTTACCCCTATTGCTTAAATGGCTAAATCAAATACAGTGCCAATCTTTTGCTGTTACGTTGAACCAAGAGGTCAAAGGGCAACAAAACAGCCCAGCGACGCTTAATCAGAGCCAGGTCCACTTCCCCCTCCACCACAACAGGTACGACGGACATTAAACATTAACCTGGGATGTGTTCACTAGGAAGCACTACCCTCCTGAAAACAAGAGGAAGAAACCCATTAAAAGTCAATCAGAGGTTCAGTTTGAGGAGCGTCCCTTCGTAAATGCTAAGGGCGAGAAGGGTGTCCAGGGTGTCCATTTCACTGCATGTTTTACTTTGTATTTCTGTGCATGTGACAAATAAAGTACCCCTTGAACCCCATGAACTACGGCCTCAGTTTTTTCCCCGATTGAAGCAGATTCAGTTGTGATGAAGGCGGGAAAACGCGCTCATTATCACTGCAGGGAATCTCACGCAACATTGTCTCTAAACTCCTTTTCGCCTCCTGCAGAGCACATCAATGGTGACAACAACCGACCCCGTCCATGTTGGCACAATCAGCTCCTCCTCTAATCCACTCCCCATGCCTAGCCCTTTCTCACAGCTGGAAGATGAGAGGCTTATGGTCTTTCATCTTCCCAGCAGCTTCTGGGGGAGGGGGGTGGGGGGTGGGGGGGGATATGGCAGTGTACTTCACAGCTTCACCCATGGCCTGTCCCCTCAGCGGCACCAGGCTAGAGCCCACCCTCCCCCTGGTGCCAGACAGCGCTGCTGTTAAAAAGCTTTAGAGGCAATCAATACTCTCTGATCTACTACAAAAAGCCTGTCAAACACACAGAACATCCATCCTCCAAGCTTAACAGCAGCTACGCCGGCTATTTCCCTCGCGTCCTTGGGGCGCATAGGGATGTTTTTTTTTTCATTCCCAATAAATAAGAAGCGCATGAGAAGCCTGTGTCTGAATGCTTGCTGGAGTTGGCATTTCCATCAGATGTGTTCACTGTGTGGGGAGAGATTGTACGTCTCTTGTACGGCAGCCGTGAAAGACGGAGAGTGTGGACTAAGCATTGGGAACCGCATTTGTAAGACTGGATGAAAATGATTAAGCGAGCTAGTCAGTCATTAAGCAAGTTAATATAAGGCACTCCTAAAAGGTCCATTAATTACACCGAGTGTAGTGCATTAAAACATCAGCCTTGGTGGCTTTTAGCGCGGGACCCTGATTACTTTTTAATCTATATGGATTCGCAGCTTTAGTCAGCAGAGCCTTACATTGCATTGTCATTATCATTATCGCTGCATTATCACCAGGCACAGGGCCAGAGTGTGACCCGGGGCCAGCCTCAAGTCATTGGGCTGGCTGTGCCACGCATAATGAACCGCTTATTCCCCTGTCGTGTTTTCACATTGTTTCGTTATTGAGTCAAGATTTGCTTGTGGCTTTGAGACATCTCGAAGGCAGAGAGAGGAGCAAATTCCCAGAAGAACTGATCTGGTGGTGTGTGTGTGTGTGTGTGTGTGTGTGTGTGTGTGTGTGTGTGTGTGTGTGTGTGTGTGTGTGTGTGTGTGTGTGTGCGCTTGTGTGTGAAATCCTTCTAAATGTTTTACTTTAACCTGCTAACACATAATGGACCCCACTGCCCTCCCAGTCAAGCGAATGGACATGTTTAACATTGCCAGGCTGTGTGACACACATTGGGGGCGCAGGGGTCGACTCACAGCCTGGGGGGTGGTGGGAGTAGAGGGGGGTACTTGACTCCTGGTTGGGCAGAGCATTGCTGACAGATCTGTCTCTCGCTTCCTCAGGAAAAGGAGCGAAACAGGAAAGTCTGTGGATGACCTGTCAAGAACGTCGTCGTGTCCAAAAAAGTGGAAATGTAATCTCAACACACACATGCAGCTGACTGACCTTTTGCACCGTATGTAACTCTACATCACAGTTGTAGAGACAAAGTTGTTAAAAGTAATAAATACAACTTTCAACTATGGGTTAACAGTGAAACACTGGGGGGGATATGAGGATAAGGTGTTCAGAAGTGCAGGTGTCTCCTGTCAAAGTTAATGCTGACCAAATGACTGAGAGGAAAAAATAGCTCTTTAGGAAATGCTTTTTAGATGGGCCTCAGTTCTCAGGAAGTGTTGGTTTTATTGTCAGGAAACAGTGTACACACCAAGGGTGTGGCGGCTTCTTTCAAAGCTGACCACACTGTACACACAATAGTCTGCCTTCCGCAGGCACAACAGACTCCACACACGTTCTGCCACTACATCGTCTCTCTGATAACACTGTACATAACTAATAAGCTATAAAGGTGGAGAGGGTCAGCTTTTGACTATTTCAGTACATTCAATCTGTCAAAAAAAAGGAGACAACTTGCCGTGCCCGCCTAAGGGATTTTAAACCTGCTGTATTCCATGTGAAGAAAGCAGTCGACTACTAATAAGCCTGCCTTGCCTGGAGCATTAAAACAATGCTTCACAGAAATAGGTCCCTCTACCTCTGTTTGGACATTGAAATTGTAACCTGAAGCATCCAAGATCAACAAGACAATCTGCAAATAGTCTCCAGGAAATAAAGAACGAGTTTCTCTACATCTTCCGAGAATGGCAACTGAGAGCTTGGGTTAAATGGTAAATGGACTGCACAAGTTATCCAAAGTGCGTTACAATGGCCTCGCATTCACCCAATCACACACACATTCACACACCATGGCGGCACGCTACCATGCGCCGGCCCAAATTAGGGTTCAATGTCTTGCCCAAGGACACCTCGACTCATTAGATGCCGGCTCTACGTCCTGAGCCACGGCCGCCCTGTGGGTTCAAACCCATCCAAACCAGAAACACCCCACCAGAATTGGAGCCGCCCTGTTAGTGACCGGCTGATACCTGCTGAGGCACGGCGCATGCAAATGAGAAGGGCATGATTGGACGGCTACAGCAGATGCTCAATAGGAGCATTTGCATAATGACGGTGCACTTTACCGTGCTGAGCAAATAGACGGTAAACAAATGATCACACACCGGCAGTCGTGCTGATGTGTGGGTGGGATTGATTATCTTCACTAGTATTAAAAACATGTCCCTCTGAGCTGTTCTTCAACCTTCTGCTTTGATGAGGAGTCTAAATGACAAGTCTACCCATTTGATGAGTTTAGCTCAGATTGAGAATATTGTAAGTGTAAGGGGCCTGAGGGGGTTCTTAGGTCACCCGAGCCCTCCATCTTCAGACAGTTCAACATACCCACTGCTGACGGCCACATACATTTTGCATGGCCTTCCTTTAGCATTGCCTCACAGCGAAGTTCACTCACCATCGCAAAATCGCTGAGCTTTAAGTCGATCCTAATCGCACGGTTTAAAGCTGTTAATAAAAGGCAACACACACTGAGTGGTTTTCCTCCTTAGACAAGCTGTACTAATGCCATAGAGCAAGAATTCAGTCAAGGATTAGACTATGCAAAGGAAGGCAAAAAGAGAGGGATAGTGTGACGTGAGTGTGAGTGTGCGTGTGACGTGTGTGTGTGTGTGTGTGTGTGTGTGTGTGTGTGCGTGCGTGTGCGATGATTCTGCTTGGCAATGTTAACATCCGCCCGCTCCTAAATCAAACTAGCCAAACATACACCATGCCTTGAACACACCATGTCGAATAAATATTTCCATTCCTGTGAGTCCCCATGTCTCTGTGATGCTAAAGGCTTTGCAATTGATCACCTCAATGTCAAGCTGGCTCTCCCCAGCAGTATCAGTGGTGACGTGATGCTGGAGGAACAAATCTGCCTTGTTACCAACGCTGTACGTGCACACGTACACACACACACCTACCTATCCACCCACTTAGGCACTTACCCCAGTCAATTATTCACTAAGTACATTACAAAAAATGTACCGTACATGTACTGTAGATGTTGTTCCCAGTGCGCACGCAAGCACACACACACAATTCACTAGACATGTGGTAGATGTTAGGCTGAGATGTACTGTAGATGTCTATCTAGAAAACAATATGGCAAACAAACAAAGGGTCTGGGTCTCTGGGTCTCTGGGTCTCTCTCTCTCTCTCTCTCTACTCCCAAAGCAAGACCAAGCAGGGGTTCTAATAGCAACCATACTGGTCCGCCTGGGCTGCCCTGCTGGTGATTGGCTGCATGTCCGGACAGATTCACCACCGAATCTAGCAGCACCTTTTTCTTTTGCCCACATTTCTTTGCTCCAAAGCTGTTTAACAAAGGCTGCCCCGATCCATCATCCATCAACACTAGCGCGTACACACACACACCTCACAGTATGAAGTGAAGCATCTCTTAGGTGGGAAAATATAGGAACCTTGTGTCTATAGCCTTCACTCCTATAATATATCTTCTCTCTATTGTCTGTCAGTCTGTCTGTCTGTCTGTCTGTCACTCAGGTTAGAGGGAATGGAAGGAAGTGTGGAGAAAGCAGAGGGACAATGGCTGTGATGACCTCACCGGACCGGACCTCTGATTGAGTTTAGGGGCCAGTCAATGACTGAGCTTCTGCTGTGGTGCAATGGGACTTCCTGGTCCTTTCACTCCTCTCTGGCCCCAAGACATGGCACAACAGGCTTGGGGCCCAACACCACTCTATCCTGATTCCTGACAGTGACGCTCATTCCTCTGAAGGAGAAAGAGGAACAGAACCATCGTGGTAGCCAGGCAACGACTTAGTTTGAAACAGAGTCCAACTGAGATGACGCATCGGGGGGAACAACACATTACAGTTAATGACGACACGAGTCCTCTCACAGACTATCGCCCTGTCTGATAAATGTCTCCTCTCAGCTGAGCAGAGGAGGGCAAGAGAACAGCCAGGAGGACTCTGCTCGCCTGGAGGGGTGTGGAGAGAGGAGCTAGCCATGACAGCACAGCACAGGGCTGGGGAAGAGAGGAGGCTCTGTGGTCCTATGTATGGAGTTCCTGTTCTAACTGTCCCCTGTAGCCATAACAAACAGGGGGCGACACACCAGGCGACTGCTCCACTGGGCAGGGTGCAGGAAATAAAGTACTGAGGGGGGTATCATCAGGAAGCATCTGGTATCCTCCAGGTGTGTGTGTGTGTGTGTGTGTGTGTGTGTGTGTGTGTATCTATACATATATCTATGTGAATCCAGTTTCAAGCAGTCACCAGGCTTTTTTTCGCTTCCATCTATATTTAGACATCATTCGACTGTTCCGTAGAACAGTCAGTTTGGGGTTATTATAAAAAAGAGAGATTATGTGACGAACTCTCACAACTGCCCTTGAATTTGAGTTACATCACTGTCAGTATCTCCGTTTATGACACAAGCACAAGGTGAGGTAGGTCACAGTGTGTTGAAGAGTAGCCTATGCGGACGGGCGGTCACTGTCAACACTGTGAATCCGTCAAGAGGATTATACTGTGAGTGGACAGTCACACAACAGGCAGCAGATCAGAGATCATCATGATAAGAAAAGATCACAACATCACAACAAAACAGAAACCATACACAACATGTCGCCCATCAAGAGGAGGCATCGATAGCTTTCATACGAACCACTGACAACAACCCCCGCACTGAGATCGAAGCAGCCTGACTGAGCAACAAAATCCATGACGGGTCAGGTTTCTTATCTTTCTAAGAGCTTTCTGCCTCCTGGAGCAGGGAAGGAGTGAGTCAGGGAGAGAGTGATTAGCCTCGTGGAGAAGCCTGGCACTGGGAGAGTGACTACACCAGCTCAGTGCTTTAGAGACATCCACTCCATCTTGCTAACACAGCTAGCAGTCTGCCTCTACATGCTCTCCCCTATGTACCCTGACAACCAAGGGGTCACAGAGGGCCAATTTACAACCTGCTGAAAAAGGACACGTTAGCGAAAGGAGGAGGGGAAGGGAGGAGGGATGGAGAGAGAGCGAGAGTCTCCCCTGGGGGGACACAGGTCTGATAGAGGGTGTGTTATAAAAGCAGGGGCAGGGAGACTGATTGCGAGTAAGTACGGAGGGAAGTATCCTAGAGAGCTGGTCTGTTGTGTAGGTGTCTACCGCTCTCTTTTACAGGCTTCGTATTTCACCGCATGGTATAAACAAGATGTCGTGAAGATCTGCAGGCGTTTTACAAGAGGGTAAACCAGTCTGGGCTGGGAGGTCTGGCACTTCAGAAGAAGCAGGTCATACCAATTAATTTCCTTCTCACTATACAGGGTGTTGTGGTGGCATATGCCTTTTTACAGGCCTCCGTGTACAAGAACGTATGAATTAAAAGATCTGAAACTAAAGTGGATGAGAGACATGGGGGTTGTTATATCACATTCTATTCAGCAATGAAGTTTAAGCGGTGCCCAAGACAGAAGTCAGAGAAAAGAAACAAGTGGGAGGGGGGAATCTGAACCAGGTAACCAGCAACCATCTTATATCAATAATGGAACTGAAATTAACTCTGACCACCTCCGGCTTCTACGTGTAAGGGCATGCCTGGAACCTTTCTAGCACAGATCCGTCAGTGTGTGTGTGTGTGTGTGTGTGTGTGTGTGTGTGTGTGTGTGTGTGTGTGTGTGTGTGTGTGTGTGTGTGTGTGTGAGAGAACAGACAAACTACAACAGCCACACCTTACCAAAAGAAACCATACTACATTATTACTTATTTTACTCTACTCTATTAATGTGATTTTGTATCTTGCTGCAATGCCAATGTTGAAGAACCTAAACCAAAGATGTTTACTCTTTTTTGTAATAAAATACATTTTGATTCTGATTCTGACATATTCCAGGATGGTGCTGGTAGCCCCAGGAGCACCCCATTTCACTGCTAATATGACTAATAACATGACTGTACATGAGAAAGGGCATGTTCTGTACACCATCAATGCCCATAACGAGATTCCCTGAGAGTACCTGAGATTAAGCATTGCTACGGACTAGATGCAATGGCTGTCAGATACTAGCGGGACCCTGCTCAACGTGACAGCTCAAGGTGAAAGGGCACCTTGAGGGGTAGTCCTAGTGAGTGAGTGACAGTCTCATTGACACACAGGCCATCAATGGCTAATGAATAGAGACAGGTTGCGCAATAAACCGTGGCTCCTCTGTGTGTGTTCCAGCGAAAGAAAGACGGAGTCCAAACACAAATTGAAAAGCAAAGTGATCAATTGGGGAAAGCCTGGAAAAGCACCCATACTTACTCAAAAGCAAAGAAGAGTCCGCTTGTGACCAGGATGAGGACGAGGGTGAGGTAGAAAACCCCTGTCTGCCTGGCCATCATTATCCTCCCATTGCAGTAGAATTTATTCCGACCCGGGAAGGCTTGCCACTTCCTCTTGGGGTTCCTCTTCTTGTAAGGAGTCTCCATCGGGGTCGAGCTGCGAGTGCTGATCTGGCTGTACTCGCACTCTCGCATGGGCTCAGACACCCCGAGATGCATCAATCGTCAAGGGGTCCGAGTCCCAGGCTGGGCCAGGGGTCAGTGTCCAGGCTGGGCCAGGGGGCAGTGTCCAGGCTGGGCCAGGGGGCAGTGTCCAGGCTGGGCCAGGGGGCAGTGCTGCTGTAATAAAACGACAATAACATCAGTTGTTGTGTCAGTCAAACATTCAAATGATTCTACTTTTTCCTGGACTTAAAGCCTACTCTGTGTCAATGTACTGCTCACAAACAGGGCTTGCTAGCCATTAGGGTTCATGGCGACTGTAACTGGACAGATGTGGCTGATCTTGGCTGCTGGCACATGCATACTTGAACATGGCAGGGTTACAAACCACCAACTTATAGCCATGCTCGCAACTTCTACGTAGCTAGCTAGCAGCACACTCATTAACGTTGGCTTGTTGCTTAACAGTTAACTCGCTTTAGAAAAGATAACATTGTTGTTTGCGCAGTTTGGTAACGTTGGCCCGTTTAGCGTTACGCAGAGGTGGCTGGTTGGCTAACTGACTAACTTTAGCGAGCTAGCAACAAGGTGGAAAGCAATCAGTCTGTCGTGCGTTCGTAAATACGCTCTGGAAATCTGATCAGCACTCGTGGAATGCCTCTTGTCATATCAAATGACTTGGTCGCTGTTGAACGCAGTGTGCGCTCCGGCGCTCTCAGAGAAGATGTACGAACGCAGCCTTGGAAAGTGACGCCTAGCAGCATAGCTTCTACGGGCTGTTTCGTGTTGTTCCGCTCTGTCTTCTGGCTAACGTCAGCTGGAGAACAAGGCTTAGTCTTAGTTTAGCTAATCGGAAAACACTATTGAGACATGATTTGGCTAAAGCTTGAGATATTCCCGGCGGCATACCGTCACATAATCCCTCAGATGGGTCCTATCCTAGTTCCCCCAAAACCTCGACAAGCTCACCGAAAAAAGTGGAGCCTCGCTCGAGTCGAGACCGCTGGTCGCTTTGCTCTTATTCCCTTTTCGTTATCCGGGTTTGTTGCGAGCTGAGGTCGAAGCCAAGATCATCATGTCTCCCTGGAGTTCAAGAATGACAAATGTGTTGATTCCACTATATATGAAAGCATAGCATCAAACGCTTCATTCACGAAGAGGGCATCGGGTGGGTCGGCGGAGCCACCACTTCCAACTCCACACCAGACCGAGCCGCGGTGTTCAGGCGAGCATCCTCCGGGCTGGTGGTACAGGCGTACAGGGCACTGGGCTGGGCGACGACCTCCCGCGTGAAGCAACGTGAAACCTAGGTCAATGTTCAGCTACAGACGGACGATATCGAGATATATTCCGAACATTCTGCCACGTATTCACTCGCATGTGCTTCTAAAAAAAGTTGCAACCTTTCCTAAAACAGGCTGCTGAAACATCTATCCAGCCTACTGTATTGTCGTCCTCCTGGAGCATTCACGGTGCTGCCACCCTCACGTTGCTGCTGCTCACTGCAACTACACAACATCAACAGAACCAGCACACTCCTCCTCCTCTCTCTGTCAGTGGGGGGGAATGCGGATTGTAGCTTATTGGACAGTGCACATTAAGATAATGTACACCCACAGAATTGATGATTGGCGACATAAAACAAATTAGCAGTAAAAAAATAAATAAAAATAATAATATTATATTCATGCCTTATTTATTAGATGATGCATTCCACTAGCCATGGGCTTGTAACAACAGATGCTCTTATACCCCATCCCCCCCCCACAAGGTAGATAAGGTCACCTGACATGATGAGATGATGCACCACCCTCCTTATGCCAGCCTCCTCTCTTCTTGTGGTCTACGCAAGTTCCTGATGCGCCCCACTTTGGTTAACATTCTCCCAGGCTCTTCAGTCAGCTGACCCCTTAGTCTCACCACCTACACAGACACACACACACGCGCAATGCCTCTGCCGGCTTAGCTCATTCCCTCACACAAACCCACTGTTTTACAGTGATCTACTTTTCATTCAAGGCCACTCTGTGAGTGAGTCATAGGATGTACTGTATTGTTAACAGGGCTTTCAACACGAGGAACAGCTTGTGGAGTGTACATACTCCCAATAAGAAAGAGACTCCAAAAGGAGGACACGAGGGCAGGAAGTTCTATTCTGCAACACTTACGTACAGGAACTACTCAGTACTCTAAAACCTCTCTGAAGTGCTGAATTATACACAAGGAGGGAGTGACTTTCAGGCTACAGACACAGTACAGTTGGTTTCACTCCACCAGAAATGATTCTAACCTGATTCTGTCCCAATCATAAAACATAAGAATATGATTATACGATTAGTCCACCATCATGGATCTGCAGGCACACGGCATAGACTAATAGTACTAATCTGTGCATAAGCCATGGAGGAATGGATTATATTGACCTTTAATCCATATGTCACGCTGATCCCTGGACTCCTAGAAGCATGTTTGAGCAAAGCCCTGACCTATGGATTAAGTACGGTTTTCTTTGAAAATGGGTGGATATGATACTCTATCCCTTTCTGTCTAAGACCAACATGAGGCTGATAGAGAATCTAGCAGGGTCTTTATCTAGTGCAATAATATACACTCACAGAACACTTTATTAGGAACACTATACTAATACTGGGTAGGGCCTCCCTTTGCTCTCAAAACAGCCTCAATTCTTAATGGCATTGATTCCAAATGATGTTTAAAACATTCCTTTGAGATTCTGATCCATGATAATATAATAATATATGCCATTTAGCTGAGTTCATTACAGTGAGTGCATACAATTTTCAGTATGGTCCCAGCGTGTTAGAGAATTTTCAGGTGTGAATTTTCTGTTCTTCTACATCCCAAAGGTGTTCTATTGGATTCAGATCTGGTGACTGGGATGGCCACTGAAGAACACTGTTACCAGTGTTACCCATTTCCCTGTATACTGACTGCGAAAACCTGTGCATTGAAACACACACACACACACACACACACACACACACACAGTGAAGTCAAGTCAGCCTATGTTCTTAGCCAACACTCATCATTCATCCACCTACGGTATTGGTGAGAGGCGTGAAAGAACTAATGGCAGTGCACCCATTCAGCAGTGGCACCACTGCATCCTGCCTGTCAGAGCTATGAGTCAGGCTCTCAGAGGCAACCGTGTCTGTGTGTGTGTGTGTGTGTGTGGGGGGGGGGGGGGGGGGGGGGGTGTGGGTGGCCTTCTGCTGCGGTGGGGTCAGTGGTGAAAGTCATCCTCCAGCAATGAAAAAGCATCAGAGCTAAAATAAACTGCACAGTACAACTAACCACCAACACACACACACATGATGTACCTAAATACCATGGTGTCTATGCTAAGTTATCCCAAACAGTGGATTGAATCATTTGTATTTCATTCAAGTGTAGCAATCTGTGTCTTTACTGATTATCTAAAGGCAGAGTCAGTGAACACTTAGTGAACACACAGTCAAGCAGCCCCACAATCATCACTTTGAAACCTCAAATAGGTGTTATCTAATGAGACTGTCATATAGGTGTTATCTAATGAGACTGTCATTTTGCCTTCGGTGTCAATCTAACTGCTGGTACTGTCGCTGGAATGTTTTTATTAAACCAGCTTAAAATAGACCTGATATTTTGCCCAAGTTTGTCTGGCAGAGGAAGAAGGGACATCATTCATCATCCAGAGGGAATCTACGGGGGGGGAAAACAAAGGTTTTATTTAAGCAACAAATAATGACGGAGCATAAAACCTGAAACACTGGTTTTCCTCTGTGCAATAAACAGAATGCGTACAGTAGATAGGTGTTTGGTACAGCGCTATCCGAGTGATCAACTCCAAAGTGCAGGCTGTCTGACCTGACCCCTTCTCTTCCACACAGTTATCATGAAGCAGTCATGTTGACAAGGACTATGTGAGATGTAGCCTTGTCCTTAATCAAACTATACCCTAGGTGAAAGGTGCATACAGTATACTACTACACAAGCAGTGGGTGAATCATGTATCATGGCTGTAATTTCATCTGTGTGTGTGGTGTGTGTGTGTGAGAGAGAGAGAGAGAGAGAGAGAGAGAGAGAGAGAGAGAGAGAGAGAGAGAGAGAGAGAGAGAGAGAGAGAGAGAGAAGAGAGTGTCTGTGCAGATAAGGATAAGTTAAGCAGGGCCAATCTAGGTCAGTCTCAAGGGTTGATTTCCCATGGGCTTGAAATCAGTCCTAGCTAGAATTTAATTTCTTATGATTGAGAAGCAATACAAGTAAACAGTTGTTGTTAGTTTTATTATCCTAAGATTGTCTGGACACAATGCAACTCTCCCGCTGTTTACTGTAATAATATTCAATGTACATTTATTTATAACAGCTGGAACATTGAGTATAAAGATTTATATTGAATAAAAGATAAGTACTGTAATCGAGTCAGAAGAAACAAGGCAGAGTTTACAATAAGCAGTCAGACCTTGTGTGTGTTGTGGGATCTTTTCTGAGTTTTATTTTTGAACTGCATTGCCTTGGCTCAAAAATATGCCCATTTACATAGATGGAGGACATAAAAGAAAAGAAATATGTTCACAATTCATATGACCTCCCTAGTTACAGTATCTGCTGACCCTGGCACTTCTACAATTGATTACCAAAGCGATTGTTTAAGCTATAGTACAATGCGTACAGAAACTTTTTACATACAGAGTACTTTACACCCTCCATCTTCAAATATTTGACCCCAATAACAAAATATGTATAATAACAATAACAATCTCACCGATAATAAAAGAAGTTGAAACTTCCATCACTTAACACTATTTTTGATTGTGAAAGATTCAACCAAAAATGCAAAGAAGGAAATGTGTGTACAATGTACAACAGTCTATATACATTTTAGCGCCAACTTAAAAAGGAAATAAAACAAATGCAATACAAGTGCTTAAGAAATTGTTCTTTGTGAAAGTTGACTCAGGTTGTAGGTTGATTGATAAGAACAATGATGAAGCAAGTCCAATTTTGACACTGTTAAAAATTGAGACATTCTTTTCTCATCTTGTTGATTGGCTGATGCAACACTGCCTACCCATGGTCAAAATCACATCTTGCATGTGTTCGAACAAGATTCACATACGGTATGTTGCTCTGAAATAGACAACTTGCACTAGTCCTATTGCACAATTTTCTCCAGCAATGGAAACATCTACATTTTTGTGTAAAATCAGTGTTCTCTTTTTCTGTGTGGCAAGAAAATGTTCCATCTATCTACAATATGTCTCACAACTTAAATAAATCTGCTCTTCTCAAACCAAACAAACCACATGATACAGACATGAACATTTATAAAACTCAAACATTTCAAAAGAGGAAAAGGAACTGAAAGAATCCTCTCCAAAAATCTGGCACCATCTGAATGGAAAAACTAAAACGCAGAACAAACAAAACATCTTCAAACAATATACATAAAAACAACAGCAGGTATTAAATATTTGTATTAAAATCATCTTTAAAAACCCAAAACGAAAGTGTTAATAGGGCAAAAGAGCTATACATATAGATATTTGTCATATATTTATATATAAAAAAACAAACCTTTTCTTCCATTTCATTTAAATAAGAATATAAAACCACAGAATAACTTGTCCATCTAAGTGTCCGTCACTCACGTCCCGCCTCTGTCTTCCTGTCATAATTTAGCAAACTGAAAGAGTACTTGGCATATGATGGCGGCCACCCCGGTATGGAGGACTGAGGAGATGGAGATATCCAGTAGCCGGCCTTCGTACAGCACAAACTCAGACTTGTTCTCCTCCACCTTAGCCATGGCCAGCAGGGCCTTAGCAGCCCGGCACATCATGTTCACACTGGGCGCCTCCAGCTGCGGCTGGTGGCCCATGTGCAGCAGGCTGTGCGGGTTCTGTTGGTACTGGGCCATGCTCACGCCGTCCTCCAGGAACCCCATCAGGTTACCCACGCTGCCCTTCTGCACTGCGATGGCCCGCGCCGCCGTGGAGTCCCCCTGGGCCAGGTTGGAGAGGATGATCACCGCCATCTCGCGGTACGCCTGGTTCTTGCGCTGGCCCACGTAGCGCAGCAGCGTGGCGTAGAGCTTCTCCTGGCGGCTGAAGGGGGGCGTGGCCAGCAGCAGGTCCACGTTGCCGTCCTGCACGCTCAGCTTGCACAGGCACTCCAGCATTAGTCTCTGGGGGGTGAGGGGGGAGTGGAGGGCCGCCGAGGGGAAGGGGTCCCGGGCCTCGGCCGAGGGGCACACCATCCAGTGCAGCAGGCCGTCCAGGACGGGCAGGCAGATGGTCTCGGAGTACACGGACAGGTCCAGCTGGCCCGAGATGTTGGCTAACGTGACCATGGTGTTCTCCCTGAGCACGGCGAGGCAGTCCCACCACCACTCGTCCTTGCCACAGGCCAGGCCCGGCTCCGGCTGCGGCTGCTGTTCCTCCCTCTGGTAGCTAGGGGGCGCTCTCTTCCTCTCTGGGTGCTGGTGGTGGAGCATCAGGAGCCTCCCCAGGATGAGCACCAGGCCGGGGTGGCGGGACATGTCCACGTCGTTCCCCGGGATGAAGGACAGGCTGCGGAGGATGTTGGACACGCAGAGGCAGCGCTTGGTCAGGGCGTCCTGCCAGGCCGAGGCGGAGGAGAGGGGGGCCTCGTCCAGGCACCGGGGCTCGTCCTCCAGCAGGGTGATCCGCTCATTGCCCCCCCCGCCCTGGTGCAGCCGGAAGGGGTAGGTGGGGGCGGAGTGGGTGGGGTGGCCCTCGGACAGAGCCCCGAGCCGGGCGCACAGGATGTCGTCGATGGTGGCGGTGATGCCGTTCTCCGTCTGCCGCCCCTCCGCCGCTGTCTTCCCGCCATTCTCCTCCTCCTCTTTCCTGTTCTCTCCATCCCTCTCTCCCTCCTTTCCGTCAGGCCGCTCGGGCCTGGGTTCAAAGTGCGTCTGGATGTGGTCCGTGGAGTCCCCTCCGCCAGACTGCCAGTGGAGCAGTCCGCTGGTGAAAGCCGTCACGTGACCGAGCTCCTCTGACGTGTCCTCAATCAGGTCCTCTTTGTGCAGAATCTTGATGGGGAGCTTGTCGTACTTGCTGGCCTGTTGGGGCCGAGGTTCCACTTCTGATGGAGGTTGGTCAACACAGTCCTCCTTACTCTCCGTCACCATTTCGCTCTCCCCTCCCTCTTTCTCTTTCTCTCCCTCTTCTTCCTTCTCCTCTTCCTTCTTTACCTTCACCTCCACCTCAGCCTCTTCCTTCTTTACCTCCGGCTCTGCAACGATGGGTGGGGCTTCCTCTGTGATGTCACCCGGTCTCTCCTCCCTAGGTCCCGCCTCTGTCTCAGGCGCTGGTTCTGGTTGGGCCTGGCAGTCAGTTTCCAGGTCAGTGGTCACCTCCTCTGGCGGATCATTGGCTGGTCCCAGCAGGGTCTTTTGACCCTCGGTGCCCACCTCGTACTCCTCCAGGATGCCAAAGATCTGGATCACACAGCGTCTGAAGTACTCCACAATCAGCTCCAGGAAACCAGGCAACTGAGGACAGAAACAACAATGTTATTAACCACTGATTTCCTCATTCATTGATCAATATGTGACAGCAGGTGGTGAAAGCAGGATCAAGTCGGAGACTTTTATTCAGAAAAATTTAAATAAATGTCAATGTTGTTGACACAATCCATGACACACTCGCTAGTCAACTAACACAGCTTGTAAGCCTGCTAACAATGTAAAGTAGTGTTATAGTTAACTAGGTAGTAGTGGGGATTGCTCACCGAATCCATTGCATTGCAATATTTTGGGTTGACTAGCGAGTGTGTCATTGGTTTTCAACAACGTTGACATTTATTTACATTTTTCAGAATAAAAGTCTGAACATTTTGATTGGTTGCCGACTTGTTCCCGCTTTCACCAGCTGATGTCACAATGTTCTCTCATAAAAGGTAAAAAAAATATAAGACAGAAGAGATTATTTTAGAATTGCTATTTTACTGCACCAACCTGGCTAAGAGACGCAGTGGACGCAGTGGAGTAGTACTACTACTACTACTACTACTTCTACTACTACTACAACAACTACAACTACTACTACTACTACTACTACTACTACTACTACTACTACTATTAATACTACTACTATACTACTACTATACTACTTCTACTACTACTACTATACTACTACACTACTATTACTACTACTACTATACTACTTCTACTACTACTTTTAGTGTAGTTCAACTGCTACTACTACTACTACTACTACTACTACTACATCTACTATGCTACTTCTACTACTACTACTACTACTACTACTAGTACTAGTACAGGTAGCTTCCTCAATGCTGCCTGTAGGAGTAGGGTTAGGGTGGGAGTGGTGCGTTACCTGGGAGAGGCTGAAGGAGGCCACGGTGCTGTCGTCATACAGCAGGACGTTGATGGTGTCCAGCGCCCATGTGCTCTCAGCCAGCAGACCTGACTTTAATGACATCATCACACGCCACGCCTCAGGGGTCCCTGGAGGAGGAGAGGTGGGGGGGGGGAGACAGAGGGGGGAAGGAGGGGTGTATTGTCATACGTGTGAGGTTGTGCATCACTGTGATAGTTAATGTCATTGATAACATCACACACACATGATTTCTAAATGATTATCTGACCATCCCGTCTACAAGGGCCCAGTATTTCAAAACATTTAATATAGATCAGAGTTCCATTTTGCGATCCAGGATCAGCTCTAACCAGCAGATTTAGTAGTAGACTAGTAGAGGAGTATAGGGGAGTAGTAACTCTGCTGCACGCCTCCTCTCAAACACCCTCTCCCGTGACCACATCACTCCTGTCCTCCACTCTCTCCACTGGCTCCCCATCAAAGAACGTATACAATTCAAAGTCCTCATCCTCACATACAAAGCCCTCCATAGCCTGGCCCCCCCTTACCTGACTGACCTCCTTCTCCCCCACCGCCCTACCCGTACCCTCCGATCCTCATCCATTGTTCCCCTCACTGTCCCACCCTCAAAACTCAAAGGCTTCGGTCACCGTGCCTTTTCACGAGCCGCACCCCGCCTCTGGAACTCTCTCCCTCAACCACTCAGAGACTCACCCTCACTCCTCACTTTTAAATCCCACCTCAAAACCTACCTGTTCTCCCACGCCTACAGCCTCCCCTACCCCTAGCCATCTCCCCCATCCCTGCCACCCCCGCCCCCCCCCCCTGGACATGCATACAACCTCCCCTATCCCTAACCATCTCCCCTAACCCTCCCACCCCCCTCGTTAACTCTGTGTTCTATGTGCTCATGTTATCTGTTGCTTGTTGTTTCTGTGTTTTCCGTTTTTCCCATATTGTCAGCGTCTTTGAGCCTCGGAAAAGCGCTATATAAATCTAATGAATTATTATTATTATTATTATTATTATTAGTAGAGTAGTAGAGTAGTATAGTAGTAGAGTAGTATAGTAGTAGAGTAGTAGAGTAGTAGAGGAGTATAGGGGAAACCAGCCAGCTGGATCTGGTCCTGGAGAGCATCTGATCCAGGTTAAAGGTTTTGAACTACCAGGCTCTGCTAATTACAACCTTCAGTAAAAGTAGTGCAAACACAAGGTCGCACACACGAGTAAGGAGACATAAACAAAGACCAGTTTGAACACACGCACACGCATGCGCACACACACACACACACACACACACACACACACACACACACACACACACACACACACACACACACACACACATTACTGTGAGTCCTATGAGTCTTGACTTACCAGTGTCCTTTGAGGTCATTTTGCGGCGAGGCTTGAGCAGAGGCATGGTTGCCTCCACTGACCCCAGGGGGTAGTTCAGGTCTCTCCGGAGGTTGGGAGGGACCAGGCCGGGGTGGCCGCTACCCTGCGAGCCTGGCATCAGCATCCCCGGTTTGGGCATCTTCATGGAGGACATAAAGGCAGCTTTGTTAGGGGACATCCTTGCCTCCATGGAGCGCTGGAAGGAGGCTGGGCTGGAGGCTTGGGGGAGATGGTTCGCCATGGAGGGGGAGGTCTGGTACGCCGAGGGGGGCTGGCGAGAGGACATGGGGGTCATCCCCCCCGAGGAGGACATATACGGGGAGGGTCGGTGACCTCCGTGACCGGGCCACTGGCCTTCCTGCCCCGGCCTACCCTCCATATCGTCCCCGCGGCCCATAGGACCGTATGGGGGAGCCCCCTGCGAGGGCACCCCCTGTCTGTTGGGGTAGGGATAGCCCATATCTGTCCTGGAGGGCCACATGTTGGACTGGGCTCCGTCGCCTATGCTGTTGGAGGTGAGGGACGGCCCCCCGCTCACCATGGGGTGTTGGGGGTGCTGCCCCGGGGGTCCCTGGCCGGAGGGCTGCATGCGGTCCCTGGTGTAGGGGTAGGGGAACTGGCCCTGCATGGGTCGGCGCTCTGGGCCGGAGTAGCCCCCGCCATACTGGGTGTACATGTCAGGCTGGTGGCCGGCGTACTGCATGGAGTACATGTCCCCCTCGTGCCTCTTCCCCGGGGGGCCGTACATGCCCTCCATGGGCCGCTTGTAGCCCTGGAGGACACAGGGAGGACACAGCGCGTTACAGGGCGGTTCACTTTCATGCCAATGACATTGAATGGCCAGCAAACACTCAAATCACAAAAACACTGTATAAAAACACACAGTTGTAGGACATGACCAAGACAAAATGTTATATCCTTTCTGATGCTTTTGTGTTTATATTTTCAGACACTGAGACAGTATTGAAACCTCAGTGAAGTACAGAGTACACCCTCCTACATATGATATGGTTATATACTGTATTTGTTTGGCTTTTTTCCCCTCTTTTTCTTTTCTTTTCTTTACATTTTTCTTTTTCTTTTATAGATTATTTTATATAATGAAAAGGCCTTTATAAATGTATTACATTATTATGATTATGATTATGATTATGACTCACCGGCTGCTGAGGGTACATCCCTGAGGGGTGCATCCCGTATGGCATTCCAGGGTACTGCTGTCCATAACCATCGTGTCTAGAGAGGAGAGGAGGAGAGGAGGAGAGGAGGAAAAAAGGCACTTTAGTTAGTGACTGATGGAAAGAAAGGTAAGGGAACTTTCTTCAGGAAGGATTTTGTTATTTGAACACAGCATGGGGATGGGCGTTGTGGATTATATGGATGTTGTGATTACTCTTGCCTAATAAATGTCTCTTTTGAGCATGCACACACACATGAACACACGCATAATGCACTATGCATACACGTGCACACGCACACATTCACACGCACACGCACGCACATGCACCCACCCACCCACACACACACACACACACACACACACACACACACACACACACACACACACCAGACTACAGAGGACAGCAGTGCTCCTCACCTCTGCTGGGCGGGGTATCTGTTGGGAGAGTAGATGCTGCCTTCACTGTTGGAAGGTCCCATGTTGTTCTGGCCCCCGGGGGGGCCCATGCTCCCTTCCATCCCCATCACATGGTCTGGTCTGGAGCGGAGGACAGGACAGACAAACGTCAAACCACGGCTGCCAAACAGTTTAGGTGCAATATACTGTCCAAACCCATCCTCTCATGGATTCAGAACAGGATTTGTGCAGATCCTCCATGGAAGGTTCTGGTGCCCTCTGCTTACCTCCGGTCGTAGGCGGGTCCGTAGGGGTACTGGGAGCGCTGGCCCATGCCCATGGCCGAGGGAGGCCTGCCATACATCTCCTGCATCCCCCCGCTGGGCATCTGGCCTGGCATGTAAGGCTCCACCCCCGCCACTGTGGATGGACACACACAACAACATCAGTGCTTTATCCAATGAGAGGGCATAGGGACAGGCAGAGGGAAATGTGTTGAGGAGAACAAATGAGGGATGGGGTTGGACTCTCTGGGAATCAGCTCAGCCAGCCTAAATGTGATCCTCAACCGTTCCAGGTTGTACACACAAAGTTGTAAGTCCAGCTAGTAACAGCATCTAGTAACAGCATCTAGTAACAGCATCTAGGGGCATTAGCTTCTCCACAAAACACACGGTGCCTTTTCACTCTTGTCTATGTAACGGTTCTGTAATGTATCATGTGTTTTATGTAACGTGTGGACCCCAGGAAGAGTTGCTAACAGCTAAGAGGAATGGAGATCCTAATAAACCAAACTGAACAATCCAAGTGAACAATTCATCGCAATGTGGAGATTCAACCACCAGGGGGCAGTAGCACCCTATCTATAATAACCACCTCATCCAGTGTTGTCATCTGGTATGGAACACTGTGTGAATGCTAAACCTGCTATCTTATTCTCTCAGAAGACACATTTCACAGAAGAATGCTTCCTTTTTTCGGCATGCCCTCCTCTGTTCTTTAAAAATACCCCCATCCCAAATAAGTCTGTTAAAAAAACAGGTGAACTCAGCAGGAAAAAGAGGACGGGAGAAAAAATTATAGAAAAGACAAGAAGACACATCAGAGGGGCTCATAGTCGTAAAGGGAAGTCTCTTGTGACAAACAGGCTTGATGTTCCCAGTCAGAGCAGTAAAACGGAGACATCTGTCTCTCTCGGTACGAACGCGCCCTGCGTGCTCGGAGAGTCAACTAGGCCCGCTCGCTAACTAAGAACGTCCTCAGGACAGAGAGGAACGCTGAGCTCCGATTACCTTGTAAAACATTCTGAGAATGTAAGAAAGAAGAAAAAAAAAGAATATTTTTCTGGGCCTGTTCAGTTCAGATTTTTTTTTTTTTCTTGCTGTATGTCTCTGCTTTTGTTCTTAGAACAAGCCGCCAACCTTCCGTCCTAACAACCAGCCCCCCGGTCAACGCTGAATCACATTTCTTTTCAAACAAAGAACATTTTGGTGGCACAAAAAGGCACAAATGTGGATTT
>NC_137674.1:45118249-45128249 GCF_963989245.1 Nansenia antarctica | reverse complement strand
TTAGAAAAGAAATGCTCTGGCTTTCGCTCTGCCCATAGCTCGTTCTGTTTCGGTACCTTGGGAAAAAATTAACACCCGCGGTGGGTAGATTTTGGCTTTGGTGGGTAAATCCGTAAATCTTACCAGCCGCTTTGGCTGGTAGCCAACAAAGGTTCGCGAACACTACTCACTTCAAGTTCTAAACGAAAGTGGTCTCCGTCGATTCAACATGTGTGACGACACATTTAAACTACGGCACAAGACAGCAACTGACACCCGACCGTGTGAGAGGTGAAAACATGCAGGAGGAAAATATGTATCAGTATTTTGACAGGGTGCTGCAGGAGGTTCGTTCTGAGCAGGGAGTGTGTATTTTCGATACGTCAGGAGACATGCTAATGTGCTTTTTTTTAGGATATTTGCCGTAAGGTTGTTTCCCCAAAAAACATTTGGGCTGTTACATTCTCTCATCCACCAGGCACCTTGGCTGGTAGACCCAACCATGTTATTCCCTGTTCAGTATCCTATGAAATATGAATAGTATGGCACAGGAAGATATCAAACCCTATGACATATTGATTTACCCTATGCAGTGTCCTATGACATAAGGTTAGCAGCAGCCAACAGTATTTCCGCTAACTGGACATGAGAGGTGGAATAAATTGTGGCTCTGAAAAGAGCAGTCAGTGAAGGTAAATATTCATACAATATGACAAGATTATGTCTCTATCAGTGTGTTTTCATTCATGTGAACTGTGTGTGTGTGTGTGCATACGTGCGTGTGTCTACTGTGTGTGTGTGTGTATGTGTCTCCTGTCTGTGTGTGTGTGTGTGTGTGTGTGTGTGTGTGTGTGCGCGTGCGTGTGTGTGTGTGTGTGTGTGTGTGTATGTGTATCCTGTGTGTGTGTGTGCGTGTGTGTGTATGCATGTGTATGTGTGTGTACGCTGAAGGCAGATGCCCCTCTTCAGCCTCTTCAGGAAAACCAATCTTGTGTGACTCACACAGGTGAAGTGCTGGTGTTCTATTTAAAAGGCAGGGTCACTTTTCTCATCAGGGCTGGAAATTAGAGACGCGACCTTCCCCGCTCCCTCTCCCTCTCCTCCGCCGCTCCACCTAATTGTGCTTAGAGATGCCCGGCAAACGAGAACACGCGAAAACAACCAAAGAAACGCCCCCATAAGAAAACAGCATCATGGCATAACCCCAAATTACCTCACTTAACCTCGGTAACATGGTAATCAAATCGAGTCATACCTCTGGTATGAAGCACTCCAGTGGGTGGTCATATCAATGGGGAACCTTGGGTGATTACTAAGTAGTCTCATCAAAGACTGTTTTTTTTCCCAACGGTTTTTCATTGTTGTTGTACAATCGTCTACCGCGACACTTTTTTGGAGAAGGGATCCATTGTGACAGAGCAGAAAAAGGAGGTCAAAACGTGTTACTTGGGAATACTTCAATGGTGTATTCCTCCAGGGAACTCACTGATCTCTACTTCAATAGAGGGGCAAAGGTATGGGTTCCTCTCCATTGTTGTACCACTCCTATCCATATCATTCCCAATGCGTAATCACTTCAAGGATGCCAGGAAGAAAAGGAATGAGGCCGCTTTTCTTTTCTGGTATTCATACAAAGCCAGGGTCTCTGGAATGTGTGTCACGGTAAATAGCAGGATGCAAGAGGAGACACTCCAGCACTCCGCAGCCTTGCACACAGAATTCCCCCTCTTGAAACGCAAACATTTCTATTCGCCGATGACCTAGACAACCTAGACAACCTAGACAAGTGCATGACACTAACAACGCTTAGGTTGTGGGTTCGATTCCCGCAGGGACCATATGTACTGAAAAATGTACGCTAAATGGCATAACATCGTCCTCATCAGCTGTAGTACCAGTGGCTTACCAGGAGAGGGCGGTTGCACCTTGGCCTGCTTCCTGCTGTCTCCCCCAGCGGCGTTGGTGTCAGCAGGCGGCTCCTCCCCTCGCTCCACCTTGCACTCGTAGGCGAACAGGTAGTGGATGTACTGCTTCTTCAGAGCGCTAGCTGAGCTGCTGGAGTTCCCAACGCTCAGGTTGGTAGACAGCTCACGCCACTTCTTGTTCTTGTTCACCTGGAATGGGGCAGGGAGAGAGGGGGAGACGGAGAGAGGAGGAGTTTAGAAATGGCGGCTATGCATGTCTACAGTAACATTTGGACAGTATCCACCACACAGTGGATGGGTCTTCTGTAAAGATTGGGATGTTTCAAGGAAGAGGGAAAGAGACCCGTTAAAAAGTGGCTGACTGTACCTTTAATATGTTGCGTCTGTTCTTTATATGCTGCTAAATTGCTTTGCCCCGCCCTTCAAGTGACACTGAGTAGGCTACCAGGAAGCGGATAGCTCATCGTCAACCGGTTCGTTATGACTAACACTCTATCATCACAAAATTCAACATCTTGGTAAGGTCTATTTCACTGGTATGTAACATGATGAGACGCTAGACTCTCACCATGGCCAGGCCTCCTATCTCCTTCACGGCCAGGTAGAGCCTGCAGAGGTCCAGGGGCTTCTTGCTGACGGCGGGCAGCGTGGGCACGGGCGTGCCCCTCTCCTCCATGAAGGACAGGTAGCGCTCCACCCAGCCGCGCCTCTCGGGCTCCCCGCCCATGTCAAACAGACGCGTGATCCGCTCGCCGGTCATGGTGGACGAGTTGGGTTTCTGACGGAGGACGAGAGGTGGATGATTCATGCGTTATCATCCAGCTACATATGTCTTCCGCGTCGACTTTGCTTTACACGTGTATTTCATGACGATTAAAATGTTCGGAATGGAATTAAATTGAGTTGAACCAATTAAGTCATAAAAACAAAAAAAACATTCAAGACAAATTGGGACAAATCGGGACTCATACTCATCATCATCATCATCATCATCATCATCATCATCATCATCATACTGAAACACACACACACACACACACACACACACACACAAATCGTTGGACTATATTGTAAAGAAGTTAGAAGAATGTCTCTTACAGGGCTGGAGGGGGTCTTGGGCCAGGCGGGGCTGCTGATGCTGTCACTGTCGTCCCCGTGGTAGGAGGACAGGCTGGCAGGGCTGGGGGACAGGGGGGAGGGCACAGGCATGGCCCCAGGGGTGGTGGGCTGGGACATACACTGGGAGTTGTAGGCCTCCTGGGGCTGTCGACACAAACACTCTGGTGAATTAGAAATGGCCTGTACGGGTCTTCTTCAGTCATGCTTTTTATCAATACCACATTGGTCTGTAGCACACAGACAGACGAAACAGTATGTCCCAGATATGGCTTAAATGCCTAACACACTCACATAGACACAGTACATCTCTGGATGAAATAAGAAGGTTTGAAAGATCAGCCTCAAACAGCCATCATCATCATCAGTACGGAGAAAGAGAGAGAAAGAGAGCAAAACAGAGAGAGAGAGAGAGAGAAAGAGAGAAAGAGAGAGTGAAAGAAAGAGGTAAGCGAGAGAGGGAGAAAGTGAGGAGAGTGTGAAGGAGAGAAAGAGAGAGAAAAGAGAGAGAGAGAGATATGTATAGATCAAAAACATTTTCACACCTATCCCTACACCCCTACTGTGAGCTCACAACAACAGCCACATCTACCCTCAAAGACCTCTCATGACTTCTCACAGCTGTGAGCAACAGAAACACTGCTTGCAAAAAAAGATAGAGAGAGAGATAGGGAGCGAGAGAGAGAGAGAGAGAGATAGGGAGCGAGAGAGAGAGAGAGAGAGATAGGGAGCGAGAGAGAGAGAGAGTAGTCAGAACGCGAATGAACAAGTGCTCCAGGTCTGTGTACAGGTATATGCGTCTCGTTGACAGATTGCATATGTCAGCAGAACCAAGCGTTCCCATGTTTTTTTCTCCCTCTCTCACCATCCCGCTCGCTCCCCCCCCTTCTCTCTCCCGCCCTCCCTCTCTCTCCCTTCCTCCCTCTCTCTCCCTCCCTTCCTCCATCTCTCTCCCTCCCTCCCTCCCCCTCTCTCCCTCCCTCCCTCCCCCTCTCTCCCTCCCTCCCTCCCTCCCTCCCCCTCCCTCTCTCTCTTTCTCTCTCTCCCTCCCTCCATCCCTCCCTCATGCTGGAGCAGGCAGACTAAGGCCTTGCTGTGTTTCTGCAGACAGATCATCTCTTCAGGGAGCTCTAGGGGTCTTTCAGGCTGGCTTTGACTGTCTTAAATAATTCAAGACCCTCTACTAAAACCGGTGAGGGATTTTCACTCAAAATATATGGGAGGAGAAAAACAAAAGGGAACTGGAGAAGCAAAAGAAGAAAAGAGCAAAGCTGTTACTGAGCTGAACTGATGAGAAGTGAGAAGTCAGCACTATGGTATTGGGCTGTGTGGAGAGGAGGAGGTTTAGGGTGGAAAGTGTGTGTGTGTGTGTGTGTGTGTGTGTGTGTGTGTGTGTGCGTGTTTGTTGCGCGCGTGGGCGAGCGTGTGTGTGTGAGCGTGACACTAAACCCACTCTCTGCCAAAACATCAACAAGAACAGAGCTGAGGGCAATAACAAAGCCCGAAAAATATTATTAGCTGTAAATATTAAGCAAATCATAAATATGGCAAGAAAACCCAACCAAACAGCCTGATATGCTGACGCAGCGTACCTCCCGAAGATCTGTTGGGCTCATTAGCGTGAACATATCAGCAGCAAATAAGAGTGGAAGAGAGGAAGAGAGAAACACAGACAGAGAGAGGGAGGATGTCGTGTACCTTGGGTTTTGGGAGGTCATTGGTGGGGGTGGTCTCGTCCTTGCCCTCCGTTTTCTGCTTTCCATCTGGACTCGTCATCCCATCCCCAGCCATCCCCATGGCTCCTGGACAAGACGGAGGGAGAAACAAACGACAACAAATAGTTTTGGATTCAAAACGCTGTGCTTTCATAATAACACCTCTGAGACGAGTGAGATGTAGATTGTATATGTGTGTGTGTGTGTGTGTGTGTGTGTCTGTCTGTGTGTGTGTGTCTGTTTGTGTGTGTGAGCGTGTGTGTGTGTGTGTCTGTGTCTGTGTGTGTAATTGCGCATCATGCATGCGTGTGTGCGCTTGTGTGTGTGTAATACCGCAGCATGCATGTGTGTGTGTGTGTGTGTGTGTGTGTGTGTGTGTGTGTGCTTGTGTGTGTGTAATAGCGCATCATGCATGTACAGTGTAGCATCTCTAACACGTGTCTGTGTGGACGCATTGACACAGCCCTCTCAGTAGCTGAGCACTCCTGGGGGGCTCAGCTAGCCGCACTAGCTAACGTCTCCAGCAGCACACCGGATGAGTCCCCCGAGGATACCGCTGAGAGGACCAGCCAACCTGGGACGGTCTGCTAGCCTAGCGTAGCATGCCCCATTTCAGCTTCAGGCTCTATATATAAACCCGCAGAGCGAGGAGAGCAGAGACAAGCTCCCTCGCTAATGAGTTTCTGGGCCACTGCGATTGTCTCAATTAACCTGACTCTGGATCAGAGAATGATGACTGTGAGTTTTGAAGATATTCGGGACGGGGGCCGAAAAAGTAATCGGACCAAACTTTTTTTCACACGGGTGAAACGCATGCCGTCTTCGTAGGACAAAAGAGAGTATGGAGAGTTCCCAGCACTAAGATGACTTCACTGAGTTACTGGAATATGTTATGAAAGGATAGCCTTGGCAAAACTGGAAAGTTTCACTCGCTCCACAGAGAGACACGGTCTCAAAGGAAGAAGTCATGAAGGAAAGAGAAAAATCGAGGGACGGTGTTTGCTTGAGAAGAAAGAACACCATCTTTCTCACACGGCCTTGTAGATATGATCTTAAGTGCCTGCCTAATATCAAACGAGACATGTATTCATCGCCCCAAAACAATAATTTGTGTCATCACTCAACGGGACCTTTGGTCTTGAAAATCGTATTCACCTCCGCAAAAAACTGAATACGATTCAATAAATATTTTTTGAAATGAACAGGGACTTTCACAGCCACGTCGGAAAGGGTTGACTGCATATTTCCCGTTGACAAGGTTTTCGGCACACAACAGGTCCCAAGGTCTGTGGGTTTTCAGCACCGATGCGATGCAGCACTAAGTGAAGCTAATAGGTTTTCTCCCCAACCCCAGGGGCAGGAGAGACGAGTCTTTAAGAACCACGGCACTCTCCTTCATTTGAAGTCTCACCAAATGTCATACAGGCTGACATTTAGGTTGGTAAAGGCTGTGCAGGAAAACACTTTTTAGTTGGCTTTTTGCTCTCTGAGGTTCTCGTAAGCACAATGCACAGGGCTTAAGGGCCGTGGGGGGGGGGGGGGAGACGAGGACGACTTAATTCATCTGTACTCTGGAGGGTTGACTTAACAACGGGAACACAGACCTGCTGGAACATAACTAGCATCAGAGAAAAGAGTCTTGTCTCTCTCTGTCTCTCCATCTCTCTCTCCCTCTTTCTCCCCCTCTCTCTCCCTATCCCTCTCTCTCTCTCTCTCTCTCTCTCAGGTGCTTAAGTGTTTATTCTCTTCCAAAAACATTCACGTGAGCACTAACAGGTGTTGGCATTGGCTTAGTTCTGGTTCTCTGTTATAATTATTCTCTGACATTAATCTGGTGGGTATCGGCCAACTGGCATCAGGACAGCGCTGTGATGACAGACACGCTAAATTGTTTTGATTGCTTTAATGGGAGAAGGGATTTGGTATTTCCATGTCACCTTCTGCTTGTGCTACCGTACCGGTAATTCAACAACACTGATAGACTGGTACTGTTGTTTGTAGTGTAAATGCTGTCATCGTTAAAGAATAAGACTGTGAGGAGGTTTACAATAGAGAAGGGGTTGTTTCCCAAGCGTTTGAGGCTGGTAGGGTGGCTGTCCAGGGCCATGCTGGACCACCTGAGGGTGGTGTGTTGTGTGTGTGTGGGGGGGGGGGGTCTCGGGTGTGTTACCAGAGGGTTGCATGTTGTAGGGGGGTCCCTGTGGCGTGCCCAAGCCTGAGTTGTTCCCCGCTGGCTGGCTGTAAGAGGCACCGGACCCCATGGTACCCATCTGGTTGTTGCCAGGGCCTGGGTAGCTGCCCTGCCTGGGACAGAGAGAGAGAGAGGGAGGGAGAGAGAGATAGGGGGGGGAGAGAGAGAGAGGGAGGGAGGGAGAGAGATATAGGGGGGCAGAGAGAGAGAGAGGGAGGGAGAGAGAGATAGGGGGGCAGAGAGAGAGAGGGAGTGAGAGAGAGAGAGAGAGAGAGGGAGGGAGGGAGAGAGAGGGGAAACTGGTTAGAGAGAGGAGAGAGTGAACATGGTCTATAGGGAGTGGACATATGTTAGCAGACATATATTATAGTCCAGTAAAATAAAATACATTTCACCCTCCTATTTATTTAGCATCCTTTTCTCTGGCCATACAAAGCCATATCTGCCTGAAAGTCTCAGATGAAAGCATCGCAAGATGGGAAAATGCAGATTTCATGTATAAACACTATCTTTTTCTATATCAAATGCGCGTGCGTGCGTGTGCGTGAGTGTGTGTGTGTGTGTGTGCGTGTGTGAGTGTGTGTGTGTGAGTGAGCGACAGCCGGAAAAAGAAAAGCCATCCTCCCCCTCTCCTATCTCTCCCCCTTGCAAATCCCTTTACCCCCTCCCCCACCCCCCCCTCCTCTCCCCCTCCTCCTCTCCCCTAAAGTCATAATTTAACTAATTAAAGGTGTGCTTCTGGAGAGGATCACGTTATTTGTTGCCATGGCGACTGCTGGAAATCAATCCCATCCTCTCTGGGAGCGTGGCGCGCTGCGAGGACATCAGAGGGCTTATCTGCAACCTGCCCGACGTCAGCAGCGCGCTAGTCTCAACCATGCTAGCTCCGTGCCGCGGCGCCACGCTAACCCACGGCCAGGCCTGGACACCATTTGGAAGAGCTCTACATCCTGCTGCTCCCAATAATCCCCCCAGATAACCAGAGAAAAGGAGACAGAGGGAGGGAGGGAGGGTTAGAGAACAAAATGAGCAAGAGGGATGAAGGAGAAAGGGAGAGAGAGAGAGAGGGAATAGAGAGGGGAAACGAGAGTAGCAGATTGACAGAAAGAAGCTGAAGACAGAGAAAGAGGAGAAGCATCCTCTTCATCCACAGAGGATCATATCCTTAAAGAGAATCAAACAACGCTACACGGCCACAGAGTGGACAGAGTGGACAGAGTGGAGAGAGTGGACAGAGTGGACAGAGTGGACAGAGTGGAGAGAGTGGACAGAGTGGACAGAGTGGAGATAGTGGGCACTTACATGCTTGGAGCTTTACACACAACACAGATGACACAGGTCAAACACACGAAAAAAAAACTTTCTGCCCCCACTTTAGACCTGTCTCTTCTAACATAGCGATAACAGCACAGAACCCCCTCCGACCACCCCCACCCACACACACACACACACACACACACACACTTAATTCTGGATAAAACGTCAGTCAAAAGGCAGCAACTTCAAAAGAGCTGGCATTGGAGGAGACCCAGTAGAGAGGAGGAACAATGGGCCGGGTTGGAAGCGATACAGGCAGCCTAACAGGAGGGATGGGTTTGGTAACGCTCGGGGTAATCTCATCTCACAGATGTAATTAGTCATAGAGCACGTCTGATGATACATGTGTAATCCCTCTATGAGGCTCATCTCACCAGCACCAACCCAAACAAGCACATCCATCCAGATGCATCTCATCCAACGGTGCGCTTACTGCCTGTCTCTCTGCACGCTTACTGCCTGTCTCTCTTACTGCCTGCCTCTCTTACTGCCTGTCTCTCTGCCTCTGCCTGTCTCTCTGCCTCTGCCTGTCTCTTACTGCCTGTCTCTCTTATTGCCTGTCTCTCTTACTGCCTGTCTCTCTTACTGCATGTCTCTCTTACTGCCTGTCTCTTACTGCCTGTCTCTCTTACTGCCTGTCTCTTACTGTCTGTCTCTCTTACTGCCTGTCTCTTACTGCCTGTCTCTCTTACTGCCTGTCTCTCTTACTGCCTGTCTCTCTTACTGCCTGTCTCTCTTACTGCCTGTCTCTTACTGCCTGTCTCTCTTACTGCCTGTCTCTCTTACTGCCTGTCTCTCTTACTGCCTGTCTCTCTTACTGCCTGTCTCTCTTACTACCTGTCTCTCTTACTGCCTGTCTCTTACTGCCTGTCTCTCTTACTGCCTGTCTCTCTTACTGCCTGTCTCTCTTACTGCCTGTCTCTCTTACTGCCTGTCTCTTACTGCCTGTCTCTCTTACTGCCTGTCTCTCTGCCTCTGCCTGTCTCTTACTGCCTGTCTCTCTTACTGCCTGTCTCTTACTGCCTGTCTCTCTTACTGCCTGTCTCTTACTGCCTGTCTCTCTTACTGCCTGTCTCTTACTGCCTGTCTCTCTTACTGCCTGTCTCTTACTGCCTGTCTCTCTTACTGCCTGTCTCTCTTACTGCCTGTCTCTTACTGTCTGTCTCTCTTACTGCCTGTCTCTTACTGCCTGTCTCTCTTATTGCCTGTCTCTTACTGCCTGTCTCTCTTACTGCCTGTCTCTCTTACTGCCTGTCTCTTACTGCCTGTCTCTTACTGCCTGTCTCTCTTACTGCCTGTCTCTTACTGCCTGTCTCTTATTGCCTGTCTCTCTTATTGCCTGTCTCTTACTGCCTGTCTCTCTGCCTCTGCCTGTCTCTCTTACTGCCTGTCTCTCTTACTGCCTGTCTCTCTTACTGCCTGTCTCTCTTACTGCCTGTCTCTTACTGCCTGTCTCTCTTACTGCCTGTCTCTTACTGCCTGTCTCTCTTACTGCCTGTCTCTCTGCCTTTGCCTGTCTCTCTGCATGCAAAAAAAAAAAAAAGACTTGATGATCCCTAAAAATGGAAAGATAAGTATATTCTATTTTCCTTCCGGATTCACTCTGAAAAATATACTCCCCGTATAGCCACTGAATCCCCCCCAAACACCAAGCGCCAGCTCTGATGTGAATAATGTAAAAAAAAAGGAGAAAGAATCACAAATAAACAACTACAACAACAACAACAACAACAACAACAACATCAAAAACAGCGACG
>NC_137674.1:45108249-45115749 GCF_963989245.1 Nansenia antarctica | reverse complement strand
AATTCTCTCTCTGCAGACGCTGGAGCCAGAGCCAGGCCTCACATCCTTACACCACTCTGTTGTTCTTCTCCAAAACCCCCAAATAATTGTTCCAAACCAAGTCTTAACCCATGCTATATGCAACAGTATTGTCACTAACTAACTTCACCCTATCACAGGCCCCAAACATTATTTTACATATCCAATGTCTACAGAATGTCTAGATTGCCCATCGAAACCCAAGTCCTTGTTTTCTCAACGAGAAACAAGTTTACACAAGTCATTTAGACATAAAAAACAATATATTTGTACTTAACGACAACCAATCAAGCGGAGTACGGGTGTATTCCTGATTAGCTAATGAAAGCAATATGATATTGTATACAGTTTCAGCCACTCGGAGGGAAACTCTCGGAGGACAGAGGAAAAAACACTTAACAAGATTTAATCACACAGACTCTCTCCCTCTGGCCATGGGGGATATGAGAAGTGGCCTTGCTTTGCTCATTTGGCATTCTTTACACTCTGCGTAATGAAGCTGGGGGAGCCCGTCTGCTGGGCCAGGGAGAACCTGGGCCGAGGCTAAGGTGAGAGGAGAGGACAGGAAACAAAAAGAGAAGAAGAGAGGAGGAGAGGGGGAGGGGATGAGGGGATGAGAGAGAAAATAGGGGTTCTCCAGATGACAGCCAATCTCCAGACAGGGGTAGAAGATGAAAGCCAATGACATCATCCCAGACTATGAGGTGACTTCCTCCCTTGCTGTGGGCTGCTGTGGTGTTACCGTGGCGTTGCCATGCCAAGAGGATACCAGACACGCACACAGAGAGGGGGGGCGGGGGGGGCATCCGGTGCCCACTTTGTTTTCAGACAGAGAAAAACAGGTTTAAATGTTTCAGAATGCTGAGATCCCAATCACAACCAGGAAACAGTCAACGCAGGATTAGCTCCGTCTTTTCCAGACCAAATCTCCTTTTAATCTTCTTCAGCTGCTCAGACACACACAAGTCGTGCTAAAATCACAACCAGAGTGGAGACAGCAGAGAACAACAGAGAGGCCTCCGAGAAGAGGGGTGGGGGGGGGGGTGGATGCTACCAGTGAAGTCGTCCTTAACTGTCCCCTGCCTTCGCTCTTGTTAGCGAAGCTCGTTTCGCTGAACCCAAAAAAAAAAAAAAAACGTTAAGCTTCAACTGCAGACGGAGGCTCTGTCAAGTCTGGTCTCTTTCTGGGAACTCAAATCTCAGCACGCTTCACTAACTCTGCCTTCTCCCTGTCTTAATATTGTACCGGATCCATTTCCTGGGATCATCATCAGCATGCTAAGCGTCTCCAATCTTAATGTATGATCCGTGATGGCAAGAGAGAGAGACAGGCAGGACTAATATAGAGACAGGCAACCCCCTCCCCCCCCCCGTTTCTCTTTCTCTCTATCTTCCCCTCCATAATATAGAGACAGGCAACCCCCCCTTTCTCCTTTTTGTCTCTCTCTCTATCTTCCCCTCTCTAAGATAGAGACAGGCAACCCAACCCCCCCTCCCCTTTCTGTTTTTTTCTCTCTCTCTATCTCCCTCTCTCTAGATAGACCCCAAGCAACCCCCCCTTTTGTCTCCCTCCCTCCCTCTCTCCCCCTCCCTCCCTCCTTCCCAGTAGGATCTAGGGTCTGGCTGTCTGAGAGAGTGAGGGGAGAGAGTGACAGGCCTTCTGATTTGGCACAGCAGCTCACATCATGTCTTGCCACTTCTTATTGACAGTGAAGCCGTCTCTTAATGGCTTCCCTCAGCATTTACATACTCTTGTCTGCAGCGGCGGCGGGATCTGCGCCATTAATCACACACTGTCTAAACCACGCCACCCGTCCTCCAAATGCCAAGCGACTCGGGACGCAGCGACCACGAACGCCCGCACGGAGAAGCGCTTGTTAACCCCGGGACAGACGGCGGAGGGGGGGGGGGATTCGTTTGTCATTGTTACAGCACGTGAGATGATGATGATGATGATGATAATGATGATGATGATGATGATGATTGTCTCGTTTCACTCTTTTGGACAGGGGAGCTCTTTATGATGAGGGTGGAGGACTCCCTTAGCGATTAGCTGTTATAGCCACAGATGCTAGCCACAGTTAGCATTGATCAGCTGTCAGGGGAGGGAAGTTGTATTGACATCCATGCTAAGCTAAGCTACAACAAGAGACGTCCTTTGAGGATGAGTGTCGGAGATGGTACTGAGTTGACCTACCCGTGGTTCTCCGACTGAGAGGAGACGTGGGTAGGGTGCTGAGGGTGGAGAGGAGGGGTGGGGGTGGGGGTGGGGGTGGGACTGGGACTGGGTCCTGGCGGGCTGTGGTGGGCTGGGGACCTCGGATATGGAGGTCTACTGTAAAGGGAGACAACAGGTTTGCAGGGGCGAAAGAGTTTTAGTGTTACTGCACACCGTCATCTTGATAGGACTCACACAGGAGGAAATATGAATGTCCATCGGTCCTCCATTACAGAGAGAAGAGAACTCCACCAACACACAACATTTACATACTAGGAATAAAACTACTCTGCACCAAGAGGGAGGCATGGAAATGTTTGTGCAACAGTAAAAAAAAAAAGAAAAAAAAAAACACCACTACAGTCAGCATAGATGTCATCCACCCATCCCACCCATCTCCCATGATGCATTGTTAGGAAAAAGCCACAAGCCGTTCACTGACAATGCGCCCCTTTCAGCGGCGGCCATCTTGCTACACGTTCCCTCGTCGACAGAGTTCAACAAGAGTTTACAGCCCACACAGCTCCATCACTCATAACATAAATTCTGTGAAGCACTCACCCATTAAAAGCACAAACATGGTTTGATTAAATAATGTAACACTTAGCATAAAAGTACTGTTTGATGTTTATCAAGGTTCTTTCTGTCAAGGCTCTTGATGTCGCTGTTTTGTCTAGTTTCACTGAGTACCTGGGTGTAATGAATTAATCACGGTTGTCATCGCGAAAAAACAATATATGTGGCATCACAGTGGTGCTGTCCGTATTTACCACAATGCATCTGGTTGTTATAATCCTCTCTCTTATCATATTTTGAAAGCCATTTCATATTTTGGACATTTACAAAATCTGTGTATGATTTGAGGAGCGGGACTGAGCTTCAAATAGTCCAGACAATAGAAGGCCCCTCGGATAACTCTTACTCTGGCATCTGAGGAGATAAAAAAAAAAGCTTCAAAAAAGTCAATAAATGAAAAATGTTAAATTCAGCATTTCCATGCGTCTCCCCTCAGTCCAGCATATCCAGAGACATGGACACGACGAGACGTTTGACTGAGCGGCGTAACGCCCAAAGTCTCTGTAGTGACATAAGTGACTGACGCTCTGAGTCCGCTAATTTTAGCAACAGACTATTTCCAAAGGAGATAAAAATAGGCTTTCTCAAAAGAGGACCTTTTTTTGCTGGAACGTTCTGCTCACTTTCTCCACTCTCTCTGTCAACGTTACTGTCATGCATAGAACTACTAAACCATACGCATGCAGGGACACGCACACATACACACACGCACGCACGCACGCACGCACACTCACACACACCCACACACACACACACACACCTCTCTCATCTCACCTGCTCTGGGCAGAGTTGGCTGCGGCCTGCATGACAGCAGCAGCAGCCTCCTGGGCCTTGCGGTTCACGTTGGCCACGTTCCCCAGGGGAGGAGGCCCCATGCCTGGGCCGGCCGGTTGGGGCATGCTGGGGGAGCTGGGGGCCATGTTGGGGTAGGGCCGGCTGCCCGCCCCAGGACTGCGGCCCATGGGCATGGGCTGGCCGGGACCCTGGCCGTGCATGGGGCTACTGGCGTTCATACCCAGGCTGTTGGTCAGGCCAGGCCCTGGGCCACTGTAGCTGGCACTGGGGGTCCCTCCGTAGTTGGGGGGTCGTGGGTAGTTCCCTGAGGAGGGGGAGGAGGAGGAGGGGGAGGAGGAGGAGGGGAAGGGGGAGGAGGAGGAGGGGGAGGAGGAGGAGGAGGAGGAAGAGGGGGAGGAGGAGGAGGAGGAGGAGGGGGAGGAGGAGGGGGAGGAGGAGGAGCAGGAGGAGGAGGAGGAGGAAGAGGGGGAGGAGGAGGAGGAGGAGGGGGAGGAGGAGGGGGAGGAGGAGGAGCAGGAGGAGGAGGAGGAGGAGGAGGACAAGCATAACATCTGGGAATGAGTAGATGCAATGTTATGGGAATATATTCTAGTCATCTATTTTATGCATTACACTCTCACTTTAATACCATTCAATGCCCTTCAACCCTTCATGTGCAGTATGTCAGAAAGCAAATGTCAAAAAAAAAAAAAAAAGCTGATCTGAAATGTGCTGGATAAAATTATTTTTGAGTTTAGCTTCTATGACATTGACACACAGTCTTTGTATCTTTCCAAATGTGAATAAAGTTGCTTGTTTCACAATAAGCCATTGTCATTGACATTGGGTGCAGATCTGTGACATTTATGGGAGGAGAGGACTGCTGAATCGGCATGGGAACAATTTTTGCGGCTTAAGCTTGGGTTTGTGAAGCGCTGGAGAGGCATTGTAATCTGGAGTAAACGCTTTCTCTCTGCCCCAGAGTGCCACGGAGCCAGGACGCTAGAAGCCTTCCTAAGGCACACTTAAACCCCTCCATTTTGGCTCTGACAACCCCCCAACTCCACAACCAGCTGGGAAAGGAGACAGACAGACACACACACACACACACACACACACACACACACACACACACATACACAGGCACAGGGCCTTTCCACTACGATTTTTCCTCTGAGGACAAATCTCTGTAAAATAGAAATGGAAAAATGTGGCGTCTCCCTTTGTAAAAGGGGCTATTTATTTTGATTTGATTAAGGGTGCTTTAGTTGGGGCTCCCAGTCTAATCCCCTGAGAATATGTCTGGAAAAGGGGATCAAGTCCCTTTTAAACCTGAAGGGTTTTCCGGCTCTGAACGAGGGAAAAGTTGAATGACAATATTCTGCGGTGCGAAGGAACTGATTCCAAAAATGGAAATGGCTCTGGGTATCCTGGAGCTGCCTGGCTGGAAACACATTCCACATGACATAAGCCTGTGACTCCAACAGAGAGAAAAAAAAAGAAAGAAAAAAGTCCCCCGGAGATGGGATTTATATAAAATCAAAATAAAAGTCTTTCCCATGAAAATGTGCTTCTCCAGTTGAGTTTGTCCATAACAAATGTAATGGAATCTATTTCACTGGAGATGTAAAAACAAGTCTTAGATATCTGGGGAGCCTTTTGCTGATTCCCAGCATTGCTGACACCTGTCAAGAGTTTTGGGGCCTCATTTCCTACAAGCCAAAAAAGGAACCATTCAGAGGGAGAAGGGGGGTGGATGAACACAGGAGAATATATAAAACATGGGTAGGGAAAGGTGTGTGTGTGTGTGTGTGTGTGTGTGTGTGTGTGTGTGTGTGTGTGTGTGTGTGTGTGTGTGTGTGTGCGTGTGTGTGTGTGTGTGTGCGTGCGTGTGTGCACGCTAAACAGTAAGAGTAGAGAGAGTGTGTGAGTGTGAGAATGGGGGATGGGGGCACCACATTGTAATACGATGACACGATTTCCCTTCCCAGAAGCCGATGGGACTGTGGAGAATCATGGGAGATCCAGCATGCAGTCTCCCTATCCTCCCCATTGTTGCAGCTGAAAAGGCCTAAGTCAGCAGCCTCTCATCCCAGTCTGGACAGCTGTTGGGCTTCAGTCACTCTGGCTGTAGGACTTGGCTGTGCTTAATGGGTGTGTGGACACTGTGGTTCCTAGCTGCTCTCTCTCTCTCTCTCTCTCTCTCTCTCTCTCTCTCTCTCTCTCTCTCCTCCCTCTTTCTCTATCTCTGTGTGTGTATGTCTCTCTGTCTCTCTGCTTTCTCTATCTCTGTGTGTGTGTCTCTCTCTGTCTCTCTCTCTCTGGCTCTATCTCTTCCTCTCTCTCTGTCTGCCTGTCTCTCTCTCTCTGGCTCCCCCACCCCTCTCTCTCTCTCTCTCTCTGTCTGCCTGTCTCTCTCTCTGGCTCCCCCCCCCCCCCCCTCTCTCTCTCTCTCTCTCTCTCTCTCTGTCCCTCTCTCTTTCTCCTGGGAGGTTGATAAGTATCACTGAGTCCTTGTTGGACACTCAGAGTCTGGGTTTTTCCATTCTTAGCACTCAAAACACCCCTCCAAAAGCCAGATGCAGTAGTGCCTGGGTATTTTCCATGACACTCCAGCCATGGCTGCCTAATCTACAGTGGTTTATACCTACTAAAAAATGACCAGAGGGGAGACATGAAAGAGGACTGCCCCATAAAGAGTTGACATGATTTATTGACAGAGATTGTCATTTAAGAAGCTTTTTTTTTTGGGAAGTTTTAGAGCGAAGCTTTGTACTTCATACTGTATACTGAACAGAGAAGGAAGCTGGTTGAGAAACAACTCCATGTCTGGGGTGTTGTTTTTGTGGAGACCGAGTCACATTCAGCTTCCTTGTGTGATTTTCTCCTCACCCTGAGAACGGTTCATTCCCAGACTAGCTGGCTCTGTGCCAGAGTGCCTCTTCAAGGGCGATTAGTGCTCTCTGCGTCCTCCACGGCCACCGAGGGGGGCCGCTCTCTAACCCCCAGAGCACAGTCTCTCGTCCCTACGCAAGTCTGAGGGGCCTGTCCTCCTAAATCAACCTTTGTTTTTTTTTCTTCTTCATTTATTTGTACAGCACTCAAAACCACAACCGTCATTATGAATGCTGTTTTTGTTGACACAAAATCTACAACTGCAAACAGACAAGAAAAGAGACAGTAGAGAGAAGCCGGACAATGTAAATTCTCATTTGTGTCCGTTCACATTATCTGGGCCCGGCCATCATATTCTCTCAGCCTGGCTGCGGGTTGTGAGGTGTGGTATTTTTATATCCGACGGAGAGGCAGGCAAAGAGAGGACTGCGGTGCGTTCCCAATTACATGGAAATTCCAGGCATGGTCACGCATTCCGAGGACGCTGTCCATGCACCGTATTTAATCCCCCCGCACTCCCGCGGGAGAAAGGGGGACTGTGACCGAACAGATTATAAACACTGCTTCCTCAGCAGACTGGATACAGCGTCGCTAACAGCCGGCGCACCCATCCCTGACCACGGCGAGGGGGGGGGGAATGCTGTGTACCCGAGAATCACTGCCCACACCGTCTCTATCTGTGGATTCCATCAATAGGGAATGTTACGCAGATTATACGCCTGTGTGGTACAGCTGCATAGGACATTGAATATGGCTAGGCTTGCTTGGTTCTGTGAGCAGCACATACTGTAATGTACATGTTGCTGAACACAAACAAAATGGGGGCACGACAGCAGTTTGGGTTTCATTGGAGAGAGGAAGGAATTCTAGGTAAAAAGCAGTCGGTATCCTGAATCGCTTTTTCCCCCCTTTCTCTCAGGACTTAGTCCTATCTCTCTCTCTCTGTTACTTACAGTTCCCTCTCAGTTTCTCACTCCTCCCCCTCCTCTCCCTCCCCTCCCTCCCTCCCTCCCTCCCTC
>NC_137674.1:45095749-45103249 GCF_963989245.1 Nansenia antarctica | reverse complement strand
CCCGCCCCCCCACCAGCACACCCGACCCCACCAACCAAGCACAAACCATAGTTCTAAACTTTATAATAGCAAACATTTTTAAATGAATTGCTAATCATTTCTAAATGAATTTCAGACGACAACTTGTCACTGCTGATACCATACGATACAATGAGTGCTGGTATACTATAACATACTCAATACTCAAATACTATGCATTATCGCCATGGGGGGGGGGGGGGGGGGGGGGGGGGGTAAGATAAGGAAAACAATTTATAATAAAATCTTTTAATAATAATCAGGACAGACACTTATTTTGTTTGGTGTAATAATGTGAGTTTTTCATGTGTACTGTTTTGCAATAAATAATTGATTACAAAAACAAATACTCAAATACTATGCTCAACAAAACAGGCAGGTCCCAAGCACCCCTACCTTGGGGTCCGTACTGTCCTCCCTGGGGTCCGTAGGGGCCAGAGGAGCCGCCCTGGGCCTGGGGGTAGGGGCCCATCCCTGGGTAACCCTGCTGTCCTCCAGGAGACGGGTGGGGTGACATGGAGGGGCCAGACTGGGGAGGCACAAACTGGGACGCAGACTGGTTCCTCTGCATGTTGGCCATAAACCCTGGAAACCACGTACACACATACACACACACATATTAGTAGTCACATTTTACAATTCTTGAACACAAACATTAGTAGCTGCATCAGCCCACACACACACACACACACACACACACACACACACACATTTATTTAGCTATAAAAGAAACTATATTTATTTTGCTATAAACACACATGTGAAAAGGTGCGTTAGGAGACGTGCAGCAGATTGATTTTGGTGTGCCACTGTAGGCTTGTTGAGTGCTTAGATTCAGCTTGCGGTTGCATTCGCTGCCTTCCACTGATACTATGTCATTTTATTATTCTGAAATGATTATCCATTCCAACATTCGCAGGGAAATCATATTGAATGATCACCACCCACTCATTGTTGGAGACCTGCCCCCAGCCTCTACGCTAACTGAGATGCTGAACTAAATAACCGACTTAGCGGCTATACCCGGTGAAACTGAGTGTTGCTCTTTCAGGATGCAAACACAACTATGGTGAAAAAAGAGAGAACTACCCGAAGTTGTTGCAGACAGGAGGGGCGGTCCGGCGGGGGCTAGTGTTATAAAAAGCGGTTATGACTTAATCAATTGTTTGCTCTGAAGAAGCTCCTCTCACAAAAACATTAAGTCAATGTTGTTGGCTACTCTTCTCTACACTCACACAACCCACCTCTGCATTGGATATGCGATCACACATAGGTACTGGCAGTTTAGGTGCAGCACTTTGCCTGATCTTCTCAGCTGCTTGGTTGCTGGGAGTGGGGTCTCCTTTCTGAGAAGCTGCTTCACACTTTGTGTTGTTATGATAGTGGTCACCTTCT
Source organism: Nansenia antarctica (assembly GCF_963989245.1). Lineage (NCBI taxonomy): Eukaryota > Metazoa > Chordata > Actinopteri > Argentiniformes > Microstomatidae > Nansenia > Nansenia antarctica. Next base: position 45,101,836 of record NC_137674.1, on the reverse strand, counting down.
GTCTGTGGAGCTCTGTCTGACAGTGTGATATGCACGCCCTTTCCTCCATAATTAATCTCGTTTGTGCATAATACACATCTAGCATGTACTTTTTTATTTAAAAAAAATTTGATAGTGGGAACTTATGGTTCACAAAACATTGTGACAGCGGCTGGTGAAAGGGGGAACAAGTCACCAATCAAAATGTTCGGACTTTTAATTTGAAAACGGAAATACATTTCAACATTGTTGAAAATCACATCACACTCGCTAGTCAAGCCAAACTATTACAATGCATTGGATTCGATGGATGAGTAATACCCACTGCTACCTAGTTAACTATAACACTACTTTACATTGTTAGCAGGCTCACAAAACAAGCTGTGTTAGTTGACTAGCGATGTGTCATTGACTTTCAACAACGCTTAGCTCGCGCTTTTATTTTGAAATCGCGATAACAAGTCAATGTCGGAATGTGCCTGTTGTTCAGAGAACAGATGCCAAACTACCGACATGTTTGCTGTAATAATATGATTTTGCAGTAGGCAGCCATCAGTCAATAGCTCGTCTCATTCACAAAACAGCATGGGTCGCTTGCACTGTTTGATCACGTATTTTAGAACTGATTACAGAGATGGTGAACGTTAGCACTAGCTAACACTAGCTATCTATTTACCTTAGATTGGGCCCAAACCCAATTTACCCCTACGGCTTCTTTTTGCGCGTTCACGTTTAGGGTAAGGGTGTTCCAATTCATATTTCATCGAGGGCTAGGGGGAAGGGGGAGGGCTATCTACGTCTTCGTTTGGACATTTTTCATGACCAGACAACATTCGGAGCCATATCCCTCGCTCCCACAATGCATTGCCAATCATCTACAGAAATCAGATTTTTATGTAATGCAGAAGACAGCCACAAATGTCATTAACTTTTTCTGTAATTACTTATTAATAAAGATGTAAACAATTATGATAACCATCTTATTATCTTAGTTTAATGCCATTTCAATGCCTTTTCTTTATAACAAGCATAACAAAAAAAACGCTATTATGCCGAGGTGCTGTGTCTAACGTTACAGGCTGATTTGTGCATGACAGTCGCGCATATTGACATTTCCATGTCTGATGGCATAAGAGCTACAAGTTGTTTTGCTCTTCCATGATTTCTCAAGTGTGTTGATAACAAACGAAAAAAGATGCATATAGCACACGCAACATAAATAAACACAGCTGAAGAAGGCAATGTCAGATGTGTGAAATGGCTGGCAATATATTAACACGTCATCCGCACCGCGTCTATTTAAACGACTGCTGATGACGTATCAGGGTCTTGAAGGGTTGTCCCATTTCATAGGGAAATATTTCAACCACTATGGCTTGTGGCTCTGTTCAGAGGCCTTGGCTCAAAAGCGAGTGGCACTCGAAAACGAGCCGTAGGGGTAAAAAAGGGAATCGGGATTGGGCCATAGACTCGGTGTAGAAGCTGCTCTGACACGGAATACAATAACGTTAGCAAATACAACTACAGAGCTATTGATGGTCCTGACCCCAGAGCTATTGACAGTCCTGACAGCAAGTCCTGACCCCTGACGCGCAATCCATTCAGACTGTAGGAATACAGTATACTATGGGAATAGTTAAGGAGATTCGTCTGTCACAACTCCCCCCCCGCCTCCAAATAAAAACTCTTCGGATCTCCACGACACCCAAGTCACCCAAATTGACATGAAAGCAAGTTGTTTGTATCCCTGTCTTTAGAGGAAGCCCTCTGTATGTGTCAGGGCGTCAGGACATGGCCAACAACCACTTGACAGACATCCAAAATAGCATCCTAGCGGAGAAATTGAGATGTTTACATAACGTGTTACATGTTTCTAAGAACACCCCAGTGACATTGGTATGTGGTATGTGTGTGTGTGTGTGTGTGTGTGAGAGAGAGAAAGTAGACAGACTAGAGAGTGTGTACTCCTGTGTGTTTGTTTGTGTGTGTGTGTGTGTGTGTGCCTCTGTGTGTGTGTGTGTGTGTGTGTGTGTGTGTGGGAAAGTAGAGAGAGTGCGAGTGTGTCGAGAAATCTCCTATATTGCACTTTAAGGGAATATGACAGCAGTTCAACCATGACTGCCGTGTAATTCTACACTATTACAGAAGCTGTGAGCTGAGAAAAAAAGTATCTGTGCTCAACTTCCCTCCAACCATCCAAATTGACATTTCCAGTGATCTTCACAGGACCTCGTGGTGACGGCCGCAACTCCATTACGTTACAGTCTAAAACCTGGGAGCCGGTGGAGCGAAAAACATTTCCAATCCGCCATGAATGGGGAAAAAAGGTCACCGGCGGTCCAACCACTCTGGAGGGAGAGAGAGAGGGGCCTGTCTAATATTCCAGATTAGCTCTAAATGGATCTGCTTCGGTGGCCTACGTGGTGAACGCAGACCCTGATCTCTGACCACTCCACTGAGAGCGTCTGCACAGCCAGGGTCCACTTTTTTGATGGAGTGCGGTTTTTACAAGAAAAATGGGTTGGTTGCTGAGAGTACCATACTCTGGGCCCTATTATGCACTTCTTAACTTGCCGTCTTAAGTCTTAATTAAGACGCACCGCCAGGTTAAGACCTACCTCCACCCTTATTATGCGCTTCATACGCGCTACTGCTATTATGCCGGTGTCGATAGGCGCCCACACATAAGACGTAATACTCCCGTGCATATATTACTCATTGTGGGAGTGTTCATATGTTAATGAAGTGCACTAGGCGCCTGTGCTATTATGCGATCTGACTTTGCTCCTAGTGCTAAGAAGTGGTTTGAAAAGTTCTTAAGTTTAGACTTCATGCACGTTTTGAAACACGAGCGCGCCTCCGCGGTTTGCGCATGCATGTGGGCACACATGAACACGCACGTGGCTCCACGGCAAGACGTCAATTACGGTCACAGTATAAATGCTTTATTTCAGAAGGGAGAGGCAGAGAAGCGCGCTGACCTCCTTCTTAGGACTTCCATAATAGCATAGCGCTAATGACTCAACGCAGCCGGTTCTTAAAGGGAATGGCACCTGGCACGCTGATTGGGTTGATTGAGAAGACGCCCAAAACACACCCATGACTAATTTCTTTGCTTAGCGCTGGGTTTTAGGCGCCCACTACCGCACGCATAATAGCAAAGTGGCCTTGACCACGCCTCCACGTCTTAAGTTTAGATCTACCGCCTCGTCTTATTGCTTAATACTTATGAAGTGCATAATAGGGCCCTCTGTCTCTTACTGCTGTCATGTGTGAGAGGGAGGGAGGGAGGGAGAGAGAGAGAGAGAGAGAGAGAGAGAGAGAGAGAGAGAGGGAGAGCAACCGAGAGAGGAAGAGACAGGGATACAGAGAGAGAGAGAGAGAGAGACACACACAGAGAGAGAGAGAGAGAGAGAGAGGGAGAGAGATACCAAGAGAGACAGAGAGAGAGAGAGAGAGATACCAAGAGAGAGATACCAAGAGAGAGACAGAGAGAGCAACCGAGAGAGGAAGAGACAGGGAGAGAGAGGAAGAGACAGGGAGAGAGAGAGAGAGAGAGAGAGAGAGAGAGAGAGAGAGAGCGACGGTGCCTGAAAGTGTTTAGGCTGCTAGGGGGTTTAAGGGAGTGACGTGAAGGAGGGGGGGGGGGGGGGGGGGCGCATTATTGTAATGTTTTGCTTCCATTAGGGTAGAGGGGACTCTGAAAAACACAGTGTAATACCGCATTTTAAATTGCCTGGAAAATGGATGGTAAGAGGGACATTGTGCAGACAGTGCTAAAAGCAAATAACACATTCAAGGATTTTTTCTCTCTCCCCCCCCCCCCCCCCCTTCATCCCCCCCGACAACCAGGCTGGCGAGGCGAGTGAGGCTCTTAGCTGGACAACAACAACAGACGAGGCGGGGAGGGGATATGGGACGTTCTGCAGGATTTATGGAAATGAGAGAGGCTCTTCTACGTCAAACGGGGCAGGCACTTGAACCGTGGGATTTAATCATATATTCTAAAACAGCGTCCCTGTTAACCACAGGGCTTCCTGGGTCAGGTTGAGAGGAAGAGAGAGAGAGAGAGAGAGAGAGATAATAAAAATAAAAATAAATAATAATAAAAAGGACACATCCAAGGTTTATTTCCTGTAGCAAATAACTGGACACACACACACGCACACGCACACGCACACGCACACACACACACACACACAGACACACACACACACACACACACACACACACACACACACAGATGTTAACCGGCCCTTGGTGAGCTGTAGAGGAGCATTAGAGAGATATTGCTAATGTCGTTGTTGTCCCCTGCTCTAAACAAGGCCGTGTGGGTAATGTTCACTTTTTTCACGAGTGCCATTCAGTAGTAGAGAGGTGGTAGGCAACATCGAAATAGAATTAATTTCCTATGGTAATCCTACAGCAATGGCTGTGTACCGTATGATCCTTAGATACAGTATGGACTAACTCAGATAGAAGCCTGAGGGCCCTATTATTTGTTTAACTAATACACAGTCTTAAGCCTTGGCAAAAGGCAGATACTGTTGGGCAGTAGTTCCACATGTAGATCAACTATCAGTTTAACTGCATGTTCCAGTAGCTTGGTGGTAGTTTATCTACATTCAAGTTCTAGTAGTGATTCTAGTAGTTCATTACTTTTTGCCATGTAGCAGTAAGCTACTGTCACTACTCTGTTATAGAGACTCTACAGTGGCTTCAGTTCAGAATAGATTTCAAGATCCTTCTGCTTGTTTATAAAGCTAAAGAATATCTGAAATACCTTTTGCTAGCATAATATCAGCCCAATAGAGCTCTCAGGTCTTCTGACGCTGGTTTTCTCTGTGTAACACATGTACAAAAGAAGAGATTTGGTGAGGTTGCATTCTCATTTTATGCACCCAAATTGTGGAATGCACTGCCAGTTTACATTAGGGATGCAACCTCAGCAAATATGTTCAAGTCAAGACTAAAAACCCATCTTTTTAATATTGCCTTTAAATGACTAAATCATTAAATTATGATTATATAATGATTGGAGCACTTTGAGCTGCAAAGTATACAAATACAACCAATACAATACAATTTGTATACAACGTATACAAATAAAAAAGTTATTATTACCGGTACTCATTACATTTTTCCAAAAGAAAACCCCCAAAACAGTGGAATTTAACTATTATTAACTATTATTCCAGTCCTTGAACTCCCCTCCTATTTCTTCTGTTGCTGTCTCTGGTCTTCCCACTGCTCCCAGTGATTTCAGTCACACACTGTCTGTCACATGGACTCGTCATCTCTCAGTACATGACTGTCGTGTGTTGGATAAGGTAGTTTCCATGTAGTGAACTAGTTTTTCAAAGTAGCTTTATTGACAAACTGTATTTCTCTTAAGGGTAGCTTTAGTGTGGTTCGACTTCTTTCCTTGTAAAGTAACATTGGTAATCTAGTTAAATACTTTTTCAAAGTAGCTTCCTCGTAAAATACAATGAAACACTCAAAATGACTAATTAACTGAGGTAGGTCCGGTTTTTAGGTAAAAAACCTCCACACCAGGGGCTTGTGTTCTTAATATCAGACCAGGGCGGTTAACGTTCAACTACAGTGGTTTAGCCAGGTGTGTTTCCCATGACCTGGGCTGACCACTGTGTCAATAATGAGTAACTGCCCTTGACAACTTGCCCCCGTGTGTGTGTGTGTGTGTGTGTGTGTGTGTGTGTACGTGCAGAACCATAACCCCATTACACACTCACTCTGCATGGGTCTAACAGAGAGCAGACTGGCCTTCCTGTAGAACATAGTGAGTTCACTGTGACATGACCACTATTTCAGAAGTATGTGTGTGTGTGTGTGTGCGTGTCTGTGCATGTCTGTGTGTGTGTGTGTGTGTGTGTGTGTGTGTGTGTGTGTGAATGTCTGTGAGTGTGCATGCGCACGCGTGTGTGTGTGAGTGTGTGTGTGTGTGTGTGTGTGTGTGTGTGTGTGTGTGTGTGTGTGTGTGCGCGTGTGTGTACTCCCGGTACGGTGCCTGTGATGTCTTACCCTGGCCTGGTCTCCTGTCAGGGTGTGTGGTAGGAGGGTGGTTGTCAGGGTGGTTGTCAAGGTGTG
>NC_137674.1:45073249-45088249 GCF_963989245.1 Nansenia antarctica | reverse complement strand
GGAGAGAGAGTTGAAGGAGAGCGAGAGGGACACGGAGAGGAGGAGAGAGAGAGAGGAGGAGATAGAGAGGGAGAGAAGCATAGCCAGAGGCGGTGTTCTACACACACAGCCACTGAGGGAGTGGTGGGACAGAAAAAACCCCCAAAACACTGAACAGTGCCACAACTAACTATCTAACACTGGGCCACAGTGGGACTCCCCCCCCCCCCCCCCCCCCGACAGACAGCACGACCGTCAGAAACACAGAGAAACAGACACCAGGTCTCACTTCCTCATCTCCCACGCGTCCCTGTAGCCTCTCTGATGACCCTGCTTTTGCAGCCGTCGTGTTTGGTGTTTTCTTCTTCCTCCTCGGAGCGATCGCAATAGGAACAGCAGAGCGCGTCTCCTAAATCCGCGTCGGAGGCGGAACGGACGCCCCGTGGCCGCAAACTCCCATCGGTTCAGCGTCTCCCGTCTGTTCTGCCGACAGAGATGTCCGCCGTGTGTTTGACCTTTGACCCCGCGGGTAAGAAGACCAGAGGGGGGGGACCCCATGGGTCAGGGTCTATCAACAGAGTGTTTACGCTTTAAGATCTTCATTACCATAATGTGTTTCTCTGTAGACACACACGCACACATGCACACGCACGCACGTACACACACACACACACACACACACACAGCCTAAACAGTCCCTACTATAACGTGAGTATGATATAAAGTGAGTATGATTTACGAGTTATTACAGTACAGAGAAACGGAGAGGCGGAAGAAGGGATGGAAGAAGGGATGGAAGAAGGGATCCCAGAGGCCAACCGTTGCCAGACACCACTGGCCTGCTTGCACTCCTCAACCTCCTCTCTCTCTCTCTCTCTCTCTCTCTCTCTCTCTCTCTCTCTCTCTCTCTCTCTCTCTCTCTCTCTCTCTCTCTCTCTCCCTCCGTTCTCTCCATCTGCCCTGGCTCCCCCGCCCCACCCTGACCTTTCCCAGCCCTGGAAGCACTTCAAGGGGGCGAGAGCAGATAAACAGCTTAGAGCCTCCGAGCCCTCGTCAGAAAGCTTAAATCACCTCTTTAGAAGAAAATAAGGCAGGGGAGGAGGGGGGAGAAGGGAGGGGGGGCGGAATCAGTGGCGATGCTAAATGGACCTTGATGGACCTTGGAGAGTAAAGAGTGAAAGTGAAGAGACAAGGTTCTGTAATCTGGTTCTCCCGGCAGCTGAAGAGAGAGAGAGCTGTTCCATGGGGGGAGTGTGGACGTGCATGGTCTGAGTTGATTAGCAGAAGGACAACACTGGCCCAGAGTAGACACACACACACACACACACACACACACACATACACACACATACACACACACAGATGCACGCACACACACACACACACACACACACACACACACACACACAGACACACATACGGATGCACGCACACTTGTACACACACACATTTACACACACACAAACACACACACACACACACACACACACACACACACACCCACGTGCGCAAGCACGCATGCATGTACACACACACACACGCAAGTGTAAAACTAATGGAGGCCAACTATGCACCACACCAATGACGGGTTCAAAGGACACACCGATCACACACGGGGGGGGGGGGGGGGGACATCACCATGGCGATGGACATGTAGCATCAGAGATCAGCAGACAGATATACGGGGGGGGGGGGGGGGGGATGGTTCAGCGGCTGAGAGTGCACGTCAGCACTCAGAGCGAATGATGGAATCCCATCACATCCGGATATGAGAGAGGGAGAGAGAGAGAGAGAGAGAGAGAGAGAGAGAGAGAGAGAGAGAGAGAGAGTGAGTAATGCCTGCTCTGTATCTCCCTGAAGCCAGGGGGAAAAAGAAGAAGAAGAAGAAGAAAAAAAAAGTAAAAGAAACGCTGGCTTACTCCGAATTGGTTTAGAGACACTGAAGGCTGAGCAATGTGATTTCTGCTTGACTGTCACAAATCTAGCGCAACAGGAAAATCTATTTGCCCCCCCGTGCCTCTTGGCTCGGAGAAAATCCAAATGCCAGGCGAACCCGGATAATGTTACAGTGTATTCGATTTGCTTCATGGAGACTGAGAAATGGCAGTGCAGGGGAGGGAGAAGGAGGAGAGGAGAGGAGGAGGAGAGGAGGAGAAATGAGGAGCGATATACACCAGGGGGACCCGGGGGCATTCTACTGTCCTGAGATACATCACAGTCTAGTCCAGGGGTGCTCACACTTTTTAGGCTTGTGAGCTACTTTTCAAATTACCAGCTCAACAAGATCTACCAACCAAATAAAACATATTGCCATTGCTGCGAACACAAAAATGTACTGTAATAATAACAAATTAAGGCCACGCTACACTGTTTCAAAATCAAAGAAGAGATTTATTAAACTATATAACAAATATTCACACTGGTAGTCCATTAACATTAACATTAACTCAGGAGCTCTGAGTGGTTTACACCAGACTGGCCAGTGCCAAGCCAGGTGCCATCGACGTCTCCGGGCGGCGGAGTGTGTGTGTGTGTCCGTCTGTCTGTCTGTGTGTGTCTGTCTGTCTGTGTGTGTGTGTGTCTGTCTGTCTGTCTGTCTGTGTGTGCATGTGTGTGTGCTTGTGTCTGTCTGTCTGTCTGTGTGTGTGTGTGTGTGTGTGTGTGCTTGTCTGTGTGTGTGTGTGTGTGTGTGTGTTGTGAGGCGGCGCGGGGCTGAGTGATGCCCTCTCCTGTGTGGTCCAGACGGGAGGCGTCCCCGGCTACTTTTCTAAAAAATATATATAAATGTTTTTTTTTTAAACTTTTTTTTTTTCTTTTTTTTTTTTCAATGTCGTGTGATCTACCCACACTACCTTCGCGATCGACCGGTCGATCGCGATCGACGTAATGAGCACCCCTGGTCTAGTCTGTCTGGAGGCCTGAACTTCTCTAAGTCTTCACACACTCAGACGAACACACACACACACACACACACACACACACAAATTCAGACACACACACACACACACACACACACACACGCGTCCTGTGTTTGTGTGTTTGTCTGTGATTGTGTGTGTTTGTGTGTTTGTCTGTGATTGTGTGTGTGTGTGTTCATCTGAGTGTGTGTGTAATAATCAGTGTGTGTGTGTGTGTGTGTGTGTGAATTCATCAGTGTGTGTGTGTTTAAGTGTGTGAGAGCATCTATGTGAGTGTGTGTGTTTGTCTGAGTGTGTGTGTGTGTGTGTGTTTGTGTGTGTGTGTGTGTGTGTGTATTCATCAGTGTGTGTGTGTGTGTGTGTGTGTGTGTGTGTGTGTGTGTGTGTGTGTGAGCATCTATGTGACAGCCAGGTGAAAGGTGGACACTGTGGAATTGCTCTCCTCTGGCCGTTGTCATGGTGACAGGTGTCCCGCGCGCACTCAGCCGTGTGACACGCTGCTCCCGTTACCGAGTCGCGGCCTGACAGCCACCGCCTGAGGGCCCGGTCACGGTCACGGTCACGGCACGGTCAGGACCGCTGTGTGTGTGGCTCAGAAGACCTGACCGGCGTCACAGGGTTACCGTGCCAACACACCTGGGTCACTGATACCAAAGTCCAATGTCTGGACAGAGGCTATACACACACACACACACACACACACACACACACACACACTATACTAACATACACAGCCTAATTCACACACACACACACACACACACACACACACACACACACACACACAGTACAGCACACCTACCTCATGAAAAACACTAGACACACTTGTGAAACTTACCCTGAAGTTTTTCTAAAGCCCTCCATTAGAGATACATACACACCTCCCCAGTACGGGTGAGTGACAGGGAGAGGACAGTAACACCATCACGTGTCTGTGTGTCCCTGCCTGTCTGTGTGTCCCTGCCTCCCAGACCTGCTGTCACACTTTGTTATTACAGCTGATTGTCTACGGCAAGAAAAGCCTGGCCAGATGTTCCTTCTAGGATCATCTTTTATGAGGATTTATTTGCCACGGGAATATTTTTAGATACTCTATTAATCACAACCGTCCGACCGGTTTTCGCCAAACCCATCTCAGCGGTTTGCTTCGGATTTTTTCAGCTGCCGCCGTTCCCGGTAACGGGCATTCCGGATGCGTCGTTGTCCTGGCTTTTCATTAGCGTCAATCACTCCCCCTGCACGCCATCCGTTCGTCTGTCCGCCCCAGGAGAAGGATTTATTTTTTTCCAACAACAACAACAACAACGACAAGAACAACAACAACCACGAAAACCCCCACAGGAGCTCACTCAAGCATTTGTCCCGCCTCGTCAGGGTGAGTGGCAGGCCTGAGAGACGCTGACGCGCGGTGGTCAGCCCTTCAATCAGGGGGAGCGGGGCGGGAGGCGACGGGAGGGCAGGCGGATCCCGCGTCTGTCAGTCCCCCCCCCCCGTGTCACCCTCCTTCTCTCTCTCCTTCATTACGCTCCTCCGTTTGTCTAAACGTCCAGGCCGTCCCCCGAGGGACGGGAGAGAGACAGCTCTCTAACAGACAGGCTATTGTCTTATTTGGGTATTCAGGGAGGCATTACCCATGCTCAAAATAATAGTCAAATCGGTCCATCGCAGAGCGGTTCATACTGTTTACGTCCCTGCAATCCGTCTCAATCGATGTATCTAGAATGTTCTTCGGAATGCAAACAGATGACAATCTTCCACACTGATTAAAAAGGGACCCAGAGACCAATGAGTTGTCAACATTGTCCCACTGATCAATACCTGCTAACACAACAATGTGAACAAGACCTCCAAATCAGAGACGGTGATTAGCGACTACCACAAACAATCAGGTATAGCGTTTTTTGGGGTCAAGTCCATTTTCGTATATAACCGACTTTCTCTGCAAAACATTTGAGTCCCTCAAAAAGCACATGGTCATGGTGTTGTGGCGTGAGTCATTACCATGTGACAACGCAGGTACCATGAACAGAACCAGCTGCTATGGGGCGATCGGGAAAGTCTTTACCTGGTGCTGTGGCCGGCCCGCTGGCAGGGGAGATGGGGCCCGACCCGGGTCCGGATCGAGACTGGGACTGGTTGGAGCCCGCTGGGGAGCCCACGGGGGAGGGGGAGGGTCCGCTGCGCTGGCCCGGGAGGTGGGGCGAGGCGTGGGGGGAGAAGGGCGATCGGGCCGGGTTACTCTGCTCACCCTGGCTGCTGGTGGAACCGGCGGCGCTGACGGCCGAGCTGAGGCCCGCTTCTGTCCCCGTGGGGAGGTCATCTATGGAGCCAGACAGGTCCTGGATCAGGGAGGGAGAGAGAGAGGGAGAGAGGGAGAGAGAGATGGTGAGTGAGTATGTAAGATCAGATCATGAGAAAGTAGGAGTGGACTTCCTACTGTACATGAAATAGTGGGCAGATTACATTTGATGCAGTGATGATTTTTTGTGGGGGGGTTTTTATGATTTTTTTTTAATGCATTTTTGTCCAGATATCCAGGGTCAGATCCAGCTGGCTGATTACCGCCTACAATACTGAACATCTGCCTGGGAGATCTGATCCTGGATCCCCAAAAAGAATCTGTTATCTGACATAAAACCCATATTCACCCCTTACTGAGCTTATTGAGTTTACTGAGTGTTATTGAGTCTTTGTGAATATTATTCAGTCTTATTGAGATGGATTTATTCTGTAAATGAACCTGTATGACAAAACCACAGCCTGCTGAGAGTGCCTGTTCTGGCTGAATTGTAAATAGACCTTTATTCAAGGCAGGGGTGAGCTCATATTACAGACATCCCCCTGTGGGGAGAGAGAGAGAGGGGGGAGAGGGGGGTTTGGTTATTGACTGGCTAGGGGTATTCTCCCGTCTGAACACATGCCAGGGAATCCCTTGTGAAAGAGCAGACATATAGGGCATACTCTCCCTTCTCGTAAAAAAGGGTTGTGAAGAGAGAGAGAGAGAGGGGGAGAGAGAGAGGGGGGAGAATAGAGGAGGAGGTAATCTGGCCAGGTGTTCTGTGACGGTTGCCTCCTCCACACACATCACCATGGTGCTCCCGTACATCTGCTGTGGAGTTGAGGGAGGCCACCCCGACCCCCTGCGGCATTCTGGGAAACAGCCACCACACACCAGATGATGCAGCTGCTATACCGAGCAGCACATTTTTGGACTTATGGATAACATTGGCTGTGTTCGGAATAGCATACTAGCATACTACTCATACTAGATATGACGTAGATTTTGAGTATGTAGTGCGTTCACACTGTACAGTATGCGAGATTTGAGTATGCGAGAAATATAGTATGCGAGCAATTACTTCCGGGAAAATTGAAGTTTGTTACGATGGACACTACTCGGGTACTGTTTCCCAAAATGCATTTCGCGTCCAGGGTTGCAGGGTTGCGTCCAGGGTTGCCAGATGGGGCGGGTTACCGCCGAATGGGCTACTTGATTTTGAGGTTATAGAAAGTTTAGGCTGTAAATTGTCAATCCCATCTGGCAACCCTGTGCGCTTTCAGCCTCGTCAAACGGCGTCATACAAACCCATCATACAGCTGTTGTTTACATCGTCCGATAGCCTGGGAACCGAAAGCTTGCAATAAACATCGTTTTTTTCCACAGATTTGAGTGTGCAGATGCTGCTTTTGTGCACTCTATTTGATACTCTTCAGCTGCAGCACCCCAGCTAAGTCTGATCACGGATGAGCGGTGGTATTTACACTATACTGGGAATTAACATGGTGAAATGCATTCTTAGACATGACCTCATTGTCATGATTACAAATATGCCACTTGAAATGCATGAAATCCAAGTTTATTTGTGTCTTACACACATGTTCACCTAGTATTTGACTGATGTAGCCCAATCACGAATGATCCCAGTATTGAATGAATGAATGAATGAATGGACTTTATTGTCATTGCTACAGTACAGGTACCAAACAACGAAATTTAGGAGGGGTGGCTCCCCTGGTTTTAGGAAAAAATAAAAAAAAACTTTTTAAAAAAAAATCACAAGAAGGGAAGGAGCTGGTTTACATAAATAAAGGCTATGTACACAATCCACTGTACTATACTGTACAGATAGACGACTAGGGTTGTCATATTGCACAATAGTATTGTTTCACGTTATTTAAAGTGTCACAGTTTGCAGGCTTGAAATGTACATGTTTGTGCCTCAGACGGCAGTCTTGTAGCTTCAGACGGACAAGTTGGTTGTAGTGCTTGCCCACGATATGTTATTGCTCATATATATTTATTTTAATCATGTTATTTTACCAACTGTTAAGACAACAATATAGTAAGCTAGTTACTTGAGCTAGCTAAAGATATTGGCCCCCCAAATCATTTTACAATGTGTTGTAATTATGTTACGATATTTCTGTTGAACTCCGTAAGTGAAGGTAAGCAACGTAGGGTGCGTTCGTAAAATCGCTCTGAGAGCGCCCGAGCGCACACTGGGTGCAACGTCATAAAGGGACCAGGTAATTTGATTGGACAAGAGGCATTCCATGAGTGCTGATCAGATTTCCAGGCCAAATTTACGAACGCAGCTAGCGAACAGAAGACGCCAAAAACTGTCAGATCAGATATATAAACGGGTTATTTTGGTAAACTGGACACATTTTGGGAATATATGTGGTCACCTTCTCGCCTGAAAACATATTAAAACTTCATAAAATTACATGTTAACACTTGTAAAGCCAAAATTACATCTTTTAGCTAATGGAGGTTTAAAATGGAGGTTTAAATTCGCCGCTCCTGGCGAAATGCATTCTGGGAGGCAGTAGGCATACTGTGTAAATGGTCAGCTGGTTTTCGCATACCTATTATGAATTTAGTAGGCAGTATGCAGTATATACTCATTGAGTATGCTAGTATGCAGTATGCTAGTATACCATTCCGAACACAGCCATTGTTTTAGAAATGAGCAGCCATCACCTATGGAGGACCAAGTCTGTCAAAATTAACAATAAATATATAAATAAATAAATGAATGTATGAATACATAAATTAATGAATACACACAGTAATAAGGAAATACATTTCTATATGTATTTATTCTTTTACACATTCATTCTTTGTTTTCCACATTCATTCTTTGTTTTCCATATTAATTCTGTTTTCCACATTCATTCTTTCTTTTCCACATTCATTCTTTCTTTTCCACATTTATTCTTTCTTTTCCACTTTATCAGATCTGTATGCAAATATAGGGGCGTATCTTGCATGTTGTCCACGCCCCTACGCATTTTCATTGGTTGATACCGCGCGTTGATACCGCGCGTGGTTTCTCTGATAAAGAGAAAGACAATGTTGTATTCACATGGAATAGTTTGTCTTTGTCATTGTCAGATGTGTATGCAAATATAGGGGCGTATCTTGGGCGCACTCTACGCATTTTCATTGGTTCGGGGAAAGAATGAAAGAATGAATGTGGAAAAGAAAGAATGAATGTGGAAAAGAATGTGGAAAAGAAAGAATGAATGTGGAAAAGAATGTGGAAAAGAAAGAATGAATGTGGAAAAGAATGTGGAAAACAAAGAATGAATGCGTAAAAGAATAAATAAATATAGAAATGTATTTCCTTATACTGTGTGTATTCATTCATTTATGTATTTATACATTCATTTATTTATATATATATATTTATTGTTAATTTTGACAGACTTGGTCCTCCATAATCACCCTGCTGGATCACCACACTCACACTCACACACACAGCCAATCATGTGCCTTGTTTTTGTGTGGCGCACACCTGCTTTGCTTTTCCATCTCGCCGCCCACACGGTCGCCCGTCCACCCGTCCACCCGCTCTACCAACCTGCCTGTCTGTCACATGGCATCATCTGGCCGTGCTCGGCAGAGCAGACAGCCCCCCACCCCCCCCCCCCACCCCCTCGCCTCCCCCCCACAGTTGGTGCCACCCGCTGTCTCAACCAATCGGATCGCCGGGTTATTCTGAGGCCGGGTGATGGCGCCGCACGTGATGTCTCCAACGACCGCCCCTGCTGTTATTTCGAGCTGGGGGGGATGGGGGGGGGGGGCGGACGATGTCACAGGTCAGCGTAGGTGTATGGGTGTGGGTGTGGGTGTGTGTGTGTGTGCCATTTGACACGACGAGGGACCGGCAAACACGGTAACCATGGCGACGGCTTTTCAAACAAACCGAGGAAGGCTACGGTACGTGACAGGAGCCTGATGTTCCCCCCCCCCTCCGTGGGCCGGCGATACACATCTGAACGCCTGGGAACAATTAGATTCACCACAACAATTCACCTCACCGCCGGGCCAGAGAGCCCAAAATACATTTTGGAGGATTCTAGTAATTAACGATTGTGAATTCAAAGCCACGCTTGACCTCACCTGACGAGGAGGAAAACCAAGAAATGGGTCTTTGTATTCCTTGAGAATCCAACAGATGGACAGACAATGGTTGAGGACCCTAGAGCTGAGAGCTAGCTCGCTAGCTAGCTCGCGGGCTAGCCAGGCTAGCTTCTCTCTGGAAAGCATTGTTTACCTCAGTAAGAAGTGCCAGCCAAGCCCATCCAAACACCCAAACGAGCTGGGGCCCATTCCAAAGTGGCCCAAATCCAATTTGTTTGCCTCTCCGTTGCAAATTGCTCTGTGCATTCAGTCTCCAAATAGCTGTCAACTACTCCCAGTTGGCGTCTTGTATCACTTAATTCGCTTCTGAAGCATGTAATTGTCATAATATGAAAAATATTGAGGTGATAATAAGCACTTACTTTGAGATGCCCGGACCCCCCCCCATACACACACATAATGGCCTCGTATCTACACATTTCACACAACATTTGAGAGGCAGTCATTTGTGACCCTTCACCTCTCCCTCCCTTCCTTCCTCCCTCCCTCCCTCCCTCTGTCTCTCTCTCTGTCTCTCCCTCTTTCTGACAGCTACAGAGGCTGTCGGAATGTCAACCTGAGACTTGCTTGAGCACTGAGGGCACAGCTGAGACACACACACACACATGCAAGCACACACACACACACACACACACACACACACACGCACATACGCACATACACACATACACGCACACACACACACACACACACACACACACACACACACACACACACACACACACACCCTCCCTGACAGAATTGGACAAATCCTGTAGTCCACTGTCACATAGTGAGGCGGGGTCGGTGACTCTGGCAGGCTCAGATGTGAGTTAAGGAGGCCTGCTGGGAGCAGCAGAGAGGGCTGTGACCAAGCCTGGTCACCCTCTGTCACCCTCTGTCACCCTCTGTCACACCGTCTAGACAGGGAGGAGGGACTGACCACAGCTTCCTCTGGTCCACGGGGAGAGACACGTGGGCTGGTGCTGAGGCTGACGCTGGGGACAGGGCTGGGGGGCCAGGGCTGGGCCAGGGCTGGGACAGGGCTGTGTCTTGTGCTGGGGACAGGGCCTGTGTCTTGTGCTGTGTCTTGTGCTGTGTCTTGTGCTGGGGACAGGGCTGGGACAGGGCTGTAGCTAGGGCCCAGGCTGGGGGGCCAGGGCTGGGGCTGGGGATCGTGCTTACAGGGCTGAGTGTGAGAGAGTTGGTGCTGGATCCGCTCTCTTGTTAGCGCCCCCGCGGGCTGTGCTGTCCAGAATGTCACCTCTCCCTAGGAGGGCCTAGCCACCAGCCACCCCCTGCCACTCTGGCTAGCACCGCCCGCCCCCACGCAGAGACAGAACCGCTGACTCAGCCTACTCTGACTGGCAGAGCCGCATGGTGGAGGGGGAGGCTGGTGGGGTAGGGGTGTGTGGTCGTGGCTGTGTGTGTGTGTGTGTGTGTGTGTGTGTGTGTGTGTGTGAGTGTGTGTGTGCGCGTGTGTGCATGCGAGTGTGTGTGTGCGTGTGCGCGTGCCTATCTGTCTGTCTGTCTGGGTGAATTCTTCTTTTTTCGAAAGCTTTTTTCTTGGATATTCAGTTCTCATTGGACAGAGACAGTGGAGAAACACAGCAGCGTGAGGAGGAGAGGGGATGTCAGCAGGGCACAGGCCCCGGATTCAAACCCACACCGATCACAGGCGTACATGCGCACCGTAGACGCGCCGGACCACCCCAGGACCCCTCTGTTTGAATTCTGACGAAGGAGAAAAAAACAAAAAAACAACTAAACTAAAACCCACTTCGTAAACCCAACACACAAATGACTCACATTGCTCGAAAAAGCCTTGGTCATTGCACCCACTGGTATCTAAAAATGACTTTTGCGGACTCAAGAACAGTCCTTTTAATTCAAAATGTTTTCCCTCCTCTCGGGTTAAATAAAAAGGTGGTAACTGTAACTAAGGGTAGTAGTGGACTGTTGTCTGCCCAACAGGGGGGACCCTACTCATGGCGGACCCTCCTCGTGGCCACAGTGATCCTCATGTCTCCATCTCGACCGCTGTGCTAACTCTCCCTTACGGAGCGCTGCAAATTAAGTGGAAATGCTATTACACTTAAGATGTTTTTCTGCCCTCCCCCCCAAAAAACCCTTGAATTCCAAATGAAATGCCATGCAAATTATTCTGAATAGGCCTCGGCAGAGAAGCGACTACTAATGGAATACCCCATGTAGAGCTGCATACTGTAATTCCCTTCACAAGGTGCTATTAAATATGGGGCTTAGACACACAGAGAGAGAGAGAGAGGCGGGGGGGGGGAGAGAGAGAGAGAGAGAGAGGGAGAGACTCACTCCATACAAGTACTAGCTAATATAGACACTAGTCATATGCATAGGCTGGGACTATCAGCTGAGGAAAGGCGACGTCTGTGTTTGTATTCACAAGAGAGAGACTGAAGGTAACGATGATGTTGATGATGATGGCCATGGCCATGGTCATGATGATGATGATGATGATGACAACGATGATGAGCACACGGCACTTCGTTTGAAGAAATGCGCTCCTGTGCGGAGCAGAGCGGCGCCGACACGTCGACAGACTCCGACTGTATCTCTCCGCCGAGCGGATGTCTGTACGTCTGATTTCCCTCGATGAGTGTTCCAGCTTTGGAGGAGCGTCAGGAGTGTCAGATTGTGGAGGAGCTCAAAGTAGGCTACGGAGGAAGGGTGGGGGTGGGGGGGGGGGGGCTCTCGATGTTGACTGACGGGACTCATTTGGCACGCCACAGGCCCCCACCTGGGCATTGCCTGGCAGGCTTCTCCACCAGCCTCTCAGACACGTTGGCACACCAGTCCACACCCTCAGCTCTCTGCTCAGCGGAGAGGTGATCCGGCGTCTCCCCCATGACCCTCTCTTTCCTAACCAGAGGAAATCACTTTTGGCCTCGCAGACAACAACCACTTTCATGACGTCTCCTGACGTCTCCTCATGTCTCTGCTCCCCCCCCCCCCCCCCCCCCCCCCCCCCACCCGGTCTGCTCAGGGTCTCCCCCGTGTGTGCCTGTTGCTTTGTGTCGCGGGGGTTGATAGGAAATCAGACTCACACCGCCAAACCTCTTCTGGGGAGCTGGCCGGGCTCCATGGCGACCACCCAAGCAGGCTCGGGGGCTCGGGGGCCTGCACTCATCCTCTCCTCTCCTTCCACTGATGGGGGTTTTCTGGGACGGCATGCCAGGGCAATAACACAGAATCAACCCGGGATACGAGGGAGAGAAACGCTGTTGTCTTAATGTGCAGCTTCATATCCCAGCAGCAGGACAGACAGACACTCCTGTTCCTATCTGCTCATTACATTTTTTGTTCAAGCGAGTATTGTTATTTAAAAAATAAATAAATAAAAAAACATTCTCTTTGTTGTCTCAGACAAAAGCCTGAGCGGAAGAAGAACAAACTGTTCAGGGCCTTGTAAAGTAGAGGGGGAGAGAGAGAGAGAGAGAGAGAGAGAGAGAGAGAGAGAAAGAGAGAGAGAGAGAGAGAGAGAGAGAGAGAGAGAGAGAGAGAGAGAGAGAGAGAGAGAGAGAGAGAGAGAGAGACACGTAGAAGCGCCAGCGAGCAATTGTGCTTTTTTCTATTCTGCTACGCTGGCTGCACAAAAAAGCAGAGACGAGTCTCTGGATAATACTGCCGGCATCATAACAAAAGGAAAAACAAGTCTTGTATTTCGACACCAGCACCAGACAGGGGGAGGAAAAGATTCCCCATTCAGATATTCAGAGTCTTGGAAGAGTCCGCTAGTGTATGAGGTCACCAGACACTTAACCAACTGCCCTCGTTCCCAGTGCCCTGGAAGCGCTAACGCTAAAAATGAGCTAACCGCTAAAACGAGCGCATTAACGTTATTTGTGTGGCAGTAGCTCGCTCCGAGTGATAACTTTCCCTCTCTAAGCCCCGTTAATGTGGAGATATGGAGAGAGGACTGGATGGGAGTGGGCCGTTTGAAGCCCTATTACCCCCTAAGCCTTTAAAGACGGCCCCAAATCTGGTGGCTGCTTGTCTCCAAACGAGGGGGATTAGTGTGGAGTTTCACTCCCGATTCCCCTCCGATAATACGGCAAAAGCCGGGCCCGGCGCAGGAGGAGCGCTGGGCACTCGCAACCCTATTCACTTAACGCCGCCTCATTGTTGGGCAGAACAATGACCACAATAAACCAGCGGCAAAGCTTTCCAGCGCTCAACCTTTAAATCGGTGAATAAATGCTGAGGATAGACCTCTTTGTACCCTAGATTGAGGTCGAAGCCACTGCACTGCCATAGCCCCCCCCCCCCCCCCCCGCCCCACACACACACTCACACACACACACACACACACACACACACACACACACACTCTCCCCCTCTCCTACCAGGGGCTAGGTAATTTGTATTCCACTAAACAGTTTGGATTTAAATGTATGAGTCTTTCCATTTAAAGACCCAGGCTTCAGGAGAGGAGACAGGCCAGCCCGTTATTGTCTGAGCTGTTGAAACGTTTTTTCATTAGCTGGCAACGGTTCTTAACTGTTTTAGTGCATAAGCAGACCACTCACACTCCACCCTCCCTCCACCCCCCTCCCCCCTCCCTCTCCCCCCCACGCACCTATTTGTTCTGCACTTATTGGATCTGCTAATGTTTTTATTTATGGCATTCCGGCATGCCACCCTCCTCCTTTACTCCCCCCCCCCCCCCCCCGCCCCCCCTCCCCCCTCCCCAACTCAACCCTCCACCCTCCTCCCTCCACTCTCCTCCCTCCTCTCACCCCCAGAGAGAACTGAATGCGAAGGGCGGAGAGAGAGAGAGGAAAAAAAAAAAGAGAAAGAAGAGGAAAATAAAGAAAGAAATAAACGCCAAATTCCTCATTTCTAATTCAGCTGCTCGTTCAGCTTAACCTCTCTCTCCTCAGCAATTAAAGCAGACGCCACATCCTTCACGCCGCACACCGCCGCGGCTAAATAATGCAGGGCATCCTGCTCGCATCCTTTATCATCCCAAATGACAGCCATTTGCATATCTCCCCAGTCAATTAGAGCGCGGCGGAATAATCAGCACATAATTGGGGGAGAGCGCGGGTAATCACCCGCCCTGGCACACCGACAGGGCCATCGGGGGGTGGGGGTTGGGGGGTAGGGGGGTGGTGAGGAGAGAGGAGAGACAGTCCAACCTACTAAAGCCGCACTAATGCAGTCCTGTGCTAACTCTCTCTGGCCTAGTCTCCTGTCTCCTGTCATCATCCCTCCTCCTCTCCCTCTCTCCCTCCCTCCCTCCCTGTGGCTCCCTGAGCCACCTCTCCAGCTCCAGTCTTACCCAGCGTCCCCCCTACCTTGTATCTGTCTCCCCCTCTCTCTGGACCAGCTCTCTCTCTCTTTATGTACTCTGCCCGTTCTTCCTGAAACTCATCATCAGAGTTCATAAATCTCTCTCTCTCTCTCTCTCTCTCTCTCTCTCTCTCTCTCTCTCTCTCTCTCTCTCTCTCTCTCTCTCTCTCCTAGCATGACACTCGTTCTTCCCTACGGTCAGGGTCCAAGTTCTCCTCATCCCCCCATCTCAACATGTGTGAAGGGAGACTCCAGTCGGCATCTCCGACCTAAACTGCCATCAGAACCCGACTACTTATAGGCCTATAACGTTTCCTCTAATATGCGGTTTTGTCAATTTGAATTCGAAGTAAGAGGGCGAGG